>NC_081191.1:12276670-12590003 GCF_902713425.1 Acipenser ruthenus
GCAGATATCCTGTCTCATACCACTTAGCTGCTCAAAGCTACTATCTGTGTTGTTTTTTGCAGACATCCTTTGTGTGTGGTCTCTTGTCTGTTTTATTTAGACACTCATGCATACAGATGTTAAAAATACAATAATGCTTTTGCTGGTTTACAGAAGTAGAGACAACTTGTATAGTTGTTGTTTTTTTTGTTTGTTTTAAGGCGTCTTGTTGGCGTCTCCTACTATCAGTGTTTTATTTTTCAGGGCATCAGAGTCAGAGCTTTAATCCTGATCAACCCTCACAATCCATTAGGGGACATTTACCCTGCACACTTACTGAAAGAATGTCTAGACTTTGCGCACAGGTTTGAGTCCCAACATGATTGGTGTGGGCTGCCATTTTCCATAATACAGTTTAAGGAAATAAACATTACTTTGGTAATTTCCTGGGCACTCACTGCTAGAATTGAGCTGATTATTTACCTACACAGATTATTGACCACTGTGAGGCTGCTTTGGAAGTGCTGTATCATACAAAACCATTTGTTACCTATTATTAGAGGTAATCAAATAATACAAAAATCAAGCCTTCCCAGCATATTCTACTATATAAATTGATGGGTTTTTTTACTTTAAATTGGTCTAATTGAGCAATAAAATAAAATATTTCAGTTTTGGCTACAATGGAATATTGCCTCCGTCATGCAGGCCTCAAAGTGGCCACACTGTGCAGTAATTCTGTTTCTATTGAAAATCCTAAACTTCAACAATAAAAAGTCTACTTCTAATTGGTAAAATGTATATGAAAAAACAATAGAAAATATTTCTTTGTACAACTTGATTAGGCTCATTCGGATGTAGATTTGGTGAAATATAACATAAATGGGAACCCAGAAAATGAAGAAAGTCTAGTAATTTCAGATTCTGTTTTATAGAAAAAAGTAGGTTACCATATGTAAAGTGGGTTTTACTAACGTACTACAGATGTAGTTTCTTGGAAATGTAATGCTAGACACATTTTATTTATAGGCACCCAGTGGGAACTCCATGTATTTTAAATACTAGAACCTTTCAGTAAAAATTTGTGTTTTGTATTGGGTTGGAATGTATGTTTAGATTTATTGTTGTTTTTGAGTATGGGTCCCACTAATTTAACAAAGCACCTCATGGATTATGGGGATTATATACAATACACAGTGTATAAATATGTGAATAGTGACTAGACAGTGAAAGACGGTTCACCCCTATCAGCTCCTGCATGGATGTGTTGATAATCATGTTTTATTCTTTTTCTAAGTGTTTCTTTCTATCGGCATATAGATATGGACTGCATGTAATCATTGATGAAATTTACATGCTATCAGTGTATGACGGCACCTTCACCAGTGTCCACAGCTTTGACAGGTAAAATAAAGCACTGTTCTCTTTACAGCATGTGTATTGCTTACTGTTGTTGTAGTACGCCATTTCTTCTTACAGTTGTAGTTGATGTTATTTATTATTGTTTCATTGATTACCCGGGGCTTACCCTTCCACAAATACTGGAGAAACTTGTGCTTTAAATAAATAAATAAGTAAATAAATAAATAAAAATGTAGTCAAACTTTTGTAGTTGAATTTATTATATTTTTTGTAGTATCTCTAGTAGTATCTCACTATTGTTGTAATAGAAAAACAGGTTTGACTTTTATTTACTCAAAAACACAGAAATGTGACATCTAGACCGCATACTTGGCACAATTTGTAATGTAATTTAGTAGTGCCATTCTAAACCATTAGTGTACAGTCATAGAAAAAAATCCTTTATTGAAACTAAATCAACATAACGCTTGTGACTATAACAGAAAATTGAATACTGAGGTTAAAATAACCTGTCCCTTTAATTGGTATATAGCGGTTTTTATATTCGTTCTTGTGCCACCTAATGGACACATTTTTAGGTTGGAGTCAAAAATTTACTTTGTAGAACTTGCATGCCACTACTACCATGTTACTATTTTAAACCCCCACTTTATTGTGTGTGTTCACAGATTGCCTGACCCAGAAAGAACACACATTATATGGGGATTTAGTAAAGTAAGTATGATTTAGGCAGTTCCTGTAGAATCCAAACTGTTAAGATCCAGAAGTGCTGTAGCTGGATTGAACTTTTCCTTGCCTTCTAGGATTTTGCCATGTGTGGAGTTCGAGTCGGAACTGTGTACACCCAGAGCCAGGAAGTTCGAAAAGCACTTAATCGGCTGGCCTGTTTCCATGCTTGCGCTGGCCCAGTGCAGCAGGTTCTTAGTCATCTGATCTGGGACCAAGGTAAAAATTGACAGCTGCTATGTAACTATTAGGTATTCTGGAATTAAAACTGTCCACATAAAAAATAAAAAATAAAACATTTAATTTCAAGCGTGGTGGTACAATTTATCTGATCAGTGATTTCATAAGATGTACAGCTCAGCAACTGGATTAGGGTTTTTATTTAATTCTGGTAAATTTAAAACTCCCAGAATTACCGTTCAAGTGGTTGTTATTCAGTGATAAAAAAATATATACATTCATTACTGCAAAATCTGTGATTTCTGGAATTGTTCAGCTTGCCGTTAAGCACTAACTTAAGCTTTTTCAACCAACTTGTAACAGGGGATCTTCTGCTCCATATTGGATTTCTGCCAGTTTAGTATTTTTGGCAGAATTCCTCCACTTAACAGTGTATTGTTATTTTCTCTTCCCAGAGTGGATAAACAATACATTTCTGCCTGCTAACAGAAGACGACTCCTGGAGTCACAGAGAATTCTTGTTAATGGGCTTCAAAAACTCAACATCCCTGTCCTTAAATGTTGTGCTGGGCTTTTTGTGTGGGCTGATTTCAGAAAAGTGAGTTTACATGAATTGCTGCACATTAACATGACAGTTTCTGAGTGGCTATGGTACAGTGAGACTGTATGGACATTATTTGGAATCACTCATTCAGTTGTGATGACATTTTATGTGGTCATTCCTTAACACAAGTAAACTGGAGGGTATCCAAATCCATTTGATCATAGTAACCTACTTTTGGGTGAGTTCTGGTCTTTTATTGGTTGGTCTGACAAAGGCTACGCATCTGAATTTGATGATGCTTTGATTTTGATTAGTGATTAAGTTATTGTTTCTCTGAACTAGTGAGGGCTGTATTTTGGGAGCTTAGTCCGACTTAATGGTGGTTTTGATGTAGGTTATGGTGACCGACACCATGAAAATTTCCTTCATATCAGCAACATACGAAGAATCCGACCCTACTACTCCACACAACTCCTCGTCCAGGCCCTGGTACTCTCCTGCCTGACTACTGCAACTCCCTCCTGGCCGGCCTCCTTGCGTCCACCACCCGTCCGCTCCAGCTCATCCAGAACTCCGCTGCTCACGTGGTGTTCTCGCTGCCTCACTTCTCCCAAGCTACTGCACTGCTCCGCTCACTCCACTGGCTCCTGATCACCGCTCGCATCCACTTCAAGACTCTTGTACTCGCCTACCGATGCCTTGACCAGACTGCACCCAGCTACCTCCAGATCCCCATCTCTCCCTAGACCCCCACCCGACCTCTCCGCTCCGCCTGCACTAGAAGACTGGCTCTACCTCCGCTACGCTCCCTTGCCTCCAGAGCCCGCTCTTTCTCCACCCTCGCCCCACAGTGGTAGAACGACCTTCCTACGGATGTCAGGACTGCCCAGTCCCTGACCACCTTCCGGCGCCTCCTCAAGACACACCTCTTCAAACAACACCTGTAAAACTCAACTCCCTTCTGGACAATATAGCACTCTGCCGTTAATGCACTTTAACTTGCACTTGTCTGCTCCCTATTTTACTGTATTTAATCCTGCACTTAACCCAATCTGTAGTATTTTGTATTACACCTGCACTCGTAACTAACCCTGATGTAACTATCAACACTGTTATCTGCCCTTGAACTGGTCCGATTTCAAATCGTACTGTGTTTTGTATTTGCTCTTATTAGGACTGAAGTCATTGTATTTTGTATCTTGCTCTTAATTGTACTGTAATTCTTGATATGTATTGTTTGTATACAACTGTAAGTCGCCCTGGGTAAGGGTGTCTGCTAAGAAATAAATAATTATAATGTATGGCCCTTACAAGCAGGCCCAGTCCTAAAGCTGTTAAATTAATTTAAACTATTGCCTTTTGTTAGTGATTTTGATACCTTTTTTGTTTAAATTAAGGTGCGGCGCTTGCAATGTGCTAATGGTTTACACGTTTTTCAGTTCTTACAGACCCAGACGTTCGAAGCAGAAATGGACCTGTGGTGGAAGCTGATCCATGAAAAGGTTTACATCGGTCCAGGACAGGCTTTTTACTGCAGTGAACCAGGGTGGTTTAGACTGGTGTTTTCAGATTCTGTCAGCAAGATCCAATTGGGTTAGTAAACTGAGCATTTTAGTGATGTGGGAATGTGAAAAATAAAAACAAAAAAAGTTATTCGTGTTCTTGTACGTTAATGCTGGGACCAGAATAAAAAATAGAAAAGGAATTTAAAATGCACTAATCATGTAAACGTGGAAAAGATTACATCGGTTGACAACACAATCAAATATGCTTTTACTACCCACCAATAACTACATTTTAAAGTTGTCTTATACCAGCGGTTCTCACCTGGGCGGTGGGCGGTGAGCGTTCTAATAATAAAGTAATTAATTATAGTAACACAAAATTTCAAAAATAACATTTTTACACAAGTCTTAATGTGAATTTTAGAAAGCCCCATAATATTATTTTATATTTATTTATTTATTTATTTACTCATTTATTTAGTCTAGAAAACAGCACATTAAAGCAGACCCAATAACAGGCAATTTTGTGTTTAAGAACCAGAAACATTTCATTTCCCACCGCATTGTACCCTAGTTCAAATAGCTCACTGTGATTGGTTGGGTGATTTATAATTCTTGCTATTGTGCTATATATATAATACATGGATGAAGGTTATATTTGCATAGTGGGCCATTCGAAGAAAAAGGTATAATACCACAGTAGTGACGTCAAAGTGATAATTCCTCTAGAAGAAAATATACTTGAACTTTGACCCATTCGACTCCTCGAGACCACTTTCAATTCAAACACAAAATGTCTCATTTTCAATCGACAACACCCACAGTACAGAAATGTTCATTAATGATCAACAAACTGTGAATAAGTTTAGAAAAAAAAAAAAAAAATGATGTAATGCTGGTAGGGTCATATCTCAGAGAAACTGGAGAGGAATGGGCAAGGTAAAGGCAATCATCCAAATAAAGCTGAAGCAATAACAGATAACGACAGAGAACGTCTGTATAGCACTTAAACACTACGTTTAAAATACATATATATATATACTGCTGAACCTCATCTTCTTTAATATTAGCATCACAAGGGTATCCATGCATTATACAAATAATAGATGGGCCTTTTCAGTGAGTTACAGGAAAACAATTCCATCTCGTGTTTCTGTGACAGTTTATAAATTACTCGACCTTTGGTCTCGTAATTTATGATATATACATTTATTTTTATTTTGTTCATGTTTCCTGGCAAAATAGCAAACATTTTATGCTATGCAAAGTGAAAACTTTGTGTTAACGATATGCACTCTCTCACAGGTATTAAAAGATTGCAGCAAGCTTTGGGGGTGCTGGCTGCTTGTGACACTGAGGACATTCCACCGCTCGTCTCAGGAGAGGAAACCACATCAGAAATGATTGATTCAGACTCTGACACTTCAGATGTATTAAAAGATATGGCGGATGCTACACAGCTGAAAAAAATAGTTGTCTACTAAATACATTTACCATTAATATGTTTGCAATTATACCTGCATTATGTTAAAAGCATGTACATTGACTAGATTCATTTTACATATTACATTTACAAAATGAGGTTTACTCCCTGTAAAATGTATTTTTTCTGTAGGTATGTCTCCCCTTAACTTTTTTTTTTAAATTTTGTTTTTTTAATTTTGTTTGTGTTTTATCGACTGTATGTTTCAACATTTTGTTTACTTAATAAAGATGGTTTATAAGAACTTGTGTGTTCAAACTCAATGTGCATTCTCACTGAATTAGCAATACGAAGTGCATAAATCCAGCAGCAAAAAAAGACTATTTACACAGCATGCATCAGGTTGTTGCAGGTTCAAAGTCCTCTTTTACACTGGAAGCCTGTTTTCTTAGTTGTTGGCAGAGAAATTCGAATAGTTTCATTTTAAACGTGATTTTCAGGCTTGTGTGCAAACACTAATTGAAAGAGAAATGAATACTTGCTGGACAGCAATGTGGACTTTGAATATTGTGCTGTTTTTTTTCTTTTTGTTTGTTTTACAAAAAAATAATAGAAACTGCAGAATGTAATATGGGACAGATTTTCTTTTCTTTTTTCGGGGGTAGGTGTATTGGCCTTCCTTTGTTAATTTTGAAATGAAAAGCAGTTCCCTTATCTGGAACCACTGGTGCAATTTTAGTACCAGTAACAATGTTTCCTTTATCAAGGTCTTTAAACACCTGTAATGTACAGTACTATAGTTTACTAACAGTTAAGAAATACCTGAAACAAAAGGTTAAATACAGGTTTCTTGAATTATTATAAACTGTGATATATGTACTTTGCTTAAACAATCATGGCTACAAGATAAACTGGCCCTGTTTAAAATGGATGCATTTCCAGGTGTGTATATGGTTAAACCATAAACCCCTTATCACTGTCTGGTTGTAAAAACCATTGGACATTAGAACATGTGATAATCGCTGACGCTAAATAAATAAGGTAAGCACGAGAACAGCCTGGTACCCTTGGGAAAGTACTCTACCTGCAGTCTACTCCATTGTAATTTTCTTGAAAACATCAGTTTCCCCACATAAGGTAAGCTTCTTAATTTGTTCTTATTACATTTCAAGTTCCATAGTGTTCAATAACAAAATTAAGATAGGTTTATTTGGACTGATGTTAGTTTCTCTCTCAAAGACAATTGAGAGACATTTTAAAATAAAATAACTAAAACATTATTGCTTATATTCAGTTTATTTAACTACTGTTACAGGAAAGGGATCAAAATCTTGTTTCTAGGGAAACCGGGCAGATAAAATTCAGACTTTAGTCTGAATAGATTTTTCACAGTAAATCTCATTTAAATATAAGAAAACCCATTTCAGTTAATTAGGGATAGTTTTATGCTATTTTAAATGAACAATGAGCCACAAAATAGTAAAGGTAATGATTAAGCAACCCGGAGAAAATGTCTTATGAAAAACCGTAATATTGCTTGCTTTTAGTGGGGGGTGAGGGGTCTTTTTTTCCCTATGATACTTGGTTTTTAGTCTCTTTCTTTTTTATAGGTACAGTAATTGGTAATTGTTTTTTGTGGAGGTGTAAAAACGAACCTTGAATACATAAATAAAGGGAACGCAAGCTTAATTATACTTTCCTCAGTAACAACATGGTACATTCATTGTTGGTATCAGATTATAAATAGAAGATTTTGATATATATATATCCAAAATTAATAAAAACATTGACTGTTTTATGTCAAATGTTTGTTGTTGTGTTGAAAGTGAAGAGTTTGATCGTTCTGTAGAAATACTTTTTTGGTTGCCCCTGTAGGTACAGCAACCCAAGGACTTTTTGAAATGGAGAACGTCTACAGAGAACAGAACGTTCCAAGCTACAACCCAGCTTACCCACCCCCACAGGCACACCCTGGATACACTCCACAAGAGTACCTTCCTCCTGCCTACTCAGGATCCAGAGTAGCTTCTGGAAACCCTGCTTCTGTCTCCCCAGCACCACCAGGGACAGGATTCATAGGGGGGCCCTCACTCCGACAGGATGACCCTCCACCAGAGTACTCTAACAGCTTCGCTGATGAACCATACAATGCTTTTTCTGAGAAGGCCATTAGAAGAGGTAAGAAGGCTTCTTTTTGTCTTCCTCGGGATTTCAAGCTGAAGTTCAGAAACAATAATAAATCGAAGGGTGTCCGAGAAACACATAATATCCCACAGTTTCCTCCTTTTTTTTATAATCCATCTGTCCTTTTTTCCATTATCAACCAAACACAGTTTTCTGAAAACTGAACGTTTTTTCCACTACCTTTTTTAATTTTCCAGAAAATATTTGAGGTGACTGTGAAATTCTGGGATATCAACCAGGACACCCCTCAATTATGAGATGAAACAAAGTCAAAAAGCACACTGCAGCTATTCCCTTTAACTGTGCTATACAACTAATGAGAACAAATTTGGTTTTATGTTCTACAGCTTTTATCAGAAAAGTCTATCTAATCTTGATGGCCCAGCTAATAGTTACTGTTGGTTTCATCTGCATGTTTGTGTACTGGTAAGTACAGGCTTTGAGATGCTTTAAGATATTTATACAGAAGGATTAGATTTTTCAGGAATGTCATTTTTTGGGGGTTGGTAAATTACATTTTAAATATAGATCACCTTGTATTTTGGTATTAAGGTTGCTGTATAAACTGTTGTTTCAGATGGAGGCAGGGAGGGAGTAAAGCTAAGGTAAAGTCTACATGTTGCTAGAAAATGTAGAAAGGGATTTTTTTTTGTAGAAAGTGACATGTAAGCTACAAGTTTCAGGCAACTTTGTTGCAAGCAACTGTATGAAAGGACTGTTGATTTTGTAGAAGCAACATTACGTCATACCATAAATCGGACAATGAAAGGGATGTAAAAAGTCATGTGACTAGCTTCTTTGCTAGCATAAAAAGCAAATAAAATGGTGGAGAAAATGAATGCGAAGCCGGTGTGGGATATTATGAGGGAAGACTCCTTATCGATTTTTTAAAATTTAAATTTTATTTTTTTTAGGTTGATTTTATTTAATTTTTAATTTTATTTTGTATAGGTGATATAGGCAAGTAAACACGCGTTAATCAGTCCATTCCTGGTAGTTTATGCCACAAGATGTAGTGGAGCAGCATTAAAGTCGACAGAATTATTAATATGATATTCCCTGAAAAAAAACGATGTACTATTATGAACCGTTTTAAACATAATGTTGTGTTGGCATTATAGTCTAATATAGAAATTACACAAATAAAAGCCGGTTTGGTACTGATTCTGAAGCATTTGAACGGTGTGTAAACGGTATGTTACGTTTCAGTTCCAAGTTGTGTTTTCAGTGGTCATTTTGTCTCAAATAAAGGCTTTCATTTGATACAACTTAAAAGTAATGGATAAAAGCGAGTCCTGCTTTTTGTTTAAAGCCTTTGAACACTGCAGTTCAGCAGACACAACTTGCAAATATTGTTACACAGTTACCAATATCTGATTTGTAGAAAAGAAAAAATCCTCACCTGGCATAATTAGGAATTCTGTTCACAATAATATAATACAAAAAAAACAAACTATAACAATAATCACATTTCAACTTCTCTCTATTTACAATTAGTTTTATTTACATGTTTATCATACACACATAAAACAAAAACATTTAAGCCAAAAATAACAAATGCAGAACAAAAATGATGAGGGTGATGGTTAATATTACTAATACAATCCTACATATACATATTTAAGAATAAAGTTTATTTTATTAGATTGGAAAAAAATGCTGATGAAAATGATGTGGACACTAAAAAACACTAAGACTTTGATAGGAAATATCATCTATGTATTGTCTTCTCTGTGTTGTCCATCAACATTCTGTTTACAATTTCTACATCCTGTAGAATAGTGTCGCCTGAAATGAAGCAACGGATTTCATTGTACATTTTCTAGCAACATGTAGACTAGTGTCCCTTTGGCTTAATCAGACAACAAGCCTTTGAACAAAACACTTGTTTTAATGCCTGAGATTACTTCTATTATAGTGGAGGAAACTAGAGCATTCAACAACTTTTTTCTGTATTGTAGTAGCCATGGGTACACATCGCTGCCCTTCTTTGAACTTAAATTTCATGTTAAGGAGTCCTTGTCTGAACATCTCATACAAACAACTATATCTCTTATAATGCTGGGGAATGTACAATAATGTTAGTTTATTATCATAACCCTGTTTCCCTGAAATAGAAATGTAACCATTACCAAATGGGTATTTACCTCCTAAAGACCCTGAATAAGATATAACAAAGCTGCTCAGCTGAGCCTGTGGTGCAGTCATGCCTGCCTCAGAGGGCATAAATCTCAGATCTCAGCTTCATTTTTACTTCAAGCCTGCTGAAATCATGAACGCACAAGGTTAATGGTTACATATCTATTTCAGGGAACCAGGGTTATGATAATAACCTAATGGTCCCTTTTAAGTATGAAATGTAACCATTACCGAATAGGTCTGTACTGTATACCCAAGCCATCACAAGGACAAGATTGCCGCACGACCGGAATGCTACAAGGCTAAGCCTAGGCTGCCTTGTGCGTTACCATTTGGAACCTCAGTAACAAGTAGCAGGGGCAGAAAATTGAGGGAGAAAGTAATCTCTATGTCTGTGTTGTAAGGGTCGCCTGAGAAGCCGTCCTTAACACTCTAGTTCCAAAACCAGGGTTTTGAGGATCCACAACATTAAGTCTGTAGAACCTAGTAAAGGTATGGGGGTAGCCCACACCTCTGCATTGCAAATGTCCCTGAAAGATGCACCCTGGAATAAAGCCCACGAAGTTGCCATGACCCTGGTGGAATGAGCAGTGAGCTTCACTGGAGGGGGCAAGTTGGCTCGCTCATAGGCTGTCCTGACTGTATCTGCTATCCATTTGGATAGCCTCTGTTTAGACAGGGCTTGACCATAGGACTTTGCCCCATAGCAGACAAAAAGTTGTTCGGACTGCCTCCAACTTTTCATCCTGTCAACATAATATGCTCGGGCCCGTACTGGACAGAGTGTACGGAACTGCCGCTCTGTCAGACTGGAAAGGAGGTGGATGGAAAGTCTACAGTTCCACAGACTGGTTGACATGAAATGCTGAGATCATCTTCGGCAAAAAAGCAGGATTGGTACAGAGCATAACTTTTGTCCTGGCTTCTTCAAAAATGAAGCAGGCTTTCGCAATTGAGAATACCTGCATCTCACTTATGCGCTTTGCGAAGGTGATTGCAAGCAAGAAAAAACGCTTTGCGTGATACAAATTTCAGCTCAGCTGAATGCAAGGGCTCAAATGGAGGCTTCATGAGTGCTTCAAGCACCACATTAAGCCTCCAGCGAGGAACAATATCCTTCATAGGCGGCCGAAGCCAACAAGTTCCTTTTAAAAATTGCCCTACTAGTTAGTGAGCTCCTGGGGAGGCCAAGTCAATTTTGACATGGCAAGCTGAAGTAGCTGCCAGATATACCTTTAATATAGAGGGGGATTTCCCCTCGTTAAACAGGTCCTGCAAAAATAGCAGTATAACTGCCATGGGACAGGTCGTCTGAAAGACGTCCACTTGTACCCGTACTGGGAACACGTGGACACTGCTTTTGCATTTTGCAGAGTGTCAATAACCCTATTGGACAGACCCAGACAGCTCAAATGCAGCCATTCAGGGGCCAGACCCAGAGCTGCAGGTTCGATGGGTCGGGATGCCATAAGGTCTCCCGCGCCTGACTGAGCAGGTCACGGCACTTGGGCAGTCTCCGCAGCTGGCCGTCCAGGAGCTATATCAGGGCTGACAATCAGAGCCTTCTGGGCCAATGAGGGGCTACTAAGAGCACCTTGCCTGGACGTGCCTGATTTTCTCCAGACACAGCAGGACCATGGAGAGTGGTTGGAAGGCATACAGCAGTTGCCTCGGCCACTGGTGCGCCAAGGCATCTATCGTCAACGGGTCCCTGCCTCCTGTTATGGTGAACCAAAGGGACAGTAGGTCGATTCCTGGGAGGCAAAGAGACCTCTGCTCTCTCAAATCTCTCAAATGAGGCTCACCACCTCGGGGTGAAGCCTCCACTCTGAGGGGCTGGGAACTCTCCTTGAGAGGTCCGCCGCCCAATTTGTCAGACCGGGCAGGTGTACTGCCCGCAGTGAGAGGAGGTTCTCGTGTGCCCAGAGCAAAAGCTTGCGGGCCACGCGATGGAGACTGAGAGACCTGAGGCCACACTGGTGGTTTACATACGCCATCACTGTTGTGTTGTCTTTACAGACAAGCAGATGTCTCCTTCGAACCTCCTGCAAAAAATTCTGCAAGGCCAGGTAAACTGCCTGCAGTTCTAAAACATTGATGTGGAGAACCTGCCAAGGGGGGTTCCACACACCTTGCGCACCCTTGCCATTCCACACAGCGCCTCAGCCCAGGATGGATGCTCCCTTCTGGTGACACAGGACTACGCTGAGGCATAGCTGGGCAGGCAGTTTCCACTTAGAGAGTGCTTTTAGACAGTGACAAGACACTGTCAATAGGCGGTCGCTGTTCAACGCGGGCTGAAAAACCCTGCTGTTGAACCAGACCTGTAGAGGGCGCATGCGCAGGAGCCCAAGCTCAGAAGTCTCTGGGATGTCACTACCGTGAGCGCTCTGTTGAGCTGAAAGAGCTCTAAACAGGTGGCTATTCTCTGCACTCTGTCGTCCGACAGAGTGGACAGCATGGACCTGGAGTCCAAGCACACTCCTAGATAGGAGGCTGTCTAGGAAGGTGTGAGCTGGCTCTTCGCATGATTAACCATAAGGCCCAATCGTTGAAGGTGGCCGGTGACAAGTTCCGTGTGGGCGTCTGCCTGTGCTGGAGGCTGGGCACAAATGAGCCAATCGTCCAGATAATTGAGCACTCTGATGCCTTTGAGTCTCAATGGGGCCAGGAAAGCTTCCATGCACTTTGAAAAGGAATGGGGAGCTAGAGAGAGGCCAAATGGCAAGACCCGGAACTCATACTCTGTTCCCTGAAAGGCGAACCACAGGTACTTCCTGTGCGCTTGTTTTATGGGGATGTGGAAATAGACATCTTTGAAGTCCACCATGGTGAACCAATCACTTGGCCTGATTGACTGCAACAGCTGCAACATATTGAGCCTCCTTCGGCTCATATACAGGTTGACTTATCTGAGGTTGAGGATCGGTCTGAAGCTATCATCCCGCTTTGGCACTAGGAAGTACCTGGAGTATAACCCTTCTCCCAACTGGAGGGGGTCTAACATTGAATAGCCTGTTTTTGCAGCAGCACTGCTACCTCCTGAGACACCACTGCAATGTCCTGTGGGTCTGTGACTGAATGTTACAGTCACGCCCTGAAAGGGAGGGGGACCGTGCTTGAACTGCAGTGAGTAGCCAGTCTAAATGATAGTAAGCACCCAGCAATATGTGGTGCACTAATGCCAAAACTCCCAGGGCTGCTGCACAACTTGTGGATTGGTCTGAGGCTTCTGTCTCTGCGCCGGGCAGTGGAACCTATTGTGGCCGCCACTGCAAGCAGCCATGGGCTCGTTCTGAACACCACCTCTGGCAGCCGGCTGTGCCGGTCTGAGGCTGCTGGGGTCACTTGGGAAGGAAGCGCACCAGCTCCTTCGTGGATTCCTGCGCGTGGTGAGAATGCTGCAGCATCTCGTCCACCGCAGGACCAGAGGTATGCCCTGGTGTAATATGGGCATTCAACACTGGTGCTTTCTCCCCGTATGTGCCTGGGAAAGCCAAAGCTGCCTACATGCGGCTACCAGTGCAGCCAGGTGTCTACCTACAGCCTGCCCATGCAGTTTTGACAGACGGAGCAGGTTCTTATTAACCAGGTGCAGCTCATCCAGCTGTGGTGGTGAGGGTCTGTGGCTGTCAGAGACGGACCTCAGCAAATGAGACTGGAAGGCTATCAGAATACTAATAAAGTTGCCCAGCCATGCGGCGAACGCACTGGCTAAATAGGCACGTTTTGAAGATCACTGCCGAGACCCGGCACTGTTTGTTGGGGCAGGTAGCGACCTTGGACAGGAACGCTAATTTAGGCGCCTGTACCAACGCAGCAATTGAAGCCTTCACCGCTGGCCAGGCCCAGCTTCTAAGCATCGTGCACCCTATATAGGGTGTCCATCAACTGGGAAACAGCAGGAGCTGTAGGCCAGGGCACTTGCGAGACTGCAGTGGCTCTCTTGATCAGTGGTAGAAGCTTGAAGAGCTTAACCACAGGGGATGTACTGTCTTACTCAACGTCCTCAGAAGAGAATGTCAGCTCCTCTTCACCCACCTCCTCAGAGGCGGTGAGGGAGAGCACGTCATCCTGCTGCCAATCTGCGCTTGTAGCCCCGAGACCCTAAGGGGATAGATGGGGCAGGCAACATGGTACTGGTTGGAACCGGGACAGCACTGAGATGGTACAGTAGCGGGTCAGAACTGGGATGGTACCGGGTCGGTACGGTACGGTGAAAACAGAATGAGAAAAGAAATGCAGTAATAACAATTACTTTAATTATACAAACCATCTTATACTACCTATAATTTGTGTAAACACACAATAAATGTGAAAATCTATTGTAGATAAAGTAACAAGTACTTATCTGAATAGGCTCTCCTGTCAGGTCAGTTCTTGAAAGGAAAATTGGCAGTGAGATCTGTGTCCTTTATACTCTCGGGAGTGGGCACGACTGTGTCACAGAGGCTCGGATGAACAGCTTTGTTACATCTTATTCAGGTTTCGGGTCTGTAGGAAGTAAATACCCATTCGGTAATGGTTACATTTCGTACTTGAAAGGAAACTTGTATAATTTAAAAACACCTTTGTATTCTAGGGACACACTCAATGTTTGGGTATGGAAGAATCCATGGTTTACCTATACCTTGATGTAAGTATTAGAAATATTAACTACCTGGATATGTTTTATTTTAATAGCTCCAAATGTTTAACATATTTCCTTTCAATGCATTGAAATGTAGAAGATAACACACAATAGGGAATAGCTTTGTTTCCACTTCTAGCCTCCAAGTTTGTAAGTTTATAAGGACTTGTCAAGTAAGGTTCAGTTAGAGGTATGAGGATATACAGAAAACTGCAATACATTTGTTGCGATTAAGAGTGGAAATGATTTCATAATGTATTGTCACTTTGAGTAATACAATTCTTTAAAGCATACTTACACAATCTACTGACACTGTTGGAATTATCTATGTGCATTAGCAGAATACTGCTAAAGTGCAGTTTTTTTGTGGTAAATATCCTTGCTTCCAATAATTTTTTTGCCTCTTTTTTTTCAGTCCTATGTTATTTGTTCTGATCATTATCTTGTCTTGTTTTGAAAACGCCCGCCGGAAAGTCCCATTGAATTTCATTTTCCTTGGATTGTTTGTAAGTATGTGTTCTAATCACTAAAATTGAATAAATTGATTTGACATAATAACAATTTTAGTTACACTAGGGTAAAAGCTTACCTCTTGGTTAGGATGGTTTTATTATATATATATATATATATATATATATATATATATATATATATATATATATATATATATATATATATATTATATTATGAAGTGGTAGGATGTCTTTTTGGCATTTTTATGGTGACAGATATTGACCCTATAAATAAAAGCTATAAATAAAGAAATGCCTGGGGAAAAAAAGAAACTTTAAAAGAAATGACAAAATATGTGTTTAGAAAGATCAATGATGCTATAATGATACTCCATACTTTCTGTGTTTCTTTCATTTTAGACTGTTGTTGAAGGTCTGATGCTTGGGGCTACAACAGTGTAAGTGTATTCCAATGTCAGCCACAAAGAAGAACATTATGTAACATCAGTGAATTTACAATACACAATAAATTATCCCTTAATCTTGCTAGTTGTGTTTCCTTTACATTTTGCCCAGCATCCACCAGTATGTTTTTGCTTATTCCTTGACAGTAAAGAAGTTATTGCAATTTAGAAGGACAGCATACATTAAAGTTCATTACATTTACATGCATTTTTTTTTTGCTTTTAGTTTTTTCACAGCTGATGCTGTGATGTGGGCTGTTGGAGCGACTGCATTTGTATCTTTTGGACTGTCAGTATTTGCAATGCAAACCAAAGTAAGTACCGTTTATTGAAAGTGGAGGAAAATGGCATCAAGTTTCCCCTGCTTGGAAAGTGAAATATAGAAACAACTTTTCTTGGATACTTTAGTTCTGCATCATGTGGCCACTTTATTAGGAACAACTAATAAATAAAGCACACAGACCAAGAGACAAGGATAAACAGTATAAAAGGACTAAACCAATAACATGGCGTGTGATCAAATGTGCTAAAAAAACAAGAGTAGTTAGCTGTTAAGTTGTCTGTGGCAGCAAGTAATAGTTTGAAATAAAAGTACTGAGCGGCTAATTAAAATAGAACACATCACTCCTTTAAAAATCCTGTACAAATGAAACTAAATACAATGAAATTCAAATACAAATCCATTGACTGAGCTGTTGTTTACTGGTCATTTACATTACAACTTCCTATTTGTTAATACAGTTCCTTGAGGAGGCTAAGAAGGTACTTAATGAACTTAGTTATGGCTCCACAGAGCAAATTTCACTCCTTCACTGTTGTTTCGGATTTGATTTCAGGTGGACTTTACCAAAGCAGCTGGAATAATTTGGGTTATCTGCTTGTCACTCATTGCATTTGGAATACTCTGTGCAATCATTCGAAGCCGTGTAAGTATTTTAACTTTACAAGTTTAGTAAAATTATAGTGAGCAGGAGTCAAGGATCATGTAAAATGGCTTGTTTATTTCCCAAGTCAAACAGAGTGGTCTTCCTTCTCAGACCTCTCAGTATTCCAGCCAGTTCCTTACCTTTAGCTTCAACTCCATACAGCCCCTAGTATTTTTCGTTAGTTAGTTAGTTCCTGACTCCTTGCATAGCTGTGCTACACAGACAAGTTGTTGGTGGCTGGAGAGTTCTTCATGTTTGCTACATCTAAATAATGCGTTACTCTGGTGGACAGATGAATACATTTTATTTAATCAGGAGATGTACCTATTGAGGCCTCGTTTACAAGGGGGTCCTGGAAAACAATAAAAAAGACAATTACAAGCAACACAATAAAAAAAAAAAACGTGTGGTTCAGACTTAAATCAGCATTATACAGAGATCAAAGAACAGAATAAATAGGACATATCTATTTGTTAATGTGGACTGACGGAGAAGCATTGACAGGAGGTTCCAAGCATTTTCCAAATACAGTCTTTATAACCAGAGAAAGAAAAATGATCAAATTCCATCTTCATACTATGATGGAAACAAGTCCATGTCTTCGGGAGTTGATATGCAAAAGATAATTCTCCCAAACGTGTTCGAACCTTAGTAACAGCCAAATAAACAGAATCCTGAGAGTGTAAACTATAAGCAGTGCTTGTCCTTTCTACCAGGTCACTCAAATAAGAAGGTACCAAGCCTTTAAAAACCTTAAATACAAAACAATACCAATGAAAAGCCTCAGATTTGTAAGTGAGATTCCCACAATGATCTGCCAAAGGTGAGCACACCCAATAAACACAGATGAACATACAGTACAGAATCTTAGCAAGGTAACCCCATTCATTCATAGATACATTCACAAACCACTCTGGACCAGATTGGTTCAGTCTTGGAACTGTGAAAAATAATGTAAAGGGATGTAGGAATTGAAAAAGTAACCTTCACAAGAAATAGATCTGTATCTGATTCTTCAGTTTATTCCGTTCTCTATTGCAGTGGCTGCACATAGTTTATGCTTCCATTGGAACGTTGATCTTTGCAGTTGTAAGTATTTATCCATCAAATATTTTAATATATGTTTTAATATTCTTAACTGTTACAGCTTGCAGATTTGAATGTATAACCTACCCCCTTAACTACAGCTCCAAACACTTTGGTGTAACAATTTTTATAGAACTACATTGTCAACTTATAAATATTTTAGTTTGAATATAAAAAATAGCCCTGCATGTATTTATTTATTATTATTTTTTTTTTTTTAGTATCTGGTTATTGACACTCAGATGATCCTGGGAGGAAATCACAAATACAGCACAAGTCCAGAGGAGTATGTATTTGCTGCACTGAACCTGTACCTGGATGTAATTAACATGTTCTTGTTCATCCTACAGTTAATAGGATTAAGCAAATAATGCCTACCAAAAATCTCATTGTCCTGTAAATTGGATTATAAATTATAGCCATTACTACATGTGTGTGTTGACTTAACAACAGATAATTCAAATTATAAAAACATCCAGTTACTTAGTCTGTTGTCAATGATTTTGTAGCCCATGATGGTTTTGCACTGTGGTAATAAGAGAAATTTGAAGAACACATGAACACTGAACAGATCTTATTCCGAATGCTTGGCTAGTACTTTATTCTTTAATTAATATAATAGAATACATTCATTTTAATTGCTGCAAGTTCAAACATGTTTTGTCCTTTTTATCTGAGAAAATAACTGGAATGTCAAGTAATGTTCAGAGGTAAAAAAAAGATGTGGCAGTGAAAAGGTTAATTTCTACTGGATACTGTAATGGTATACTTTTATTGAGAGAATCAATAAATACAGCACGTAAAGACCCTGTCTGAAAGCGAGTGGACTGTATCAATAACATGGTCATAGGGTAAAAGAATGTGACACAAACTGATAATCATAGAATACAACTGTGTACCAATTAAAAAGACCATCTTATGTGGTCTATATAATTGATGACCAGGGGTTAAAGAAATGCAGCAATAAAAGGGTTACTCAAACTGTACTGTTACTGTGGAGCTGTAACTTCAAAAGTCAGCTCAATATGGCAGCTATATTAGTATCAAGTATTAAGTCAATATCTGAAAGCATTAGGTCTATCAGCTGGAAACCAAAAAGTCACATGACCACAATATGATGACCATCCTGGGTCACAGATGAAAGTAGAGTGTGCTGCTAGATTTTGCCTGAGGAGTCTCCAGAACACTGAATATGTGAAGTTGCCTGCTGAAATGTTTTATTAGATATTAAAAGTGGTAAGTGCAGCAACGGCAGTGGTATTGCAACCTCATACAAGCGCCACTTAGGGGGATGCTACATAATATATTTTTATCTTAGGTGGTGCAGTCTATTGTGGGTTCAAGATTTCCATTACACAAGAGTAGATGTTAAAACTTCATGCTGATTTGAACTCGGCTCTCGCCAAGATAAGCACCAACTAAGACGTAGCTTTACAGTAAACTAATGTGATCCATATGTGTCTCCATCCATTTACGTTTCCTTCCATATGATGATGTAGATATCCTTCTGTCTGGTGTTAATGGCTGAAGTGTAATGCTGGCTCCAGGGATCAGCTTATTTTGCCTCCCTGGCGCATCAGCACACACAACGGCTGCGATGCTGGCTCCGGGGATCAACCACAGTGCGGCCTCCCCAGCGCATCAGCATGACAACCGTCTGGATTGAGCTAAGTAGGGTACATCTCTGGGGTTTTCAAGTGGGCACCTTCCATCCTCAGTGTTTCGTCGACTAGCCCACGACACCTCAAGAGGGCTCGACGGGGATTCTGGCGTCCCAGCATCACCCCCCTCCGTCCCCCACTCAACTCAGCCCAGCTTACTTACCTGTACATCAGCGTTTCTTTCTTTCTATTGTGCTTGAGATCCCCAGCCAGAATCTTTCCGTCTCAACCACAGCCAGTTGCTGCTCCTCTCTGCTGCTTCAGATAAGTTCTTCACTGTGCGACGCAACTCTTGGCCACTGAATCCGACGTCTCTGAGAAACTGGGTTGTAGAGTGTGCCACAAATCCTCGACAACCCACTTCCACTGGGTAAACCCGAACTCTCCATCCTCGCTGTTCCGCTTCAGTGGCTAGTTGAGCATACCGCAGTTTCTTCCTCTCATACGCCTCATCTACAGCATCCTCCCATGGCACTGTTAACTCTACCAGGTGAACAAGGCGTGCTGATCCAGACCACAAGACAATATCTGGTCGAAGGTTAGTGGTGGCAATCTCAGGTGGAAAAATAAGCCGTTGACCAACATCTGCCAGCATTTTCCAGTCTCTAGCAACTTCCAGTTGTCCTGGGCGAGGATTGGTTTTAACACCTTTTCTTGGTGGTTGCTCTCCTGGGCGGAGGAATGTTGTCTTTTGTGTGTAATGTTTTGATGGAACAGGTGACAACTTATTGGTCATGTTACGCTTGTCTTCCAGTGCTAAGGCCAAACATCGCAGCACCTGGTCATGGCGCCAAGTAAACCGTCCTTGGCTAAGAGCCACCTTACATCCTGTCAAAATGTGCCTTAATGTTGCAGGTGATGAACACATGATGAATGAAAATAATAAATCCTATGGTATATTATTATTATTATTATTATTATTATTTATTTCTTAGCAGACGCCGTTATCCAGGGCAACTTACAGTCGTAAACAAATACAATTCAAGGACACAAAATACATCTAGGCATTTTGTATTTATTTACAAATAAATCTTTGAGAATATCTAACAATTAAGAGAACAGTTAGATGAATAAGTCCTGGGCCCCTTCCTCTGCTCGTAAAACTCTATTACTGTAGCAGTATTGGATACTTCTGGTTAGTATATTGAATTCTCAAAAAGATTATTGATATTACAATATTTACATAGCTTTTAAACCTATATTTGTAATTTTACCTAATTCAAATATTCTCATAGTTTACTGGATTTTATTCTGCAATCCAACTAAAAGGTATCAAACCTTACAGCGTGCCATCTCTGTATTCTACCATCAATAGTTTGCACACATTGAAGCCTAGCTTTGTATTCTGCTATCAATGGACTGCAGGCAATAAAGTGTGAAAGTGGCATCTTTGTTTCGGACAAGAATGCATACTGTGGCTATGCAAGAACAACCAGGCAAAGCCGTTTTATTTATTTACATCTATGTATTTATATATTTTTCATATCCTCAAATTATCATTTACTAACCTTGCTTCAGTTTGCAGTCCCAGAAAATTGCAACTATCTCCACCACTTTCAGTTTCAACTTCCTTATACATCAGTCCATGCACTGACAATATCTCTACCAAACCAGGCTACAAACTGTTTCCGACAGATTCTTTGATTGCAATGGCAGACATGGGTCCAATGTGAGTCCATATGTAGCCCTTTTCAGGTCGAACTGGAATGGTAGGAAAGGGACAAGATCGAGATTTGAAATATTCAGAAGGGGCGTGGCACACAAAGTCCAAGTACTCCATTTTTCTTGGAAGGTCCTCCTCTGGTCCTAAAAGATGCAATAAGTCACAGAATAGGCTCGAGAAAAATCATCATAATGGGCAGCAGCACAGTATATCACATACTTTCTAAAAAACGATCTCTCAAACCTCAATGAGCGAGACAGTTTTTATATAATATTAAGAATATTTACTGTTTACATATGCATCTACCAGACGAGTATCCCGGACCGAAGGATCTGTACAATCCGTGACCATCTGTACTGTTAGAGCAACTGATTAGCTGGGATTAAAAGCACCACTAATATGACCTGAGAAGTTCAACTTTGTTATTCCAGTCAGCTATTTTGTAAGCAACCTTGGACGCTCACAGCACTGACCCGTGTTGACAACAATAACAACATGCTGAAAGCATTTTGATTTCTATGTTCTTTTTCCATTCCACACTCACCGACTATATAGGTAGCTGGATCAAACTGGTCTCTGAGGCTGGCCTGGGTGGGAATGAGCCAAGTCAGGGCTGCACTCTTTTCACAGTACTGATCTTGAATAAACCCCCGGATCTGGGCATAGTACGGCTTTCTATCATCTTCATCGATCACTTTGATAACATCACCAACCTGGTAATACACACCCTAGAACAGCGAAAGCAAGCCTTATCAGCCAATGCAGATCAATTCAAATGGAATTAAAATATTTGTGACAATTATCCTTACCTTGTAAAACACTGATTCAGAAGTGATTATTGTAGATACAGGTTCTGGTGCTTTAATTGGCTGAAATGCACACATAATTTACAACAAAATTAAATTAATTAAAAAAAAACCAAAAAAACATACTATTTAAATGTGTCATTCTCTGACAAATCACCCGGGCTCATCTGCATTGGTTTTCAAGCGTTTACCCCCATCTTAGGAGGCTGTGTGGTCCAGTGGTTAAAGAAAAGGGCTTGTAATCAGGAGGTCCCGGGTTCAAATCCCACCTCACGCACTGACTCACTGTGTAACCCTGAGCAAGTCACTTAACCTCCTTGTGCTCCATCTTTCAGGTGAGATGTAATTGTAAGTGACTCTGCAGCTGATGCATAGTTCACACACCCTAGTCTCTGTAAGTCGCCTTGGATAAAGGCGTCTGCTAAATAAACAAATACAAAATAATAATCTCACTGACAGGACAGAATAAGTAACGGCAGCATATCACACAACACTGCCTGTTACATGTACATAAATAAATCACGGATTTAAAGCCACCTATTATTACACATGTCGCTACAGGTGGCGACTCCACTCTCTCCTTGTCTGTGCTGCAATGGTAGAACATATTTTAGTTAAGATTGCTGTATTGTAAAAATTTATCCCCAATCTCCCTAGTTGTGTGGGGTTGTGTAGCAAATTTAACTTTATCTTATTTATTTATTTTGCAATGAATAATCTGAGGAACACTCTAAACACAAACAATCATCGTTCATCGACCACATTAAGACTAGACCGGATTTTAATTTAATTCAATAGAGATGTTTGAGAACTATGCTGTAGGTTTTCAAATACCTTTACTGACAAGCAGTCACAGAAACTGATTAAACCCTTACGTTTTTAAGTTTGAATATATACCGTCTGCCTTTCCCTTTGGTAGTAACTTTCTTCTCAGAAGCTGGGGCCTTGTATTTGGTGTTTCTTAATCGCGCTGACCGCCTGTGGCTCTCTTGTTTCGACTGGGGGGAAAAGAACATTTATTTAACACGTAGCTGCTCAAAATCCCTGTGAATGAACCCTGACCTAGTTTCATATGCATATAATAACACATAGATAGACACTATCGGTATTATACAAAATAGTAAATACATTTTTTTTAAAAATCGCGTAACGCATTTTACCAATCAATATTTAAAGCAATAACGCAGTGTTTGGAAACAAGCGTAGCAATTTATACAGTAAGACAGCGTTTGTAAATGTACCTGTTTTCCGCCGCCATTATTTTGTTGTGTTATTGAGGAAGATGTTCCCGTGGCAACACTGCTACTGCAGTTGGCGCTCTTCCCTGTACAGTTATTGCACAGGATCTCACCCTGATTGCCCTTCTTCCACATAGAGGAGGAATTTGTCTTGCAAACGCTACAGCAAGGCTTCAAACCTAGTGGCATCTTTGCAAATCAAGAGCGCAAAAAAAAAATCAGAAGGCTGCTGCCTGTAAATAATGCCCCAAATAAAGTCACTTTCCTGTAACTGGGTCACGCCATGATTCAATAACCCTAAACACGACGATCTTTTACGGTACTGTGTCCATAAATGAGTGTTTTTTTAAGGTGTTTAAAGAATCAGAATGTAAACCAAAAAAAAAACTTGAATCAGTGTCATGTACACTACAGCGCCGGAACAGAAATCTATGACCTCGGAAACAGCTTGTGATTGGTTTTTCAAACAATCAAGGAAATGCGGTTTTGTTTGACTGGCCACTGTGGCTAAATTGAGCGAGAGCGACCCATTGCGTGCACCCCATACTGATCATACTAGGATAACTTTTAAAAATGTCCAACTTGTTTATTGATGAATATTTATTAATATTTAAACATTAAACAGAAATCAGACTGAAAATATTAAGGCTTCGGGTTTGCCTTAATTCAAAAAGCGGACAAATGTTTCAGCTACAAATTTTTTATCAAAGTATTGTATTATGTTTTGTATTATTTTACGGTAACGCTTTATATTGCGTGTCATAAATTAATATTAAATATATATTAAATAGGTTTGCAGTTGCAATTAAATTAATGTTAAATTAATATTTAAATATAGCTGGTTTCTTGATAAATGTTAACCAAATGGTTAACAACGAAATGCATTACATGTCCATTTATATGTTACCATTGAAAGTGTTTCCCATTGTTTACATGTCCTTATTGAAAATATAGTTAATCTGACTTAAATGTTAATGGAAAGTAACATTAAGGAATAATTGAATGTAAACTTAATATGCAATTGCATATCATGCATTCTGGGGAATGTAGTCCCGTTACCAAACCCCCAAGGACTACATCTTCCTCTCTCCTCACCCTATACAGTGTATGTATATATATATATATATATATATATATATATATATATATATATATATATATATATATATATATATATATATATATATATATAATACAAGGATGAAGGCTAGATTTGCATCATGAGCCATTAAAAAAGCATAATACCACAGTAGTGACGTCAAAAAGTGATAATTACTCTAGAAGAAAATATTCTTGAACTTTGACCCATTTGACTACTCGAGACCACCACTTTCAATTCAAAACACAAAATGTCTCGTTTTCAATCACTCGACAGTACAGAAATGTTCATTAATGATCAACAAAATGAGATTTGGTTTTATATATATATATATATATATATATATATATATATATATATATATATATATATATATATATATATATATATATATAATGTAAATCTGGTACATTCGTATCTCAGAGAAACTGGAAAAACGGATAACGACATAGAATGTCTGTACAACACTGAAACACTACGTTTTTAAAAAAAACGAAATGCAGTGCTGAACCTCGTCTTCTTTAACATTAGCATCTCAAGGGTATCCATGTATTATAAAAAAAATAATTGATGGGCCTCTTCAGTGACTTACAGGAAAACAATTCCATCTCTGGTTTCTGTGACAGTTTTTACGGTTGTTGTATTGCTTGTGAATGTTGTCCCATTGTGTTGTGTTTGTCCCTCGTTCTATTTGTGGGGTCCAATAACATGTCTTGTTATGTCTACATTGTATGTCTGGTTATGTCTAAATGTTCCATGTTTTCGCAGGGTTTTGTGTATAAAGGGCTGTGATGTTGTGTGCTGACCTTGCTGAATAAAGTGTGCTGTTTAGCGAACGAGATCTGGCTGCGGTTGTCTGGCTCCTTATTTATTTCAGCTCAACATTACAGTAGGAAAGAGAGGTCTCTTTCCTACTTTGACCTGAAGAAGAGCAGGGATGTAGTGCTGGGGGGTCGGAGGGGAGCGCAGCCCCCCCACTTCTCTTGGGCAGGGAGAGCGCCGCTCCTATTCTTCACGTGTAGAATATTTAACTGTTTTTCTCCTGTTGTGAATATATATATATGGAGATAGGTATAGGACTACATGTGTACAACCCATACAAATAAGCAAAGAATACAACAACCGTAAGAAAGCCTTGTTGAGAGATAAAGAATTAAAAAGTTTGAATATAGTGTGCCTCTGGTCTGAAACAAATGGTTGCGCTTCTTTTCAAAACCGCCTCAGTCTCATTTACACTTAAGCATCTGGACCAAACCATTCAATATAGGAGAGGGGCAGTGGAGTGTTACGCATATGATTATTAATAATTAACAATACTAATTTCAATATTATTTTATTCACGTAGTAGTCATTCGTAGATTCATCATTATTGAGAACTAAGTATGAAGGTTGTTTATAATTTTATAAGTGATGTTATTTAGGTTTGTAGTCCCCCAGTCAAACACTGCGATATTAGCCTACTGTACATTTCTTTATAGCTGATGTTACAGATAAACAGAACCTATTTGCATTCTCCATTGCGAGTTAAAGTTGAAACCTAGCAGTATGATGGGAAAGCAAAAAAATATAGATTATTTTTTCAAGAAGAAAAAGTCTATGGATCAAGAGAAAACCGAGACCACAGCCTCAGTGATAAACAGAGATGCATCTGATTTTTCTGAAGATAACATAAGTCAAGCAAGTGGGGAATCCCCGTGTCTGTGGCCTGCCATTTGGACTGCAGAAATGTGGCAGGAGAAACAGAAGGTTTATCCTTGGATTGGCTGCAGTGATGGTAAGCTTGGCTGTAATATCTACTTAAATGTCGGGAGTCTTGGTGCTTTTAAGAATGTACAGGGTGTCAACATGTCAGGTGAATGGTGCTCGTTTAAAGTTTCCTTCAATGGAACAGACCGAACAGCCCAATTGAAAGCATTGCGAAAGATAATTCTGAACAACAGTCACATATTACTGTAAATAAATTACAGGAAGTCACAGAAGCAAACTCTTGAGAAAATGTGCGATAAATACAACGCATCAAAGTTTAATAGCACTCTTGCTATTTTTCGATCTGCGTATTACCTTGCAAAAACTGATAGGCCCTTCTCTGACCACTGCAACTTAAAGCTTCAGAAGATTAACGGCATTGATATTGGAATTGGCTTGCATTCTAGATACAGTGCTATGAAAATAATAGATCAAATAACAATTGCAAAATTTCTGTGATCACTGACGAATCAAGAAGTCTGAGTAGCAAGTCGGCACTTATTGTTGATCTGAAGTGCAAAAGTGACAAAAACAAGGAGTCTCACTTCATGATCCTCGATGTAATTGAATTAGCAGATCAAAAAGCTGACACTGTGTTTGAGCAACTGTTGAAGTGTTTGGATAAATACAGATTCTGTGATAACTATTTGAAGCAACACCTGGTGGTGTTTACAAGTGATGGGGCAAGTGTCATGCTTGGCAGAAAACCCGGCGTAGCTCAGAGAATCACTGAAACATACCCTTATATCATTGTTTGAATCACATACTGGAGTTGGCAGTAGGGGATTCTATCGCCGAAGCTAAGGGCATTAATAATTTTCAGTTATTTATGGACAAACTATATTGTGTATTCAGTCGATCTCCCCAAAATCAACAAGAACTGGCCAAGTGTGCTGCACAATTGGATCAACAAATAACAAAAATTGTCTGTGTTCTTAGCACTAGATAGGTTGCTAGCTCTTTTTTGGTAGTCTCCGCAGTGTGGAACAGTTATGACACCCTTTGTGATCATTCGACATGCAGTGAATGACACAAGGAGGACACCAGCTGACAGAAAGATGGACGGCTTAGGAGGCTGTCATCAAAACAGTTTTTGTTAGACCTAGCGCTGATGTATGATACCTTATGTGAACTTTCCCTTCTTTCTGTGTGTCTGCAGAAATGAGACACTACAATTGTGCAAGCAGACAAACTCATTCATCGTAATATTCGTTTCATAGAAGCACTCAAGGAAAAACCTGGAACAAAAACTCTTGAGGCAGAAGCTGCAATTAGGGAGAGAACATTTTGAGCCGTGTCCCTAACAACAACTTAACCTGTCGAATGTGCACTACGACCTCATCACACACCTCTGCTGGACAACCTGTATCTGATGGTGAAAAAAAATACCAGTCACTGTTCGAAGAATCGAGCATCCTGGACTGTGAGCACTGGTCTGAGGAACTTCATGCAGGGTATGGGGAATTGCAAGTGATGTCTCTGTGCAGTTGATTTAAAGTGCCAACAACAATAACTGTAAATGCCTACAGGGATTATATTGATGCACAAGGACGTAATACCCCAAGGGAGCTCCAGCCATTGCTTAACTGTGCCAAATGAATTCCATGCAGCTCACCAGAATGCGAACAAGGATTTAGCCAGATGAATATAATTTCACCATTGCGCACAAAACTTCTGCTTCATCGAGTATCTGCCCTCATGTTTCTGAAACTCCACGGACCACCACTCTCAGAACGGGATCCCAAACCTTACGTCACTACTTGGTTGCAGAGCCGCCACTGAGCTGATGATGCACAAACGAGAGTAGCAAAGGCTGATCTGATCCCAAGAGACCCCCTGTGGAAGCACCTGCAGCAGTGAGTGAAGATACATACTCTTGGTGAGTTGATATAATTTAGCTTGATTCTTTTTTATGTATTAAAATGCAGTTTAATGACAACGTTTTAATTATGTCTGTATTAGTGTATGAAACTGGTTATGAAAATAGGTATTTATTTATATTTAACATAAATAGCTGTAAGTCTAGTGCCTTGTTGCATATACTATTGCTTTACAATAATACCTCAATACCCGATTGTCCGAATCTGTACACGTAGCCATTTCAAACACGGTAACGTGATAAACTGCAGTTCTGTTGAGTGTATGGGGAAACGGGGCGTGGGTAGATAATAGCGCCCCCCACTTCTAAATATAGCACTGAAGAAGAGACCTTTGAGGTCATGAAAGATAAATTATTGTTTAGTTACTTGTCCAAAACTAGACTAAAAATTTAGTCAGTTGTATAGAGAAAAAAAAAAAAAAAATCAAGATATGTACAGTGCTCACCCGTTATAACACGCCCCGTTATAGTGCGGAATCGGTTATAACACGGTAGGGTCGTGGCTCCCATTTGCTCCATAATGCCACTACAGTAGCCCTTTTATACTCGTTATAAAGGTGGAACACAAATAGCACAGTCTTGTAACTATGGCTCCCCACTATAGCGTTGTAAAGGGTGAGCACTGTATATTTATAATCAATAGGCTATGACATAATAAACTACATATTACATATTTGTTATTTTACCTTGATGGTGAATCCATGTGTTGATTACCTAATTTAAATGTGTGTTTAATTAACCAAAAACAAACTGAATTAACAAACATGTATTCCACAGTAGATAAAAGATTTCAACTTTCTTTGGTTGTTATTAGGTAGCTAATGAGTTGTTTGAAGATCTGCCTGATGCAGACACATTTCACTGAAGCTCTGCCTCTGCTTCTGCTAGTTCGCCTCCCAAAGAGCAAGGACCACCCACTTTCACTTTACGTTCTGAAACAAAAACAGCTAACCCGGGCCTAGGCCTTCTTGAGATGGTTTGTAAGAAGCATGACATGAAAATGCGAATCTTCGCCTTACAAATTACAAAATAGCCGCTTTGAAAGGAAAAGATAGTAAGCGGTTTGATTATGCTTCAAGTTGCACAGAAGAATAATGAATTTATTGGATTTTTTGTGTTGTAATAATAATAATAACACTGTTTTATCCATATCTAAATTAATATCTATTCATAATATATTCCTTATTTCACTACTAATTGGTAACATTATGGTATTAGTGTGAAGCTACATTTCAGAAGAAAAAATAGTAAGAAATATTGTAAGACATTTAATTTCACTTGAAAAACAAAAACCTAAAAGAAAGGCTTTATTTTTTTTTTCTTACTCGTTTTTACCTCTAGCTACAATCACTGGTCTACATTTTATTATTATTTGGTTACTTGCTTCTTTGATTGTTTTTTGTTTCGTTTTTTTTTTACTTGAAGAAGTTTCAAAATCAGTACAACCCTATATATTATACAACTGAACTTCTGGAAGCAGCAGAAACCTTCAATCTACAGCATTGTATTTGAAATATTTGCATATACTGTACATAGTAAAATAAAAATAAAAAAGCAAACAACCAAAAGATTTTGAGCACAACAAAAAATGGGACCAGTAATAAATGTTGCTCGGATTAATCAGCAAGTGGAATTTCTTTAAAGCCAGGCTCAAGACGAAAAGGAAATACAGTAGAACACGTTTTGAAGACGAGAAGTAAAATAAACAGATCCAGACAAGGTAAGTTTTACACAGTTTTTATTAAGAGTAAAACTTAACCGATACTTTCATTAATTGGCCAGACATCAAACATTACTTATTTCCATATATAAACTGGGAATGTATCAAGTATAGACTATGAAAGTGCAAATAGCATTTCAAGCTTAAGTTGCTCTTTACAATATAAAATTTAACTGGGTTACAAAATAGGTTTGCCAATTTTTAAAGTCATTTGCCATGACAGATTTTAAAATTCTGTAACAAGAAAATAAAAATGTAATTTAATATGACCTATTTTTTCATGCACAGAATACTGCTACACAGAAGTAGACAATGGTTAAACTCCACAACTTAAACAATGGTTACAAAACACGACTCCCACAAAGTTCACTAACTCCATATACAGAACTCTTACACAGCTTTACTTTGCAAGACATAATTCAATGCAATACACTTTTTTTTTTTTGCAACTGTTTTAATTAAAAAACTACAATTAGTAGTACAGTCACACACTAATTTAGGGAAAGACCGATTTTAACATTAAAACCGAGAAAAGATTGGAAAAAAAATCTTGTATTAAATTTCAATATTGTAAAAAGAAAGCAATAGATCCAATTAAATTTTACAGCCAAATATGCTGAAAGCTTGATTTGCTATTAAGATATCAGGGATTTTCAATTGCTCATTCATAATGAGCCAGCATTTAAGCCAGGTCCTGCATCTCTAGTGTTCTTCTACCATTTTAACCTCCAACATCAAAGCAAATTACGCACTTGCTGCTATGTACTTACACGTTATCGTTTTCAACTGTCATGCCTCAACCCAACAACCAACATTTATCTTTTAATTAAACAAAACATAAACAATGTTTCAATGAAATCCAAAAGAGTTAACCAACAGCGACCAGGATGCATTTGGCTATAGTCATGTAAGAATTGTATGGTATATTCAATGTATTAATAAAAAAATAATAATAATAACAGGACAGAGAGCCTTAAAAAAATAAAAAATAAATTGGTCAGTTTATTTGGATACTTTTTTTTTTTTTTTGACAAATGCACTACATACATTTTTTACAGGATTTTGTTTAGTCTGTATGCATGCGTCAGGAAATATTAATTAAATGTGGTAATAAATAAAATGGATTTACAAAAAGGCACGGCAATGGACTGCGAAAAACAGCTTTCTATTGCAGAGCTGCTCATGCTTCGGTTTTCAAATTATCAATGGCACAGTGCGAAAATACTTTGCTAAGTTAGGAAAGAAAACTGACTGAACTTCTAATAAAGTGTCTTCGTTGATCAATAGTGCCTCTACTTTTATTTAATTTGAATCAGCAACTTTGAACTAAAATAACTGACAGCAGAGCTTGTACAGCGTGCAACACAGTCACTGGTAACTATTAATATTGTTAAAATGGTATAAGGAAAATGTCTGATTGGTTTGTAGCAATGCAGGCACAACTTGCATTTGATAAACCTACTGAAATATGCTTCAATTAATTACAGTTTGGCACCTTTTGGTAGAATACAGGCATAGCTCTTGTTTTTTGTACAAACGAGACCAACCCACCTCTTTGATTGTACTTCAGACATTGCTGCACATACGGCACTGCAAAGAAGCATCATCAGCTCCCGTCCAGCGGTTCACTTTCTAATCAAGCTGTCTGATCACATCACTCAATAATGCTTGCATTAAAAAAAGACAAGAGTGGAGTGCTGCAATGCTGTTCATATACAAAGTACTGGTTGTTATTTTATTTTAAAAGCCTAATCTATATACATGTTTGAGAATATCTAGTCTAGAGCAACATTCTTTAAATCCAACACTTTTGAATTTTGTCATCAATGGAAGTGCTTTTTTAACAAAAAACAAACACCGTTTTTTTGTATATGCACTGCAACTGATCAGACTTATAGTTTGCTATTATGTATTTTATTTACCCACAAAATACTAGAGGACTTCATCATGGTATCCAAAGGGCTACGATGCCTTTTCTGTTACTATACAAGAATGTCTGCAATTCCACGTTATCTCATTTCCCTCCCACAAGTGAGGTGAAAAACTGTCTGTAGTGCTATTAAAAAAAAAAGAAAAAGAAAATAATCCACTGCCACTGCTGCTAATAAGCCAATCAAAGTGTTTATGACTTTACAGGTCAGTTACATCTCTTTCTGGCATGTTCAAACCAGGTGGACCTGCTCCTCCCATTCTGGCACAGTAGTACTACTACTACTAGGTTGAGGATTGGAGCTGGGGTCACATTCCGACATGCTTGTTAGACTAAGTTCAGCGCTACAGTGGGGGTCTTCACTTTCTGGTTCTGGATCCTGTGTACCAGTGGTCTCCTGTAAAATGCCTCTCTCTACCTGGACAGCCATGCTACCTTCACTGACTGCTGCGGCTTCGAAGAGGACGTGCTCTTCCTCCTGGGTCTGGGGCACCTCCTCTGTTTTGAAGGGCTCCACTTCTTCTGCAGTGCTAAGAGGCTGCGAGTCCAGGTCTGTTTCTGAGGGCATGGAGGGGATCAGTGCTATGCTCTGAGGGTTCATGTCATGAAACCAGGCCATGATGTTCCCCAGGAGGTTTGCATTCACAGAAGGATCGTGATTTGTGGAGTCTGTGTCGCTGGAGGAGGAGAAGAGCCCCCCAGGATCCTCCCCGAAACGGCGCAGGTTGTCAAAGCGGTCCCCAGCATAGGGGTTGTTCACAGCCCCCAGCCTCATCAGACTGTCACCCAGTTCCAGCAGCTCGGAGCTGCTCAGAGCTGCCCTCGGGATCTCCATGCTCCGGGGGGCTGGGTCCAGCCGGGAGGGCAGGGAAGAACCAATGGCCCCCAATGAGGGTTCATTGTTGAGAAACTCTTGGGCCTCTCCACCCGTGGCCAGCCCGGACTCCTGTAGTGAGAGCTGGATGGCTAGGCGAATATTCGGATCATCTTCATCAAGAGAGCTCAGAGCCTGAAAAAATACATGTTAGAACACAAGCATTATCTGCCATGGAGCTTGGAAATAGAGCTTGTGTGAATTTTTTTAATTTATTTATTTTTGCATAAGAAAGTGGACTTTAATATGTATTTACAGTGAAAACCGCTTGACAATCACTGGTTAATTGAATCAACTGCATATTGTAATAAAAATTGCATTCCCTCTGTAGTTCAACCAAAACAAAACCTACCGTTTAATTGAATTAATCTGTGATCAACATAAGAGTATACAAACATTATTTAAAAAAGGTTTGCACGGTATGTCTTAAAATAGTAAATAACTGGACTGCAGTTGTGAGACAAACAATAGTTTTTTTATTCTTCTACTTAATTAAAACAGTACTGAAATAATAATAATAATAATAATAATAATAATAATAATAATAATAATAATAATAATAATAATAATAATAATAATAATACTACATTAAATTAAATAAATATATACATATATAAACAGAGGAAAACAAAGACCCTTCACCCACAGTAGCTGTAGGTATATTCAGTTTGGAAGCATGCAGCAAAGCAAATGGGAAAGGAGAGAAAGCAGAGGAGGGCAGGTACCTGCAGCGAGTCCTGGTTTTCAGAGCGACTGACAGGGGTATAGTCATGAAGCGAAGAGCTTTGCAGAATACTCATAGAAGCAGAACTCACCATGGAGGTACCGTGTCTCCAGCTGCTACCACCCTCCTGGGTATCTATTAGAGAGGCAATGGTGTTAATTACCGCTCTCACTAAGAACACATACGTGCCAATACATTGATAGAGTGACCTTGCCAAATAAACTAATAGGAGGTATGGGGTAACCTTGTGAGATACAACAGAAGCCTTACCATATTGGGGACAGTAGCCCACATCATAAAACCACTACAAACCCCTTGTGTTTGGGAAAGGCCAAGGACTGAATTGCATGCATGGCACCAGTTAATTACGGACTCACCTGAATACAAAAAACAAGATGAACCACACATTTGTCATCTAATAAAAAAACTGAAATTTCCTACCAAGTAACATCATTTGTGATTTTTTGTTTCATATTTTTTGTCTATATTGTACAGTATTTATAGCTGATGTATTTACATTGTTTAGTGTATGAACCAAATCTAGCTAGTAACACAGTATTTATTTAATTGCTTTAGCTTTTCTTAAAGCCTGCCTGTGCGAGCTACGCTATTTTCTGAAAACAGAAAGCATTCTTTGTTCAGATCTGTTAAACTACTGTAGCAACGTTCGACTGTTATGATATGAAGGACCAGGTTTTGTACCTAAAGTGCTCTCACTGGGGTCATCAGGATCTGGAGTATTGCTGCGCAGACTGTGCATGTCTCCACGGCGCCGCTGTCTGTGTCTCCTGCGGTACTGAAACTCAGCATATTCCTAAACAAACGAGAGGAGCACAGGCAAATTAACCTCTGCCTTTCGGACTACAGTTTGTGATGCTACTTAGCTCAGCCCCACAATGCTGATTATGAACAAGCTACCAAACCATCCTGCTTACAATCAGGCTGCAGAAAATGGCCTTTGACCCCTCCTTGATGTCAGGAAGCTGTAAAAGGTCTTCAAAATGAAACCCAACAAGACACTCCATTTCACAAATGAAACAGGAATGTGCAAAAACCTTCAATAGCACCAACGTTAAACCAGAGCCATTTCAAATATATTTATATTATTAGAAGCAACCCTCTAATCTAGTTCTGGTATTATGTCTGATGTCAACTTTAAGATTTTATTTGCTTTTATTTACATGCACTTCTAAAAGGATTTGAACTTCACACACAGTGCCATCACAAATATCTGCACAACCTGGCCCTTCCTATGAATGCACAATAAAAACAAAGAGGAAAATAAAGAAGTACCTGCACTCCTAGATAGGGAGTGACAATAACTTTTCAGAAAGGGATTCTTCTTCATTTATGGTCTAATTTACATATTCAATGAAAAGAGTACTTCATTGTATGTGAAACAGGATTTAACAAGCACAAAATGGAAAGAGGAAATATTTGGTGTAGTTTTTATTTTCCAGGAAGATGGCTTTTAGTATCTTTTCCAGATATGAACAACTATTTTCAGAAAAGATACGTGTTTTTATATTATGTTAACATAATTGTTAATAAATGTTACTTGTTACAGAAAATAAATCATGATTCAGCTGATGAAGATTCAGCTCCTACTCTGGATAAGATTTGTTTTAAACACAACGGCACAGTGCTGAATATATCAATTATTACAAGTGGACAAAGAAAAAATATTTTAAAACACACATGAGCAGATAGAATGACAGACAAAACAAATATGTACACAGAATATATACACAGATTATACAAAAAAGCTGATGTGCTGTTCAAGAACAGCCTAAGTAAGCGCAAAGAGAAAACCCTGAAGTTCATAATGAATAATTACAAGGCAACATGCATTGTTGTGTTGACCTGCGAATGGTGAGATACGTGCATTTCAAATTAGCTGGCCTACAGCAGCATTTCCAACTGCGACTTCATCAAATGTATAATTAGGAAAAATAAAGTTTTGTCATTTTTGGGGGTCTGGACATTCTCCAGTAACTACAGTTGCAGACAAAAGTATTGACAACCTAACTTAATACATGATAATTCTAGAAAACTTGTTAAATACAAGCATTTAGTGAACATTAGCCATTAATTAATATGACAAAGACCAAAATACCGAATTTCTGGTAGTTTAACAAACAATATACATAAAAAAACAGAAATTACAGCACTTAAGTAATTTCAAATATTTATTACTGACAACAGTATTGGCACTTTACAGTAAAAGTGTAAAAATATGAATTATTTCTGTTGAACGTTTTGGCAAAACAGCAGATGATGGTCAAGACAACATATTTGGGAAATGTCTACAAAACAGTATCAAAGAAATATGCAATATCGAAATCCACAATCAGAGCAATAAATCAGAAGTACCACAGAGCAAATGAAACTGAAACGTTTGAAAGAAGTGGACGTCTAAATAATATTATGGGTACAGTAGGTAGAAGAATTGTCAGAGCAGCTAAAAAGGAAGTATTAGATGCAACAGGCATAATAGTGTACAAAAGAACTGTACAAAGGCACCTAAACACACAAGAGTTGTATGCACATAGACCTCACTGCAAACCACTTTTAAAGAAAACTAATAAAAACAAACAAATTTGCCAATGATACCATCTGCTCGTACGCTGAATGGCAGACAGTGTATCTTCCAACACGACAACGATCCAAAGCATACCGCTAAGTCAACTCTAGAATTCTTGAAGAAAATGAAGATAAAAGTGCTGGAATGTCCTCTGCAATCCAATAGGACTGATCTGAAAAAAGCTGTAGACAGTGAGGGAAAAACTATTTATAATGTATATGAATAAAAAAAATCATTTCTAACAAGACTTTCTATAAAGTGAAATGCTCTTTGATAAAAAAGACTCAGAAATGTTTACTGCAAGTCTGTGTTTTCTGTTTGGAAACACAAGGCAACATTCCAGCCTCAAACGTCAAAGCTTCAAATAGCAGACAAATGTAACATGTTCAAACAGGGTTGAACGTCTCCTTGACGAGAGAGATGCGATAAAGATTTTTATCGATGTTGTTTACGACACCCTGCTGGGACAGACTAGAAACATTAACTGGACAATCAACTGGGCAATTTAGTATGTAAAGAAAGGACATTTATTTGGGGGAGCAGAACAGAAATTTGGAATAAACTACAAAATACCTAACAAGAGTTATATCCTTTCAAATGTTTTTAATTCTCAACTGTTATAATCAATTTTGTCACGCAGAGGTGTGACTGGAGAAACTATTAAATTGATCTATATATCATGGATAAAAATTGTATTCCTGCATCTGGGGTGGACCCATTTAACTCTAAACACCTTTCATTACTTCAAACAAGTTTAAAACACAATTAAGAAATATGCCTTACAAGCCAAGCATTGTGTATCAAATCTGTCTGAGCTGAAGGAAATATGCAAGACAAAATGGGCCCAGATTTCACCAACATGATGTAACATACTGGTTAAGAATTATCATAAACGTCTGAAAGCTGTAATAAAAGTAAAAGGAGGACACACAAAATACTAAAGCAGGGGTGCCAATACTTTTGTCATGAATGAATACTTTAAATTAAATAAGTTTGTTGTTCTTTGATCAAGATTATTTGTCAAATTACTAGAAATTGTGTATTTTGCTTTATTAAAAAGTGGTTAAAGGTTACTAAACACTTATCCTTAATCTGTTACCTTAAATTATGGTATAATAAGTGTAGGGTGCCAAGACTTTTGTCTGCGATTGCATTTTTGTCTGCGATTGCATATTTTTCTTTTGTTGGCTGTTTACTAGCATACCATAGTCTTTAATACATATTAACAAACTGGAGCACTGCGGGCCATCTGAGCATGTTTGATGAAAACAAAAGTTTTTGAAGAGTGTTTTATCATTATATGAGTAAAGGTCCTTCACACCTGACAACAGTAAAGAACGTGGTCTGTCCTTGAATCCCTGTTCTATTATAAAATGCTTACTGAGTAACAGCTGCAGTTTTTTTTTTACTAAGCTTTATTTATACTCTGAAACCTGTTCAATAAAAAAAGAAAGATACACCCTATTTAATAAATTACTAGAATGGGTTGGAAACGTTCTGTGATTTTAAAAAAATTCACAGGGAAAGCAGAAAATTATTTTAAATATTACAACCACACTTATTGTTTGAGACACAGAGGGCCATCTTAGTCATCAATGTGGCCAGTATGCAATGCAAGATAAATTTCACTTGATACATGTAAGAAATTAAATTAAAAAAATGGTCATATTTGTTTTTTTGATTTCATTGGTTTGATTTGATGGATGCCGTTATTCATGTTTTATGTTGTAATAATCAGTCTTACTAGCATTTAGAGAACAGCCCAGGTAATGCAAGGACCAGGTGAAAACATACAGGCTCTAACAATTCCCATATATCCAAAACAGCCAGCATGCAGACAGGCACATGCGACCAGCCTTGAGCTACCACCAGTAAAAACACTGTCAGCAACAATAAGGAAAAAACACAGTATTCTGTACCACTGATGAAGGTATTAGTTGGAACGTTTGGTTACTTGACTTTCTAAATATTCTCTTGTACTACTGTATGCATCAGTTTTGCCTTTGCCAATCCATGACTCAACCCATAACTGTAACTGACAGCAATGACTGTTCTGATATGCAGCTGCAAGCATCTCGAATTCTCAAAAGGGGACATCATTTTACAGTTTTTGAGGGGGGGTTATGATAAATAAATAAATAAATAAATAAATAAATAAATAAATAAAAGTCTGTATTTTTTTAGTATGAGAATGTTGATGGTCACTTCGGTAATACCTGCTGCTGGAATCCTGAATTTTGACAGTTTTCTCTTTGATCATTCCCTCCAAGTACTGATTGATTCCTCAGGATCTTTAGATTAGAACAGAATAACACTTGAGTGATCTTCCTGCTACAAAACCACTAGGCAACTGAAACGCTAACTTACTGAAAGCAACTTTTTAGGTTTATACATATAGTAGCTGTGTACATGAAGACAACATTAACAGGCGGGCTGCATCACAGATAGTTACCTCAGGTGATGCAAAACCTAAGTATTCCCAGTCCCACGTCCCTCCAGCAAAGCTGCAAAAAACAAAACAAAATACAGCATGCAATGTTTTTTCTTCACAAAATACTTTACACTAATATTTTAATCAAGGTACACACAATAACACTAATGAAACTCACTCACCTTGTGCAATAAAGTAATAGACATATCTTTAGTAATTGACAGTGAAATGTACTGAAGCTGAAAGTATTTGTATGATCACTGTAGTTTACATGGGCTACTTTTGTAAAGTATCATCAAATCTGACAGTTTTGCTACCTATCATCCAAACTTAGCAAATTAGACTAATGTCTTGGCAAGAATGTTTTGTTAATGTGTTACAGCACAAAAGACACTGACTTCTGTCAAAATTATTTTACTGAGTTTCCTTTTATTACTGTTGATTGAGTGTTGATTATTATTATTATTATTATTATTATTATTAATTTCTTAGCCAGGGCGACTTACAGTTGAGTTCACCCAGCAACAGACATTAAAAGTCTGCTCGAGTCTGTATCAGTTCTCGTTTATGGTGTTCTATGATGTGAAGGAGGTTTTCGATAAGGGACTGCCTTTACTTGTTGTTTTTCGGGGGTAGTGGAGAGCACACCTGACTCATTCCGTAGCAATCTGAGGCTGGAAGAGTGTGAAGACAATGATTACTTACTTGCGCCGGGGAGCTTCAGGAGAGTCATTAGGGGCAACGCCACGGGCCACAGAGGCCAGGAACTCCTGTCTTTTTTGCTGAACAAGGCATGCTGCTCTGATTATTTTATGGCGAGGGGTGCGGAGGTAAGGCCGGTTTACTTTCTGAGCAAGGTCTTCCGTTACCATCTCCAAGTCAGTCTGAAAATGAAGGAGGAGATTGTAACAAAGCTGCTCTGTTCACTGCAGGCCACACCATGCTGACTGCAGCCAACGCATCTAGCTTGTGGGAACATGCATGTCACCGTAGTCTCCAGTGAAAATAAATAGGGGAATGCACAGAATTTGCTGATACCTGACCTGAACAAAACATAAATGAAGGGACTGCAGGCAAAATGTAAACACAGCAGCAATTACTTGAAGCTGGTTCTAATTCCAAAAAAGTACTGAAAGTTAGGTTAAACTCGGAACACAATACACAAAAAAAACAAAGGCAGGGTTTAAAACATCTCACATGTGTTGTCTGGAACCAACTCCCCAGTAATGTTGTTGAAGCTGACACCCTGGGATCAATAAGCTACTAACAACCAAACGAGCAAGATGGGCTGAATGGCCTCCTCTCGTTTGTAAACCTTCTTATGTTCTTATGTTTTAACTTATATAGATGTGTTACTACTGGCTCTATAAACATCTTTCTTAAATATAATTAAATGTCTGCTTACTAGGTATAGTATGTGCACATACTAAGATTTGGTCAACAGTCAGCACTGAGTGCTCTGCACAAATAGCATTAGGTGTAAAGGAAATAAAACAAAAATTACAAATAAATATATAACACATATTAAAGGAATCTAAATTCAATGACAAATGTTTCAATCAGACATCTTTTTCAATATCTGATTTATATGTCACATACTATTTTTTATATATATCACTTAAATGTATCCCAAATACAGATACATTTGCTTACCTGCATGAGCTCAAATATTTCCTTCTTTGTACTTTTTGGTTCAAGAAAGAATCCGTACGGATAAGAACACTTGAGGATACGGCGAGTTTTCAAGAGCTCACAGACTGCATCTTCAATGAAGGTTGTATCAGGAGGGCCTCCTTCTGCTACAGTTGGGGTGGGGAGAAAGACAGGCCATAGTAAATCATTAAAAGTATCTTGTAAAAATTATATTGGGGGACCGGTTACCTTAAAGATAGCTCATTGGTTTAGTGGATGTACAATAGTTACCTCCTTGTCACGGTTGGTAGTATTTTAAAGCCAGGTGGTTGGTAGAGGCTTATCATAACTGGTTAATGAATTCTGAACTACAATTTTACCCCAATACAGCACAGGGTTGAGGACAGCACAGTGGTGTAGCTCAGGAACATGCCACACAGTTTTTAAAACTGACCAAGACATGAGCAAAAGATGCTGTGACTAAAAGGGAATATATACTACCAACTGGGATCTTGTATTCTGCTTAGCTACAGTGTATTCCTTACCTCCACTGAGGGCTCTGCTCAACTGTTCCATTTTTTCTTTGGCTGTTTTTAGTAGACGTTGCTCCAACTGCATGCAGAACAGAGAGCATGGTTCAGTTTGGATGTAGTAATATTATATTGTATAGTGTGATCAATACCATGTTCCACTGCAACATACCTGGTAACTGTGCTCGTGGTTCTTGTACCTTGTATAATAGTGCATAAAACGGTCAAGTTCCTGAAAGGTCTTGTGCTGTTTCTCAGCCTGAAACACAAAAGATTATTGCAGCTAAATAAACAAACCCACATGTTTTTACGTGCTTGTAGTGTTCATGGGTATTATTACTGGAATATTCTGGTTCCTGGTAATACTACCAGAAAACCTATTTTTCAACTACAGACAAGCCTGTATACAGTATTCAAGAATACAGGTGCCAATAAACAGCCAACATATGGTCCCGTATGGCATGATATCCTCTTAAGGAGATCTTACAATATTTCAATCTTACAAAAACAGAAATAATTGTTAATACTAGTTGTCTATCAATTTCTTTCAGGTGTGAAAAGTCTGTAAGCAACGAGGGACAAATTCAGATAATTTTAATGTGTAGTGCAGATAGTCAACAGGGTGTGGCTGCTGGACTTAAAAGAAACCATTCTAATCAGCATAATATATGATATTGCCTATAGTGCCTGACTTATTATTATTATTATTATTATTTATTTCTTAGCAGACGCCCTTATCCAGGGCGACTTACAATCGTAAGCAAAAACATTTCAAGCGTACTTATGGAACATTGTGTATATTGCTCTGTAACCATTTGTAATACTCGAACAGTTTTTTCAGTTTGATAAACAACATTGTCAATACAATGTAGCATTGAGCTCAACCATCTACATGTATTTAAAGGTCCAAGTGCTTTAAACGTCTTTCACCTCGACTGTCATCTCCTTGGACTGCTCTTCGACCTGCTGGATAACCTCGTAACGGGTACAGCGGTAATACCCTCCAGTGGATGAGCTGTGTTTCTTCCACTCCTCCAGGCAGATCCAGCAGAAGTCATATTTGCACTGAAACACAAGACACACTCTCATCACAATGGCCCCCAGCTAAAGGCCATCTCTAATCACAGTCTCCCTGTATTTTTAGTGATGTTCATAAGGGAGTTTAATACCAGCCCTGCATCCACCCACCCGTCTCCCCAAAGGGGCAACCTTCTGTAGGATATGCCCCAGGTCTGCTGCTCCGAAATAATTAATAGTTCAAAAATAAATTACAAACAAATCTGGGGTCTGAACAAGCCTGTGTAGGCCTGTATAGTTTTAGACAACAGGTAGTTATTAGTGTCATGAGAAAAAAAAAAACATTACTATTGAAGGAAATGACGATATAGGCAGCACAAGGCATATTAGGAATATACAGGATTTCAGGATTAACAGACAGATAGCAATTTACTCTTAAGAAAATGTATAGCTTAAGAAAATGTACCATTAACACAACCCAACTCTGAAATGTTGATCAAGTCTTTTTGCTCTTTGGCACAATACTACTGTTGCCATTTGCGATTTGGAATAAACATATAGGAAAACAAAAACACTAATAAGCCATTTTTTATTAAATCCCCACCAAAACATTATCAGCACATCTACATGAAGGAATGACCAAGTCATTCAATGAAAATTAGCACAATTCTTTATGAACACTGTAGCTTTAAAAGGGAGAAATAAAAAAAAAGAAATAATATGTCATCAATATGCAAATACCCTCTTCCCAAATTGAGGTCAATTACAAACTAGACAGGTCTGCATCTGTTATGTGTGCCACTGCTCTAAAAATAGCCAAGCCTTTGTTTGGGAGTAGCACAAGCAGTCATTTTTTTCTATGAATACCCAAGAGGAAAAGAGTGATGGTCTGAAATAGCTGTCCTAGAGAAACCCACTGTTCTGCAGCTTTATTCTATCAGCACTGGATAAAGCACCACGGGTCAAGTCTAGCAACATTTAGTACAAAACAACAGTGACACTGATGTACATTTATTTTAATCAAGCCCAGACCTACACTCATACTGGTTTTACGTAATCGGAGCCATTTCCTAGCAGTTTTCCAGCAAGGACATCGAGTTAAGCCTCCATTAACTAAATCATGGCAGGTGGAGCCCTTGGAGAGCTGGAGAGCCGGGACCTTTTATTTATTTATTTTTTTTTTTATCAAAGCCTGGCTCTGAGTGGAGAGCACTTGAATGTCACAATGAGTAGAATACAAAGCAAGGACGGCTTCTTTCAATCGAAATAATATAAATACAGCTCCCTATTGCAGCAACTGAAAGCAACTGGTACAAAAACACTGCTAGATGATGCTTGCCAAACTAATATACAATGTGTCACCTGGTAGTTTCTTAGAATGCCAGTTGTTTGCTTTGTAACTCTTTACAAAGTACCCAGTATGTTCAGGGATTGAATAGGCTCCTATAATGCTTGTGGAAAGCACAGAACTGGCTGCATTGAATATCAAAGTCCTCTTTTGACCCACAGAACAGGTTAGGCACAGCCATATAGAATGCAAGAACCCCCAATTATTGCATTTAATACAAGCTGCCTCAACGCTTCCAACACTCATGGGGAAAATATTTACAATTTAAGTTCTACAAACACTTGGCTTCTTCTGAAAGGCTAAATACAAATCAAGGTACAAATGAGAGTGTCAATAATACAGATGCTATTGTGTTGAGAGCCCCTGTGAACTAGGATCTCAGCATTCTTCCTTTGTTTTATGTACAGCATGACTGCCTGCCTGCCTGCCCACCCTTTACACTGCTCTAGAACACCTGGGCTCCATCAGTGTGAGCTGTTTCTGGTGAAAGATTGATATAAAAAAATTAAGCAGGGCCAAATCCTAACAATATAGTTACCACTTGAAGAGGGCAAAGCCATAAGCAAAAAAAAAAAATTGATATTTTACAGATTTTAAAACAACATTTGTTGTATAGTAACTCTAGACAAAATTATCAATTTTAAAATGTGACTGCTATTTTTTTTCTGCTTTATTAAATATTACGATTAACTTGTGAAATATCTTGAAATACCTATTTATAGATTGTGAAATAAGCATTTTTTTTTACTGTGAAAAAAATACAGCCCTACTTTTAAGACTGTCTACCTGGTGGCATTGCATGCATGGCTGAGTGACTGCATACTTCCGGCTCAGAGTGAGGTGTTGGGCAGACCAGTCATTTTGTAACACTCAGGTTATACTGCACTGTAACTGATTTGAATCCTGTGGTACAGATTAGATATAGTTCTGTTTTATCAGAAATTACAATTTGATTATTAATGATGCAAAAAGTAAATTTTGGTTTATTCTTAAATTTAATTTGTAAGTCAAAAATGACTAGCAAGAAGTGACCGGATAGTTATTATGGGGACAGATTGCTTGTGAGTCCCATTCCCCTAATGCATGGAAGTGTCATTGAAGCTATGGAAACCAGCCAGTCTCACCTTGGCGCACTGCATGTGGTTGCAGCCCTCATTCTTCTGAATTGGAGATTTGCAGTTGGCGCAGGGTTTGGAGTTGGTGAGTAACCACAAGCAGTTGGCCGCATCTTCATAAGCCTCATTCACGCCGACTACTTCAGGAGATTATGAGGAATGAAAATGGAATAGCTTAATAGTACACAATTAGGAGTTCCACATGACCTTTTCTCTCTTTTTTTTTTTTTTTTTTTTTACAACAATGCCTTTCCCAAGCTTTCTTAGACATATTCCCAAATGTAACAATGCTGGGGCATTGATAGAGTTTTGGACACTACAACTGATGTGGTTGCAGAAATAGGGCCCACAAAAGGACACTTTTTTAACTAAAACATCTCTTCTCCCTGCAGCAAAAACATTTTAAAAGCCATACTGGATCAGGTTTTAAAGAAGACAAATCTTTACACCTCTCGATTAGTTGACTCAATACACTATATTTAGAAGCCAACTGTTGCCAGATTTCAGTCTGCTATTGTCTGTCTTTCTTACTGTCAAATGCAGTGGAGTGTGGTGGGATGCAGTTGTACAACAGATTCCTAACACATAAAAAAGAAACAAAAAAGACTAATATTAGGTGATAAAAGCTCTTACGTTCTTCTGGTTTCATTTCTGAAACTTTCTGTAGCCACATCTTCCAGGTTTGGCAATCGCAGGGTTCATGGGCTTCTCCTAGACACTCCCTAGGGATAAACAAGAGGAATTCAAATTGCAGAACTTCAAAAGTCAAAATTGTTCTAACTACATATTAAATTAAAACTGTTCTAATCAAAAAATATCAGGCAAAGCAAACACACATTTTGGCTTATGCCTTTAAGAGAAAATATGTTCTGCTGCTCTGAAGATACCAAGAACATGACATTATAGAGAAGCACAAAATACGCAAATGTTCTACTCCTTAATTAGGACGATCACTTAAATGTATTTCAAGCACAACAACTTCTTGGCTCCTGTACCAAACCCTAAATCAGTTATCGGATTAAAGTATATCTGCTATTCAGTGTTGAACAGCAGCATCTGTCATTTAAGGTAGAATTATTCAAACCAAGGCTACAGTATATACTGACTGTACTGAAAGTAGAAGCGTACTGAGAAACCCTTCCTTTAAAAAATGCAAGATAACAATGACAAATATATCCACACACATAATCCTACACTATCATCACCAGGGACTTCACAAAAATAACATTGTGTTGGATAATAAGAAAATCAACATAATGGACTGTATTTTATAAAGAAACAAGGGCCAGAGGTCACAAATGGAGATTAGAACAGAATGCAGAATGCAGAACAGAAAATATAAGTTACTTTTTTACACAGAGAATTGTGGTAGTCTGGAACCAACTCCCCAGTAATGTTGTTAAAGCTGACACCCTGGGATCCTTCAAGAAGCTGCTTGATGAGATTCTGGGATCAATAAGCTACTAACAACCAAACGAGCAAGATGGGCCGAATGGCCTCCTCTCGTTTGTAAACTTTTTTTATGTTCTTCTTATTTTCTTATGTAATAAAATCCTAATTTTTTTCTAAAACAAAAAATGAATAAAGTCACTTCTCTAGTTCCTTCAGTCAATGGTATGGCTAATGCACTATGAAAAGCATTCTTATGAAGCTTAAAGGTCTGATTACACTGGGAGAGGTAGCGGAAAGCGGAAAGCGGTAAACCGTGCACTTTTTCATATTACACTGCTGGCAGGAAACCTCACGGTATATGTAAATGTATTATCACATGTTAATGTTGAGAAAAAATTAATTCGATGAACGATGTCAAGAAATAAAGGTTAAATATATTTGTGTATGCTATATTTGTGTATGTGTCTTAAAAAAACAAAAAAAACAAACATTATTATTATTATTATTATTTATTTCTTAGCAGACGCCCTTATCCAGGGCGACTTACAATCGCAAGCAAATACAAATACATTCAAGTGTTACAATACAAGTCATACAATAATGCAGTGTTTCACCTGGTTAGCATTCTCCAGAGTGACCACTATATTTATATTAATAAACGTTATATATTATATATAAACATTACATATATATATATATATATATATATATATATATATATATATATATATATATATATATATATATATATTATATAGGTTTTTTTTTTTTTACTAAACGTCTGACCCAAACAATGTTATTCCACACCATATAAAGATAGTGTGCATTGCATGACTGAATAGTTTACCTGGCATGGAGAGAGTTTTATGACAATATAATTTAAAGACCTGTACAAAAAAACCTCCATGAAATACTACAAGAAGCCCGTCATTATTGAGACCTTTTTTTTTTTTTTCAACTTTGAAGTGTTTTGCTTGGAGGTCTGTGGCATACAGTATGCTATATAGTGTATGTTTTCTGTTGCTCTTCAAATGCAAATATTTTTACTTGACGTGTCTAGTTTGGCTGCTATGCTGTCCCAGGTGTCTTGCTTCTTTAGCGTATCCTTATAATCTGGATGGGACGTATCATACCGCTGAGGGCATTTTTGCACGCTGAAAACCAGTCTTTCGTTCGTCATCTCTCACTGTACAGAGTGCAGATAACGTCACACAACAACTTCAGTTGATTGGTCTAGATTGAAATTTGCTGCGCAGTATTATCAAAAAAAATCGCTCTGGTTTCTATCCCTCGCAGTTTTCTGCCATACCGTTTTTCCGTTCCGCGCTTAGTGTAATTACACCCATTCAAAACAATAGATTCTATTTTTTTTGCTGCACGGTTTACTGCTTTCCGCTTTCTGCTACCAGTGTAATCAGACCTAAACACAGCAGAGGTGTTCTTGTTAGAAGAAATAAAAAAAAAACCCTGAGCCACTATGCTGGTGTACAGTATCCTGGAAAGAGGACAAGCAAGTCCCCGGGCATTCTTTAAGCACAATGCTATTGTCAGTGTGCTTGCAAGTGGTGTTAATGGTGGAAGAAAAAGGTAGGAAATTGCAGATCTGTCACTGTCCAACGCCACAGCTGGATGCTAGTTAGGAACTGGCATTGACACAGAAACTGCTTCTGTGGTAGCCCATGGCTACTTAAGCATCCTGTTCCCAGCACTGTGAAGAGCACAATAGTGAACTCCTCATTACTTTAATGCAGAGAAAAACAATAGTTACTCAACTCAATAGTGTACTCAAATCTAATCTAATTTGCAGGTAATTATATTTTAGTGCGCAGAACGACGGGAAGAGGCTTGGTGATCCAGTGGTTAAAGAAAGGGGCTTGTTACCAGGAGGTTCAATCCCGGCTCTGACTCAATGCATGTGTGCTCCGTTCTTCGGATGAGACGTAAAAACTGAAGTCCTACTGTAAGTGATGCATAGTTCAAAAAACCTTACTTGACTTGAAAAACGTCTTAAACCACAAAACTTATTCCCCTTAGGTCTCAATCAAGCTACATTTCAACAGGAGAAAAAACATTATTGTAAAGGTCACAAAAAAGTAAGTGTGAAAACATTTTATAGTTTTCAGCGACAAAAAAAATATATATACCCCCCCCTGATTTCTCTTTGGCATTTCTACACGAATTGTGGGAATGAACCTGGGAGAGGCCATTTTGATGGAATTCTGTCTACAGATGGAAAACTTTGACCCATGTGAGGCAGATATTGTTACCACAAGCAAACCTGCAACCCTGTGCTACTGACCAGCAGAAGAGGTGGCTCTTTCCACAGTCGACAGCCGGTGCTCTTAGTAAAGGGAAGCTGAGCGAGTCAGAGCCAGCGATACCAGGCCCCTGTCTTGTTAACCGAACTGCTCTTTCACAGCCTGCTGTGGGACACCACCTAATCGCAGGGTTGTTTTCTACAAAAGCCTGAAAAACACATGAAAAAGAAAACTGTGAAAAACTATTAGCACTGAAGCCTATTCACAAAGCTTTAAATCCACCAAATGTTTATAAAGTCTATATTGTATGTTTGTATTATATATAGTTTGTATTGCATTGTATATGGTTCAATATCCATGACACTGTTCTACAAAATAGACAACTATATTTCAGTGAAGACTGGGTTTGCAAGTACTCTGAGATTTAAAGGCACAGAAGCGGATTTTGTTGTAAAACATATTCATAAAGAGGTATTTGTTTATTTTACTTCAAAATCTCATCTGATGTCAGCACAACAGCCCTTTTACTGCACAGCACCTTAATGTCAAACTGCAGGTAGCGCTTGTCCATCTCTCTGGAGACCACACTCTCTATGACGTCCACAGGAACCAGCTGGAAACAGTCATAGGCTGGGCAGAAGATGTTATGAGCTTCTCCTTCCTGGATCTTAAGATTCAAAAACCTGACAGAAAAAGACAAAGGGAGAAAAGAATTAGGATACCAATTTCACACTAATTATTTTACAAAGAAGATACAGTAGCTCAATAGGCTACTGTAATCTTCCGATCAAAGGCAATCTGAACATAACATCAGGGGGGTATGACTTCTTCCATACAGAGATATATATATATATATATATATATATATATATATATATATATATATATATATATATATATATGATGTTAATAATGGCAAGCCATGAGTCAATTCCAATTAAAGTGACATCTTACTGTGCGCAGATTATCAAGAAAATGCATTTATTTTTTATGAATATGTACTACATTTTGGATAGGTTTGAATTAAGAAAAATGCCCATAATGTCTAACACTGATTAACGTGGGAAGCATTACAATTTGAAAAAAGGAGGTAAGAAAAACAAGCAGTTACAATTTAGGAACGCATAAAATATTTGTGTAAGCTGCTGGTGACAGGACACATTGCACAATGCATTACATTTTTAAAATGGTGCTTTACAATGCCTGTATTAAAATTCAATTAAGTTAATGCATTCATTAAAAGGAATAATTTAATTAGAAAAATGCAATGCAAAATACAGGTTTGGAATTGAAATCATTGTATACACTTGATTTTACAATGTCATTAAATCCTTCTATGTCTTCTCTTGCTGAAGGTTGATACGAATGTCTCTTAAAAGCAACCTAAATGAAATTGACAGAGTAAGCTCCAGTTGACCTTCCATTTGTTAATCCTCATCCTTATTTGGTCCTGATAACTCAGTTTATGAACAAGGCAGCAGCATTTAACATGCATCAGTACATGACCAATGATTTCATATTGAAAGGCTACATTTCCACATATCTTTAGTGCTGGGTAGTAAAATGGGAAATGTTTTTTGTTCACTGTGTGCTGAATGTAAAATGTAAACAGATTGCACATTGCCCAAGTTTGGCATTCAAGCCCAATTATTTAATGACATTATATTCCACATCAATAACATGTAGAAAGTATATATTGTAGTACTAAAAGCTCTCAGTAGAAAATATGTAACACTGGTAGTGCTGCACGACTAGATCAAAATAAAGAGGACGTATTCTGTATACCTTCTTTCCTTGTCAATCAGCCCCTTCCTTTACGCATCCTAAACTTGTTTTTATTCTTAAACTTCTGTTGCTTTAACTCTAGCAATGCAAATTAACCTTTATTCAGCCAATTTCATATTGGTAGGGTGGCAAAAAATATTTGTAAAACTAAAAGACCAAAGGAGCTACCATCATCAGATATATTTGGAAAGAAAAGAAAATTAAAAAGACAAGGTGTATCGTCAGACAAATATGCAACGAAGTACAAATTATTACATCCAAGATTTGCAAAACATGTCTAGTAGAACCTTTAAAATATTACTCTTAAAAATCTCAAACATCTAGGGATGACCATAAATAATAGTTAACACTTATCACCCTTCCTTAAATGCGCTTTACTTGCTCTTATCTGCCCCCTATTTTACTGCATTTAATCCTGTACTTCAGAGTACTGTAATCTGCCAAGTGTTTAATCTGTAGTATTTTGTATTTAATCATATCCTGATGTAACTATCACTGACACTGTTATCTGCTGTATTATTGAATTGTATTTTGTCACACTTGTACTTGCTTGAACCAAAGTCATTGTATTTATCTTGCTCTTAATTGTATTATTACTTGTACTGTGATACTTGTAATGTATTTGCTTACGATTGTAAGTCGCCCTGGATAAGGGCGTCTGCTAAGAAATAAATAATAATAAAATAATAATAATAAAACAATACAAATCAGAATGACCCAAAGATGAAGCTTAATTAGTGCCCCTATACATACATTAACCAATTAGAAAAAAGACCAGCCAACAACCATCAACCTCCTCAGTGACCATTTGGTGCGGTAAGCCCATTTACTTGAACTGTATGAAAGATGCTGGCTCAAAGTTTAAAATAAAAAATATTGAACAAAAAAAAAAACCCATCACAACCCATTCTCACTGCAGTCCTGCTTGTGTTCATGTTGGCTGGATTGTGGCAAAGTTCTGTGTATTTTTTAATTATTTAGCTGGCATCATGCAATTTACAGTACGTTTCCCTTTTACCAAATAAAAACATAATTGATGTTGGCTGTTAGTCAGGCACGCATTGAGTGGATACCAAATCTCATGGTTTCCAATCCTTAGGTCAGTCTTTTTATTTTATCTTTTAAATGCTCGCTTTGGTGGACAGAGTACCTGTAGCTGCAACTCTACAGCAATTTAACAATGTTATTCGGAAAACATTGGATGCTTAATTGTAATTTTAGCCACCAAAAGGACAAGGAAATAACTACTTCACTATCTCAAACAGCATACTCACCCTTCCCAGCATGCTCTGCAAAACTCGTGTCCACAAGCCATGTCCACTGGGTCTTCGAACACAGTAATATTACACATGCAGATGCCACACTGCAATAAGAAAAAAATACATATTGTGAATAATTGATATATTGTGAAAAATGAATAATTGATATGTAGCACACAAACGAAAAATGTGTACTACAAATGGCATCCGTAACATCTCCATGTCACAAGTTTCTGTCATGATGGCGAAGAGACCAGATTTTACAAAGTTATAGGTGGATAGTAAGCAGTTGTTGGGCCTGCATATCTATATCCAAGATTGCACAATTTACTGATGTTTCCTAAAAAAATACTCAACATATTAGTATATGGGCCATTCTGGACAACAGACTTTCATGCAGAATTTCAAACTTCACTTTAGTAATATTTATGTATCGGTAATTGCAGGTAACCATTGAGGAATTAATTACACCTCAAATGTAATCTTGCCCCTATTGACAAATTGTATGGTTATTGTTTCTAATATTTAGTCCAACTCCTGCAAAACAAGGGCTTCAACATGAATTCCATGTATTGGGTGAACTATGTAATGGTAAAGAGCTGTCTGATGTTGTATTTGTCAGGCCTTCACTTGGTGTCATTTAAAGATGTCAACTGGGGGAGGGGGGTGCAGCTTCTGTGTAGCACTGTGTGATTTGCGTCTATTAAAAAAAAATGCAGTCCTGACACTTTGAATACTCTGAAAAAAAGTTGAGTCATTTACACAGCAACACTGGACAATGGAAATTGAAAAGCGAAGCCATTATTCTTTGACCACACTACTGTTTCATTCTGAATGAAAGAATTGTCTGCAAAGGCACTGTGACATTTTAAATGAGTTTTTGAAGCAGTTAAACTCTAAATACAAGACAACAGCTATTCAGGCTTCACACAGAACCTTATTGTTAATATTCTAGATGTAACAGGAGTACAATATGTATCTTTGTGAAAATATTTCAAGAGAAATCAAGCTTGATAATATATTGAACAGAATGCTGCTCTATTATGCCACTGCATAATGCCATTCTGCAATGGTGACTGGAAACCATTTTGGTATGAGTATCTAGGGCAGTTCGGTCTCGCCAATAAAAACAGTTTAAGACTAAACATTACAATGCTTACCATGGGCATGTCCTCATCCCCGGGTGACAAGCTGATCTCGTCAGGTGAGGTGACAGAGGAGCGGGTGGTGCGGGGGGTCCGGGGGGATGGCAGGGTGTCCCAGGCGTTGTACCCGGTCGGGGGAGGTGTGGGCATCTGAACACCAGAACGCTGGCAGCATTGCTCAGCATTGGACATCCATGCTTCAAGCAACTTCTCCCTGTCCCAGTCTGAAAGAAAAACAGCCTCATATCAACACTGGATTAACAATACTAAGACATCAAGCATATGCCTTGTAATTTTAAGCCCATTAGATACAAAAAAAAGCCAATTTGTTTAAAGACTGCAAGAGAATTCTAGGCATTATTAACATGCTAGCAAATAATCTTCTGCAAAACACTGAGCATTTAGGCCTTGTATTAATGCTAAACCTTCAATATCCCAATTTGTCCTTCAAGGAGTCAGACTGAGATCCATCACTTTGCGCAGAACCACCAGGGACATCTCCCGAATCTCATTTCAAACACACCTGTTCAGTACATAATGTATATCCTATTATTTTCTCAAATTCGGAGGATTGCCCACTCAATCAAAAGCAAGTGGGTAGCCAGTTGTATTAAGTAGAAAAGCCCCTACAACTTGTTGCACAATTAACAGGTTTCATGATCAAGTCAGCACAAAAATAACTACAATGCTCAGAAAAAAAGCGATTATGGTATTTTGTGAGGCCCTGAAAAGCAAACATTGAAAAGGAGCAAGCCTACATACAGACGTGCTCAAATTTGTTGGTACCCTTACAGCTCATTGAAATAATGCTTCATTCCTCCTGAAAAGTGATGAAATTAAAAGCTATTTTATCATGTATACTTGCATGCCTTTAGTATGTCACAGAATAAAGCAAAGAAGCTGTGAAAAGAGATGAATTATTGCTTATTCTACAAAGATATTCTAAAATGGCCTGGACACATTTGTTGGTACCCCTAAGAAAAGATAATAAATAATTGGATTATAGTGATATTTCAAACTAATTAGTTTCTTTAATTAGTATCACACATGTCTCCAATCTTGTAATCAGTCATTCAGCCTATTTAAATGGAGAAAAGTAGTCACTGTGCTGTTTGGTATCATTGTGTGCACCACACTGAACATGGACCAGAGAAAGCAAAGGAAAGAGTTGTCTGAGGAGATCAGAAAGAAAATAACAGACAAGCATGGTAAAGGTAAAGGCTACAAGACCATCTCCAAGCAGCTTGATGTTCCTGTGACAACAGTTGCAAATATTATTAAGAAGTTTAAGGTCCATGGAACTGTAGCCAACCTCCCTGGGCGCGGCCGCAAGAGGAAAATCGACCCCAGAGTGAACAGAAGGATAGTGCGAATGGTAGAAAAAGAACCAAGGATAACTGCCAAAGAGATACAAGCTGAACTCCAAGGTGAAGGTACGTCAGTTTCTGATCGCACCATCCGTCGCTTTTTGAGCGAAAGTGGGCTCCATGGAAGAAGACCCAGGAGGACTCCACTTTTGAAAGAAAAACATAAAAAAGCCAGACTGGAATTTGCTAAAATGCATATTGACAAGCCATAATCCTTCTGGGAGAATGTCCTTTGGACAGATGAGTCAAAACTGGAGCTTTTTGGCAAGTCACATCAGCTCTATGTTCACAGACGAAAAAATGAAGCTTTCAAAGAAAAGAACACCATACCTACAGTGAAACATGGAGGAGGCTCGGTTATGTTTTGGGGCTGCTTTGCTGCGCCTGGCACAGGGTGCCTTGAATCTGTGCAGGGCACAATGAAATCTCAAGACTATCAAGGCATTCTGGAGCGAAACGTACTGCCCAGTGTCAGAAAGCTCTGTCTCAGTCGCACGTCATGGGTCCTCCAACAGGATAATGACCCAAAACACACAGCTAAAAGCACCCAAGAATGGATAAGAACAAAACATTGGACTATTCTGAAGTGGCCTTCTATGAGTCCTGATCTGAATCCTACCAAACATCTATGGAAAGAGCTGAAACTTGCAGTCTGGAGAAGGCACCCATCAAACCTGAGACAGCTGGAGCAGTTTGCTCAGGAAGAGTGGGCCAAACTACCTGTTAACAGGTGCAGAAGTCTCATTGAAAGCTACAGAAAACGTTTGATTGCAGTGATTGCCTCTAAAGGTTGTGCAACAAAATATTAGGTTAGCGGTCCCATCATTTTTGTCCATGCCATTTTCATTTGTTTTATTATTTACAATATTATGTTGAATAAAAAATCAAAAGCAAAGTCTGATTTCTATTAAATATGGAATAAACAATGGTGGATGCCAATTACTTTTGTCAGTTTCAAGTTATTTCAGACAAAATTGTGCATTCTTCGTTTTTTGTGGAGGGGTACCAACAAATTTGAGCACGTCTGTATATCTCAAAATGTATGTGTCTACAATATATTCCCAGCGCATTGGCTCTGCATGCACTATGGGGAATAAAAAGGGACCTTAACTTAAAATACTACAATTATTTGTTATATGTCACCCAGATCTTATAAAAATAAGTTTTCCCCAAAACACTAGAAATGCACAGCACAACCCACACCTCCCAAAGGTATAAAATCAGTTTGGCCTCCTTTTTTTTCTTCTTTTTTTCGTTTCACAAGACATCCACGTTAGAGGTTTAGAATTAAAATTCAGAGATTCTGGTTCAATTCCCAGTTTCTGTACCCAAAGTACCTTCAGTAACATCTCATGGTACATCTCATTAAAAGGCAGTCAATATAGCCTGACAAAGCTGTCTGTTTGGCTTAGGCTGCTATTGGTCTTGGTAGGAAGTGGATTCCTATTTCCAAACACTGTGTAAATTGGCTTTAAAAATGCAATCTTCTCCCGAGTGGCGCATCCGGCAGAATGCACCCTATAGCCTGGACGTCGCCGGTTCAAGTCCAGGCTATTCCACTGCCGACCGACAGCTGCGTTGTCCTCCAACATTGAAGCTCTGATGTAGCTACATGGCAGGTCTGCAGTGTGAAAAGAAACAGTCGGCTGACGGCACAAACTTCGGAGGACAGCGTGTGTTTGTCTTTGCCCTCCCGAGTCAGCGTAGGGGTGGTGGCGGTGAGCTGAGCCTAAAAATAATTGGCTATTCTGAATTGGGAGAAAATATATAAAAAAAACAACAATTGGCGACTACTAAAAATTAAAAAAAATAATAATAATAATAAAAACCCCATATTCTAAGCAAAATGTTAGGGCTGCGTCAGCATACAAAGTATAACACTTATTGTTGGGATTCTGTGTAAAGCTAGTATGAACTATAAGAAGACACTCAAGTACAACAGCTGCTGCTGCTGGTCATAGCAACACTAGCTTCTGTTATAATGGTAGATTATCCCCTAGACATGTATTAAAAAAATAAATTAAATCAGTCCAACATAAAATGCTAAATATTGTGGGAAAGCACTACTAAGAGGCACAGAAACTGTGTACTTGGTATATCATAATATTACACAGGATTCTACAACACCCAGGAGCATTTTTGGGGAGCATACATATTATTTTTCGGGTACTTTAGGGGGTAATCTCAAGAAAAATTAAAATAAAAAATAAAAATGTTTTAATAGCTGCCCCTCTCTTCTTGTGACGGGATGATGTTCACTGATCTTCACTGCCTCACGAAATGCATTACTTCCTTTCAGGTGGTAAGCACACAGGTTCTGTCTAAGGTGCTGAAATTATCCTGAAAGACTGACTTACCCACATCCCTTCTCTTTACAGAAACTGAACAACCATGATTTGCCTACTGCAAAACTTCATTATGGCAGGCAAAGTGACACCTCCCCTTTCTGGATATTTGGAGATGAATCAAACCATTCCCTTAGTATTACATGTGCAATAGTTTTCTAAGCTCAAAAAATGTTGGTTTGCGTTTGACCTAGCTGACGGAAACTATTAAATCAATGTGCAGGCATGAGAGCCCACACTGAGGGCAGCAGTTGCCCTCCTCCCTCTCATTTCGAGCTAAAGAGCAGTTTGGTGTGGGCATGAAATATCAATTAAACCATGGATTCTTCTTCTTGTTTAGATTCACTTTGTATTATTGTCTTTTTCAGTCATCACATCCTTGTGAACTTTATACCAAAAAAAAAAAAAATTAAAAAGCACCTCTGTGGTCTCAGTAGCTATCAAAACTATTGCTAACCTCCAACGACAAAAGGTACACTAAAGAGAAAACATTAACACCCCTGCCTCTGGTGGATGCAAGAAAAACCACATAGAACAAATGGGGTATTTCATACTTCTAGTACAGAGTGTTGCAGGCGGATAAGTTAAAGGTTACGCTACGGTGCACTTGAGGCTAGACATGCATCTGAGAGCTCTATTGAAACCACAGGGGTGCTTTCAATTGGATGTGATGACCAATACAAACTGAATCTACACAACAACAAAAATACATTAGTTAAAGCACACTCATTAACCTGCAAACTGTGGTAATCCAGAAACAACTGTTGTGACAGCCAGGGACTCTAGGGAGAGAAGGGCCATTACAAGAATTGCGCAAAACACAACACCAGGTACGGAGACCAGAAACCTTCAACTGTATAATTGCTCCAGTGTTGTCTGTGTTCTATGTACTCACAGAATAATGCACTGTTGATATGATATTACCAAGGCCAGGTATTTTGTTGCAGGAGCATTGTGTTTATTCTTTGATTGCCAGAGTTAGTACAATCATGTACTATGTTTGCAGCTGCTATAACACGATGGGCAGATTAATCAGGGATGACTTCAGGTTGTGAAAGGGAAAATAAATCTTGTAACAAGCAACTTAAAAGGATAAGTTATGGAATCAAAACTTGTGTAAATACTTTGAAATGTGGCCTCGTTAGATTTAACTAAGCGCAGATTTTTTTTTTTTTTTTTACATTTTTATGCTTTGAGTATAGAGCATACTATTTAAGTTAAATCATAAAAACTTCTGACTTTAGGGAGGTTTTTTTATTCACACATGCTGAAATTTTAAAAAACTTTCACAGATGATTCTTTTTGCAATAAACTAAAAATGAAGTGTGAAGTGTGAATCCTCTATATCAGAAGCAGACCGACACAGTCAGGTCTGTGGAACTCTGTGAGCAAATCGACCTCAGCAGGCGTGGAATATTGCTCTTCAGTTTGCATAATCAATATGTTTGATCTTGGCAAGGGTGGTTTTTCACAGTCAGCACCCAAATGACAGGGTTATAATCAAAGCTGTCAGCTGTGAGCTACAGTGCATGTTTTGTTCTCCTTTTCCCCTAACTTCACTTTTTGCAGAATAATAGGTTATTGCCCTTCATTAAGCAACTGCCAAGGCTCCACTCCCTGCCCTATAGGTATTTATTCTCAAATCTCATTTACTGCTTGGGAGATGCTGGCAGACAGCTCTGCAAAGACCACATCATCTGCACTGAATCAATAATGAAGCTGTCAGCTGGTGTTGTAATACACAAGCCTGTCATGGAGTGTGGTAAGGATGGCTTGTGGGTGACATCAGACCAGGAAATACAGACACAGTACTATGAGTGCAAGCGCTGATGTGCGGCTCTCCTTTGGGCTCTGGCGTGGACGTGCCTACTGCCTGTGGAGCTGGATTAGGTGTGGCTCTTCCCAATGGGACTGGAAATAGTGGGGCCCCTCCCATATCTGCAGCCAGGTAGGCGAGTATCATGGCTGCGATGTCTGGGAGGGACGCTGGGCAGTGTTGCTGTTCCCAGGCTTCCCATTGCTCCCCATCGTTGGCCCAAAGCAGACTGATCACCATCTTCAGCCAGTCCCATATCTTCATTGAGGACATTGGGTGTTCGTGCTTCCCCCTCGTGGGCGCTGGAAGCTCGGGCTCCCCCCTCATGGGCGCTAGATGCTTGGGCTCCCCCCTCGTGGGTGCTGAAGCTTGCACCGGCTTCTTCCCCTTCTTCCGGGGACAACCACTCCTCCCCTTCTTCCTCCTCAGGGACGGCAGTCGTTCCTCTTCCTGGTATGGGGGGGTGGTAGTCAGGTGACACATGCCCGACCTCGCCAATGGCAAAGCACCACTCTTCCCCTTTTAGGCAGGTCAGGCAGACGTACAGTGCTTGGTCCCGTTTCTCCTTCTCCATATTCTCTCCAAAAACAATTGACCAAAAAAAAAAAATGTAAAAATTGTGCCTGCGGTACTTTTCCTGGCCTGAGTCTGTGGAGGCGCTGTATCCCACTTCTCTGACACCACGTGTGGTAAGGATGGCTTGTGGGTGACGTCAGACCAGGAAATACAGACACAGTACTGAGTGCAAGCGCTGATGCGTGGATTTATTATAAATAAAAGGTTTAAACAAAACAAAAGACTTTCAGAAAAACAAAACGGCATGGTGGCCAATACAGACAGGTATTTATAATTTAAACAAGTAGTGCGCTGGTGTAAAACCAGGACAGGTAGCAATTGTTTCTATTATTATATTTTCAGTTCTTACTGTCTCGCTATCTCTTGTTCCACCTCTGAACACCCAACCCAGAGTGAGAGATTTTCCCCTCTTTTATGCAGCTGTGCCTGGACTCGATTGCTTATTAAACGTTCAAATCGGGTCCAGGCACATTCTGCATGTGAACTGCTTTGGCAATTAACCCTTCCCTGCCGACTTTAAACACCCATGCCCAAATACATACATATATACATAAAAGAACAACAGACATTACCAAATAAACAAAATACACACAGGGGCAGGATGAAATACTGTACTACTATTATGGCTTCTGGTAGACTTTTGCAATATGACTTTGTAGTATATTTGATTACATGATGTTAAATAAATGATCTAAATTATATTCATGTATTTTTTTTTTTAAACTAGTCTCAATCCTGAAATTCTAGGATGCAAAAATTTTGGCCACAGCTGTACAGCAAATAACCTCAAGACTAAGGCAATACACTAGACTGCCAATCTGAGGTCACTACTGGAAATCTGCACTGAAATCATATATTTGAAAACATTATACAATATATTATAAATGCAGAAAAATAAGCTTATGCAGTTTAAATGAATTCTAAGTCTCTAAAAATAAAGATTTGGCAGACGAAACCTAAAGATACATATCTTACTAGTAGAAAGACAGTCCTACTAACATACCAAGATGTAAGATTTATAAGTGTCCAGAACTATATATGTTTATATATAGATCTAGTTCTGGACACACTTATATAAATTGACTCCAGCATTGCATGGATACACTTGTGTGTCTACTCTTTGCATGCAAAGCACAGGCAGAAAGTGGATTTTTTATATTTATTATTATAATTTATTTATTTCTTAGCAGGGCGACTTACAGTTGTTACAAAATATCACACTACAGATAAGGAGCAGTTAAAACATACAATAAAAAGTCAGCAGTAAATAAGAGTGAAATCAAATAAGAAAATATAACAGCAATTTTGACTAAGAGCAGTTAAACTTATAGTAAAAATAACTGCTTATAAGAGTAAATTCCATTAAGAGCCATTAGTAAGTACAATAACTGGATAAGAACGATTTCAAATAAGAGCAAATACAAAAATGTGAATACGGTTACCTTTAGGAGTAAAATCAAGTACAAGATACAGAAAGTATAATTATAATTGAGAGCAGTAGTAGAATACAGCAAAGTGTGGAGCAGTTAAGTGCAAGTACAAGATGAAGCAAGTACTGGTACAATTGGGTGCCTTATAGTCCAGTATAGTCGAGTTATGAGGTTTACAGATGCTGTCTGAACAGGTGTGTCTTGAGGAGGTGTCGGAAAGGTGGTCAGGGACTTAGCAGTAGTGAGTGAACCAGTATAAAAAACTGAAATTAAACTGAACTAAAAGTGGGATTCAAAACCTTAGGTAACTTATGGTAAGTGAAGGACATCCATTGATATGCATTATAAAAACAGGAACAGGATTAATGGTTTAACAACAGGAAAATGATGTGGAGGTGGCGCTGTGGGTTTCTGTACTAGCATTAGGAGCACTGGAGGTCTGGGTTTGAAACCGACATGTGAATAGTGACATGAGGTTGTTCATCTCAAGCAACAGTAGTTGAAACAATTGACTGCTTCAGTTACGAAGGGTCAGTGTCTTGAAACAGTATAATCTAGCCAGTAGTGTCCATTCTAACACGGTGAAGAAAAACAGATTGCTATTGCCTCCTAACCTGCAGGAGCGGCCAAGCCCATTCAACGTTCCTTGTGACTTTATGACTTACCCTGCATATCATGCACTTAGTCTTGAGCCACTCTGTTACCCACAAGTATTTTTTTTTTTTTTGCAGCAGTACTTATGGACATGAAGGATCAAAATTATAGCTATCAGTATGATGACAACATTGATGACCATGGTCATCATCGACCAGCTATTTTCCAGGTACAGTATATGCAAACATCAAAGATGGACAATTGAACAAACAAACAGACTAGATTGCCATATAGCCTCAGAATATGATATTCTCAATAACTTACAGAGGATCTCATTCCCAGCAGGGGATAACAACACTTCTGATTAGTATACACACAGTAATAATGACACATTCCAGCTATTCAAAACACTAATGATAACATATTATATTCTGTGAGCTCTCCTAGAGTGGGAAAAGAACAGGGATATATTTAGGATAATACTCCTGGCACAAGCTGATAGATCTTTTCTGGCAGAAATGTGCCACCCATGCCCTGTCTGTACTCAATTTCACAGCTGAGTGGACTGGCATGATAATGTGAAACCACACAGTAGGTCAGTGGCTGAGGAGAGAGCTGAAACCAGTCCTCAGCTCTAATCACTAGGTCATACGCTGCCTAACACTGATGCATGCCACTCTCCACAGTAAATGATGTTATAATGTTAAACATTAAGTGATGTACATTACCATGTGCTCGGAGCAGGGCTTCAGCAGTGAAGAGAGGAGCCTGGAGCATGTCTGCAGTCTCCACGATCAGCATATCTTTCAGTCTGCGGAGATCCTGAGGCCTCAGGCCCTCGAATGGCTGCACAAAAAAATAAAAACACTTGATTCATACAAACATGGTTTTATATTATTTGTGGCAAAAAAAGCCTGTCTTTCTATTAGAATGAAAACAAAATGTTAAAATGGTAATGCTACTTTGAGATCCAATGGTATGGTCTTATTAAATTAAATGAGATTGCAGTAAAGCAGATGACTACCATAGGCTAGGTTTACACAACCTGTAGCACCCAGAAGGGAGCGTTCATTTTCTAGAAATTTGATCGTACTACTTTTCTAGACAGGCAGAATGATGGCCACGAACAGGTAAGTAAAATTAGAATGTGTCTGTAATATCATTATAACATCTTACAAGTTGTTGTAAACACCCTTTAGTACAGCACATTTTATTTACAATCGACACTGGAATGATTAGCATAGCCCCTCCTTAATTACCATAAAATGACACCAACTGATGCGGTCACAATAAGAAAGGACAGGGTCAAGTAGTTCTCTTTTCAGGAATGATAGTGCTACATAGTGTGTTATGTGTTTTTCTTCTATTTGTGTTGTAAATGTAGCCATAGATAGCCAATAAATGCTTGTTAGCTGTATCATAAGTTTTCAGTTTCCCAAAATGCAGAGATTAACAGAAAAAAATATATCCAAGAAAATAGGTACTGAATAAACAAAAGTAACTGGCCTGATAATGTCAACACCACCAAACAAATAACTTTCTTGTATCGAGCCATAAAAGCTTTGTAAAACTGAACACATTAGTCTTAACCAAGGCACAAAGAACAAGAGGCAGGAAAGAAAACATTTTATAAAACTCATTCTATAAAACACTGTAGATAAACACTCTATCCTAATAATGCCCTCAGAAAGCTGGTTCATTCAGGTCAAGAATTGTGGAAAAATAGGGATTAACATAACAGGCATCTATTGTAGTTTCACCCTTTATGTTAGTTTTGAAAAAAGCACAACATTTACTCCACAGGAATGCAACAACTTTAAATGGCATACCTCTCTCCTGTCCAGAGCAGCATATTCTGCCTCTATGTCATCAGCTTCCGGATCCCTAGAGAAGACCATTTGAGACTCCAGGCTAAGGGCCAGTTCTTTATGGTGCTGCTTTTCTGCACAGTCGCATGGGGTGTCCTTATTCTCATTTTCTGCAAACAGGTCTCCATCATTTTTCACTAAGAACTAAAAACAAACAGAAGAAAAAAAAATACATTGGCGCTTCTGTGACAAAAACAAAGCATCCCTGGTGGCATAGTGTAAGGCCCTGTCCACACAATATAACTGATCTCGAGAACCGTGCTCAAAAACACTTAAATTAATCCAGCTCAAAGCGTCCACACTAAAGTAACAGACTTAATGCACACTATTAGTCTGGCTACAGTTCCTAGAAGCGCAATGGACTGGGGGACTTATTATGACATTATCCCACCATGCACTGTATTTTATGTTTACAACCCGCAAAAATGGAGCCTGTGCCCACAGATGACATAGCACTTCTTAGCATGAACGTTATTTTATCATAATGTGTTTGTTTTGTTTTGAACTCTGAAGTTCTCCTTGACTGATTTCATCGCTCCAGGTATCAATGTGCCTTGATTTCGGCATCTGACATCACTCCATGATCCACCATTTTACAACAAGCCTCAGAAATTGTATACAGTACAGCAGTATTGATAGTCGTTGTCAACTCCTTCAGGCACCTGTTCCGAGTACTGTATTTGTAATGTCCACACGCCAAAACATATCAGAAAGCATTCTGGGATATTGGAGGATACACAAAAGCTCCCCTGAGGTGGTCTCGAGTCCGGCTCTCAAGTACTGTATTAAACGCTGCGTAGTCTAGACTCTAACCGTATTTAGCAGTTTTAAGACAGTTTAAAACTTCAAAGGCAACTAATACGGTGTAAAGGCATAGTGTGGACAGGGCCTAAGGGGAATGGTACTACTGTTATTATGGTTTGTAAAGTAAAAATTCACATATTTAAAAAAACAAACAAAAAAACAGTAATGGTTGTAAAGTGGAAGTACATCTGAAGTCTGAATCTTAAAATGACTTCTGAGATTCTGAGTATGGGCAGAGGTTATAAAGGATGGGCCTGCAAAACAGTTAATTTTTATTGGATTTACTATCAAACCAAAAGACAAGACAGTATCTCAAGATCAAACAATTTCTCAAATATCCAGGTCTCTCACCATTGATAGTCAGTGGTAAAAGCAAACGTGACAAAAATTTATTTTCTGTACAAAAACATTCTTAAAAAGAAACAACTTAAGACTACTTATAATAAGCCTCTGTATTAAATGTCTGTTTATTTACTGTGAGGAAAATGCTGATTCTTCTTTAATGTTGGAATATTTTATACAGACACAAAGTCATTACAAAAGGTATTACAAAAAAAACAAGGAATGGTTTACATGCTCAAAGGAAACTTGACATTTTATCTACATAAACATTTTAAAACACAGTCTCATCCATTTTATTAGGGTAATGTTCTTTCATTTTAATATCAAGTATAGTCTGTCAACATCCGTGCTGTGATTTTAGGAATACAGAAAATAGTTATATAATTGCAAGCTTCCGTGGCAGGCCCTTTTTACAAAAATCAGCATCACGGCAACGTGTCAACATCATGTTTTGCTGAAGTATGCACCAACGAATTTCAACACAGAAAATAATCTGATCACCAGAAAATATTTTGCTGCAAGCCATTGTCTTATCTGTAAAACGAAAACAATAACAGAAGTATAAACTCTAATTTACTGTGTGCGGTGCTGCCTAATGGCATTGTATGTTTTTCTGCAGCTAAACAAATTTGAATAGGCTTACAATTGTCTTGTTTGTCTTTGCAACAATTGTGTTAGCAAAACATATCCTCCCAGCTATAAATACAAGTGTATCAACAAGGCCTAGATCCACCATATTTAAGCTAAAAAGGGAATAGCATAATCTAAGAGGTATGTCATGTTAGATGGAAAAGCGCTTTGTGATGGTGGTCCACTAGAAAAGAAGCCATATAAAATAAAGATTGATTGATTGATTGATTGATTGATTGATTGAGTGATTGATTGATTGACTGACTGTAAACGAAGTTACGTGGACATTTTATCATTTCATGGATTGCATCATTGATATATCCAGGGGTTAAAAACAAATGTGACACTGATAAGGTTAAGGTTCACTGGACACAACCTGTACTGGAACTTTATTGAGAGAACACAACAGTGTATTAACTATAAAGACCCTATGAACAAAGAAGTGTGGTCTGTATCATTGATATGGGTAAATAATGGTAATGAAACTTATGAAAGACTGCAGCTGTGTACCAAACATTAAGACAATAACTCAAAGTGTACGATCTCTATGAAGCTGTAACTTTAAAAGGTCACATGAGCTCAATATGGCAGCTATATTAGGCCACACATCAATTGGTCAGCAGCACATTTTGCATAAATGGTTTACATAACCTTGCAAATATGAAGTCACTACCTCAAACAGTTTCTCAAATACAAGGTTATGACCTTGTGGCAGTGGCAGCTTTTAAAAAAAAAAAAAAACTCAGGAAAGGGTACATTTTTCTGATTCAACACCCTTGATTGAACTTGACCTATAGAATCACAGAATACACCTATGAACTTCTCTGTCACCCAGAAACCAAAGTCATATGACCCCATATAGCAACCATCTTAGGTCACTGGTTGAAGTGAAGGGTGCTATTAGATTTTGCCTAGAGAGTTTCCACAATACTGAACACATGAAAGTTGCAAGCTCAAATGGTTTAAGAGATATTAGCAACAGAAGTAGTAGGTTTAGCAGGGGCGACAAACTCTTACAAGCTCCCTATACGGGCATGCTGACGGACAGACTGGTAGATTCATTCAAGTGAAAAATGGGACACAGTACGGTAAGTAATGTCTGGGCAGGACTGTGTTTTGTTACAAAGATGATACAAAAGGTCAAACCACAGTTTAGGATTTTCCTTTGGGACAGCTGATCAATATAAAGCGTGGTTCATACAAATTGTTATTTGGCATTTGGTTTTCCTTGACATTTCAATTGGTCAAAATGAATGTGATTTAATTCTACAGAAAAAAATCAAGTCAAGCAAAATTAAAATAAATGGGTCGGGAATCAGGACGTTCAAACACAAATCCATAAACTGATCACTTGAAATCTGATTAGACATTAAAACACTAAATCGTGGTTTACCCACTTTATAGGGTCGTCTTATTGACATCCGTATGGAAGACTTTCGACAACCCATAAATGATTTGAATTAATTGCGTGACTGCATTGTTGTATAACAACAGCTTTTAAATGCTGTTGATTATAGAAAAAAACCTTTATGTATAAAACGATTAAATTAATGAGTCAGGTCACCTCTACACATGTTTTCATCCCTGAGGCAGCAGCATAGTGCAAAGAGGTGTTTTTCTTGTTGTCTGTGGCATTAACATCGGCTCTCTCGTACTCTCCCTGATCTAGCTTGGCCCCTGTCCACTTGAGGATCATCTGCAGGCACTCTGCCCTCTTGTGCTCGTCCTCATACGGCCGTGCGAGACGGGGTTGCAGCGCCCCTTCTGCCAGCATGATCTGCGGCCCCATGCAGAGCAGGTGCATTGCGGTCTCGTTGTGCACGTTGCGCTTGTTGGGGTTGCCATCCTTGCTGAAGAGAAACGATCTGTTTTGGAGACAACAAATAAATAACTATATGTTACACATATACCAACAACATCTGCTGCTTATAAATGTACATCCAAACCCAAGCATTTGTTTAAGCTAAAGGGTGGCTTTTCACTGCTACTGTGGAAAAAAGCTCCACTGCATAGCTGATATCTTGTGTAGAGGACAATACACATTTAAAATGAGAAAATAATTGGGCTATGGCAATATCCAAGTTGGAAGGTCTTTAATAGTATACATCACCAGTTATGTGAAAACACCAAAGCTAAAGTAGGGGGAAGGGACTCCTGCACCCAGTCTTCGTTATTAGAACTCCCTTGTTGTGCTAGCAATCTGAACAATCAGACTGTTGCTAAATCTGCTCTGAAATGACTAGTGATTACAGGAGTTATCGAACCTTTAATCTCACATGAGTCTGTATGTCTTCAGCTGACAGACCACTATAGTTGACATTTGGAATAGATGAAGGCAGTTAGATCGCTCATAATTGAGCCCCATGATTGCATGCCATATCTGACTTGACAGTAGGGTCACCAGTGTAGTTCGAGAGCTGCCAAAAATGAACAGTATTGAGTGACTTACTGTTTTTTTTCTTATACAGTCAAACTGTTTTAAATTGAAATAGAGAACCACTCGAGGTCCGGTTCTGCTGAAAGGGTTTATTTCTATTGGCAGCAGAGAGTTATACAGTAAAACCAACTTGAACTAGAACTCTGACAGTCAGTGGTTGAAATACGGACTGGGAGAAATCACTCTGGCCCAGTCGCTTTGGTGGAGGAAGTGACACAAGTGTCTACATGCAAATAATGCACAGCGACATACACCAAGAGGGATGTGGTTACATTTTTTAAACTTTAAATAAAACTCAGGTATGTTAACAAGGTCCTTGGTTTTAAATTAAGAAATAAACGCTATGTAGGCCTATCTATGTTCTACATGACCCTGTATAACATTTCCACAAAAAAAAAAAAAAAGAGCTTTTCAGTTCAGCTTGCTTGGTATTTAGCTGAGCTATTGTGTTGTATTGACGTTCATTTTATACATCACTGTTTAGCTCATGTGCTACAGCTGTGTGTATGTCTAGGTGTACAGGAGGAAGGAATTGGCTCCCAAGGCATGATGGGACACCCACCCGAAAGCTCAGCTGGCAGAAACTTATGTGGACGGAGCTCACTGGCACGCTTTTACAGTGTGAATCAGGCTCACAGAGATAAACATGGAGGTTGTGAAATGATTCAGAGACAGGATTGCTTTCACCATCCGTAACAGCTTTGTGTTCAGCGGTATCAATAAGCTCACTGAAAACTGGGACAAGCCAGTTGGCTTAACAGCCTGAGCACTTGCAGTGTATCCCTGGTGGCATAGGTCTGAGCAATAGCGAAGATTAAAAAAAACAAAAAAACGTAACCCATTCACACTTTATTTTGTGTGTGTCTGATGCATAGCAGACATACACAGCAAGATACAAATACATTCTCACTACTGTCACTGCTGCCTGGAAAAAGTGTTGCTGGGTTGTGGATCTTGAGGGTGGGCACTTGTTGCCCATTTTACTCCACTGAGACTGTTTTACAGAACTTCTTAACCTAAAAGGTATAGACAATCCTAAAAGGTATAGACAATTTCGATCCAAGGGACTTCTTTGACCTGAATAAAGAAACAAGGACCAGGGATCACAAATGGAGATGAGATAAAGGGGCATTCAGAACAGAAAATAGGAGGCACTTTTTAACACAGAGAATTGTGAGGGTCTGGAACCAACTCCCCAGTAATGTTGTTGAAGCTGACACCCTGGGATCCTTCAAGAAGCTGCTTGATGAGATTCTGGGATCAATACGCTACTAACAATCAAACGAGAAAGATGGGCTGAATGGCCTCCTCTCGTTTGTAAACTTTCTTATGTACTTATGTTTTTAAATATCTTTGAATCCCTCCAGTTAATTGTATGCGCTTCCAAAATAGGGGAACATTTTTTCCTAAAAATGCAGTAGCACCCCAAATGTTATTTATTTACTGCTTATGCAAAATTAACATTTGTATAATTTTTGCATTTTAGAGCACTTTGTATTGTTTTGTAAGTGTTGTAGAATATGTTTAAGACACAGGTGCTATGAGCACAAGAATTCGCTATTTTAATGCAAACAGTTTAAACCTTTAAGGACAGTGATCATGTAAACACGATCATACTGAAGTGTCTTTCTGGTCCTCTGGTTCTCTGATCCGGTGAACATGATAAAAAACGTACCTTCATTTTATTGTCTTACTGGGCCATCATACTTTGCCGTACAGGTTGTGGAGGGTTTGAATTTCACTCCGATAGGGTTTTTTTTTTCACTCTGAGGGGCATTTCAATTTTAAAGGGTGGAAAAAGTTTCCAGCAGCACATCAGGAGGAACTTGTTTAGCAGGTAAGAAAACAGGAAACCCCATAAATGATGTATCTGACTTATAATTATATTAGAACATTTACTCTATCTCATGTGCTTTAATATATATGTTTTTTACAAAATTTATAAATATCAATAAACGAGTGGAGTAATGTCCATTACTGCTTATAAAGATCCTGAGAATACATGTGTGTTATGGCATTGCAATTGTACTATGTTTGCTTATAACACCGTGTAACAGATTTTTTTTTTTTTTTTTTTTTGTTCCTGGGTAGTAAGTGTTATTTCCTAATTGCTTATGCCTCAAAAGTATAGAAAATGGCTATTATTCCCCACAAACTTTGCTTTTGTGACCAGGACAGTGATATTTTGAAATTTACCTATTTTCCAGAACATTCCAGATAGATTCAGTGCTGAGTAAACTTGGAGTAACTTCTAGAACTTTCTAGAACTTTCCAGTAATATAAATAATAGTATAAATACAGGGGCCTTAAGCCCACCAGTTCAGTTTAGTTCCAGCTGCCTAAGTGGATACATATCTGCATTTTTCTGAGATGGCATCAAGGTCATAGGAGACTTCAAAATGGTGGCATTCCTGATGGGTCTCCAAGGCGGTTTTACCAAGTTTCCCTGCTATCTTTGCCTTTGGGACAGCAGGGACACCAAGGCGCACTACCACAGGCGGGACTGGCCACAGCGGACCGAGTTCTCTGTGGGGAGGAACAACGTCAAGTGGGAGCCACTGGTGGACCCCCGGAAGGTGCTGATGCCACCAATGCACATCAAATTGGGCCTTATGAAACAATTTGTCAGAGCTCTAGATAAGGAGTCGGCAGCCTTCAAGTACCTTCAAGACTTCTCCCCTAAGCTGTCTGAGGCAAAGGTCAAAGCCGGTGTCTTCGTCGGACCACAGATAAAGAAGATCCTGGAGTGCAATGAATTCCCCAAGGAGCTCACTAGTAAGGAGAAAGCGGCTTGGAACAGCTTTGTCGCAGTGGTTCGGGGCTTCCTGGGCAATCACAAGGCCGAAAACTATGTGGAGCTGGTTGAGACTCTGGTGAAGAACTACGGCACAATGGGCTGTAGGATGTCCCTCAAAGTCCATATCCTTGATGCTCATCTTGATGAATTCAAGGAGAACATGGGAGCGTACTCGGAGGAGCAAGGCGAGCGCTTCCACCAGCATATACTGGACTTTGAATGCCGCTACCAAGGACAGTATAACGAGAACATGATGGGAGACTACATTTGGGGGCTGATTCGTGAAAGTGATTTACAGTATAATTGTAAATCTCGAAAAACTACTCACTTCTAAATCTTTTGTAGTCATTTTTGTATTACTTTAGTATAAATACATGTTAATTTGGGTTCATATGTTGTTTTTTTCTGGCTATGTGAACAAAAAGACACAAATTCGCCCGTTTTCTCATTGGAAATAGGTACATTTCAAAATATCACTGTCCTGGTCACAAAAGCAAAGTTTGTGGGGAATAACAGCCATTTTCTATACTTTTGAGGCATAAGCAATTAGGAAATAACACTTACTACCCAGAAACAAAAATTGTGTTACATAGTGTAATGTATGACAATTGGAACAGCAGGTCACAAAGGCAGTGAAATGTAAATATATACTACAATTTGCATAAAATCAGCTTCTCTACTGTAAATTGAGTTTACAGATTTTATGAAAAATATGGCTATGTTGGATATTTTCTTTCACTCTACCACTTAATCTTGAGATGTAAGGCAATAAGATACTTCAGTTTGAAGGTAATCCATTTGGTAGTTGATCTGTCTAATGGATAACGGGCAAGAGATATATGTGTTTTGAAAGTATCCAATTTATATATTTTCTTTGCACTGTGATGGGTAACAAATCTCAGCAGATAAATCATTTTTTTAATGATGCTGGCTTGTAACATACTATAGTAGTATTTCTTACTACAGTACATTATGTAGACTATATGAGAATAGGGGGAATACCTAATTATATTGTCTCTTCAATAGACTTACTACTGCCCCTGTTTACAAGCAAGTCATACAGTACAGTGTACAATTAAAACAGCAGAAACCCCTTTAGAATCCATTTGAATCATGTTTCTATTTTGAGACCTATGCTAAGCCATCTGTCTAATTGAACCTTACTCATCTAAATACACACTTAAAACATAAAATTACAATGCATTTAACAAAACAGTCCTAAAATCATGCATTGTAATGTTGTGTTATTTTATCCAATTTTAACAACAGTCTTGCTCAGGATTTATTAGAAATTAAAAACTAGACAAAATTAGCTTTATCAGTAACATGAACAAGCAGATCACCAGGACCTACACCCACTACATGCAAATACATTCAAGTGGCTACCACATACTCCTAGACTTCAAGTTTCATCACAGTGTTTGTTATTTTATTTATTCTATTTATTTGACAGGGGCATTGTACAATGTTTCACATAAATGAACATGTCATATGCTGCATTGTACCGAAATTTAGCTAAAAGCTCATTTTCATTGGTAAGCCCTGGGCAGGTGAGAACAAAGATAAGCAAATCAACAATCAATTGCAGAATATAACACAATACAACCCCCCCCCCCCCCCCCAATCAATGAATACAAGTTTGTTTTGATTTTAACCATACTTTACATTTATAAGCAAAATCCCTAAGTTCATGAGTATTTTTTATATCATCTGTTAATGAATTCCAAAATATTACACCTTTAATTGAGAATGCAGGATCAGCATTTCTCTATGTACAAATGTAGATGTAACATACAGACAGGCAACCTTCATATACAAGTGATAGGAATGTGTAGGTGATTAGGTTGATTATCAATAATCATTGTATGGTTATCAAAATGTCATTAGATGAACTGAATGTTGGGGTGTGGTAAAATATGGACATGATTATTTCTGATTCGATGCCCCAAGGAGTGTCACTGCAGTTATTCTGGCTTTTAAAAAATGTACTGGTCGGTTTTAAAAGCCACATTTCAGCCAATACTGAAACACATGAGTAGGCTAGTAAATGAAATACGACATACAGTACTTGCTGTACTCAATTATTACTCTTAATATAAACTCGTTTTTGTGCTGTAATATTAGGACAGTTAAAACACTGACCAAATAACACCTTTTTAGGAGCTAAAGTTGTTCAATAAATATAGCTCATAAATCCCTGCCAACCAACTTTTTCCTATCTGAGCAATACAGTGACAGCATACTGGATTGAACCCACAATGCCAGCTGGTAAAATACTAGATCCACACACACACACACACACACACACACTAAGCATGCGGACCAGCTGCTGACAATGAATAGATAACCAGCTCTCTGTAATCTAATCACGGAAATAAAGCAAAGAGGCAGCTGGTAGAACTATATTGATGCCTTCATCAGAATAATCTTCTTCATTCCCTTCTTAATTGCATCCTTGTTAATGGTCACTGGAAACAAGAGTTTTAAGTGTGTTAACAGAACACAATGGAAACCCCAAAGTATTAAGCATTCACTGAAACTGGACCAAATGTACTGCAAACTCTACTTAAGAAAACTTTTAAACGGTATGAAAAAAAAAACCTAGTGACTCTGGCTTCTGGTACAAAATAATATATTTTGAATTAAAAAAGTGTCTGCACACTCCAAAAGCGTTCCTTAAAAACACTGTACTGAGCAAATAGCAAGTGGTTAAAAAATCGAATCTTCATCAGGCCAATGAACAAATAAAACAGCAATACAAAACGTTTTACATTATAGTATTTATAGCAAACAGCATTCACCATTAATTACAATTTATTTAATTTATCAATTGATTTTTATATCTTCCAACCGTAGTAATTATGATTTGCACTAGCAAAAGGTAACATGTTAGATCTGTTTAATGATGGAATAATTTAATATTTTAAATCTGGAAGACTGCCAGTTTCATCCCAAAAATGCAGATGATACAAGTACAGTATTAGTGTATTACAGAGTTCCAAATGCACTGTTTACTATATTTACAGTAATCTACATAGAGCTAAACAAATGATTACCTTTATTTAAGTCTTAACTAACATTATTTACTATCCTATATTTCTCTATATATTCGTACAGGTTTAAAAGAAAGCAATAAGAGAAACATGCTTCATGCTTTTGAAAAGAAAGCTTCATTTTTTGGCATAATCAAAACTTTTGAAAATGCTGAGGTTAGTTTTATTTTCTTTCCTCTGTAAAAACAGAGGAAATATATCTCGGAAGCAAAAGGCAAGGCAGAACTAGACTATAAGAACTGGACTACACATGTGCATCGCTATGTTATTTTTGCAACATTTTAAAATGCAATATTATGAAATGGTTTTTTTTTTTTAGTATTTCTCACAGTTTCTCACAAAGAATATCATACATATAAACTGATATCAAAAGGGCAACATCCAATTATTTTACAGGAAGGCCTTTAGTAGTTCAGTATATTTTCGTCAATTGATAAACCAAACCTTCAGTCCTGGGTATTACAGAAAGGGATATCATGAGCCGCATATGATAAAACTGAAAAGATAAAGTCTGCACATGCATTGTCATTAGATAAATGCATCAGGTTACCATGCAACCATTACACCCAACCATTAACCTTTTTGAAAGAATAAATAATGACCTAATTTGTTCTTACAGTAAATTCTAACTTCTGTATGTTGCAAGTCTATTGTTTCTTTTTATTTCTGTTTCTTTGTAATGGAAACTTCTACCTTACAGACAGTTTCCCAGCTCCTGTTGAGGCGCTCCAGCTTGACAGTAATCATTTTAAATTAATTTATTACTTCAGCACATTGAACTTGATGTAGATGAATAAATCACCTTTATTTAGAAGCCTCATTGCCACTTTATTTGAATCTGGCATGCGAGAGTTCACAAAATCAGTTTAAAAATGTCTATGAAATAAAAAAATAAAATTAGCAAATGGGATATTTTAGATTTGAGGTAAAAACAGATATGCCAACGCGTTTTGTTTTTACCTTGTTTTAATGAATAAAGTATGAATAATTGAGAGACACATTTGGGATACAGACTTATTTAGCTGGAGTTGGCGTCTTTTCTCTTTGGCGGTGGCAACATCTAAGAAGTGTTTTTATTTAACTTTGCCGGGGACAAAGCACCTTGTGTCTGATTAAATATCCCACTTGCTAATTATTTTTTTATATTTCATAGACATTTTGATACTGAATGTGAACTCTGTGGGGTACGAGAAGTTGCCTTGCCAAATAAAAAAACAAAAGTATATACACAGATAAACATTTTTAGAGAACACACCAAAGGTAATTTCCTGTAACCTGAGTGTAGACAAGCTTCACGGCTCAAGAAACCAGATACAATATTAGTTAAACACTTATGGGTTGCCATTTCTTGCCTTTTCGTTTTCAGTGATGAAAGCCAATGCCCTGATTTTGTCATTAAGCCTTCCATGTCTAATGTATGCTGCTGCACTCAGAGATGGTATTTAAAGAATGTACTAATCATAATAATCATGCATGTCCACGTAGTGCTGCTTGTGCCTACTTTTTTCTATGTGCACTTCTTTGCAGCGAGAACTGGCATAATGGCATATTTTCAGCCAATTTACCTCAATCTACCTGTAACTGAGGCGCAGAGGTGAGAAGCAAGTGCTATACATCATCTTCCTGCACTGGGCAAGAATCAAGTTATTTATAGACAACTCTGTGCTTAATCATGCTGTATAATAATACTGTATTCCTCTCAAATGCTTATAAAAATAAATAGCCATTGCTACATTCCATATTGCATTGTAAAGCTTTGGTGTCTAACAATCCGATTATGCAGGAGAAAACCTAGGAGCAACGACACAGTTTAGAGAGAAACAAATATTTATTAAAAACTACAATTATTATTATTATTATTATTATTATTATTATTATTATTATTATTATTATTATTATTATTATTATTAACCAAGAGATTTTAACAAACAATTGTTCTAATTCTGTATAATCTCTGTCTTGGGGTAATTTCAAGAGTCCTAAGACAGTACGCAATGGTCCAAACCCCGGTGTCAACAAACATTTCCAGTTATTTAATAACTTGGATGGGCCACGTGGATCCTATTGAACAATACTGATTTGATGGCAGCAGTGTCAGATGAGAGAATAATTGACCTACATACAGAAAATTTGCAGTAACTGCTAGCTAAGAGTATGTCAGAAGCAAATGCAGTATATTCCCCAAGATTATTAACTACAGATCCTTTTTCTAGCCTCACTGACATCAGTTCCAGTAAATTACTCAGCAGTTCATGGTGCATTACTTCAATCAATATTTTTTTCATCTGCAGGTTTTAATCTAATAAAAAAGGTTGGGTTTCTATTGGGACACACACTGCATATCTCTGTTTCAGTAGTCCAGCACCAATGTTACTCATTAACATAAAGGAATTCAGCAGATTTCAGAAGTTTTGTTGTGTGTTCACACTCCAGGCAAATACTAGTCTCATAACCGTAGTAGTGTAATTGATCTGAATATAACTTTGTTTGGTACAAACATGGTGACCATTAGATTTAAAAAAAAAAAAAAAAAACCCAACAACAACAAACAGGCAATGATGATGTTGCAAGTTTAACGTAATGGCTGCATGCTCATTAATTTTGTTTTATGAAGTATAACTGGAGTGTTAATTCAGATTTCAGTTACCAGATTTTCGTCTACAAATATTTGACATGCTAACATATTCACTACAACAAAGTTATTGACACTATGGGCTCTATTCTGATGAAATGAGTGGAATCGCAAACGCAGTGGTTAAAGTCAATCGTGTCTGCACTGCAGGGAGTGGCTTCTCCAAAAGTGTGATTCTGATTAAATTAAAAAGTGCAAGCGTGTTTAGTGGCGCACTGACAGCACCCAGCCAATCAATGCTGAGTAAGTTTGGGAATCTGCTATCCAATCAGGGCCAAGAGACAGAATGCGCTTGTGTCACAGCAAGGCTCTGTTTTTAATGTAGAAGTGGCAATCATGTCGAGCACAGTAGCACAGAGCAAGAAAAAACAGCGCAAGTCAGAACAGCAAGTAGTAGGTCACTCGACGAGAGAGTATGTAGAGGCACGGACAGCAATAAATGTATTATTTATAATAATTATACAAGGTACATTATTTCATGGCATTGACATTACTACATGTAAAGTGTAAAATACTTACTACCCTCCCTGACCTGTCTACCAGTAGCAGCAGCGGATCCATTTCCTAGCGGGACATGAAGTTCTGCATCACGTTCCCTCTGAGCTTGTAATGTACTAGAGTTTCAATATAACCAGGGCTTTCATTCTCATGGAATATTTCCCGGAGCCCAACCAACTCCCCTGGGAGTTTGTGAAAAGCAAACATGGTTTGAGAACCGTTTGTAAAACATTTAAAGAATAAAAGTACAGCTAACTTATTTTTTTATTTGGATTTGAGTGCATGATCGTGTATTTGTGTTTCAGTATTTAAGATACCGTTAGGTCCTAACATTTATTAGCAAAATAAATAAATAAAAAGTTTTAGTAATTAAAAATAATCTAGTGATCTGCAGTATGTGTTAATCCTGATCGTGCTGTTTGTTCAGTTACTTGTTCACAGTGTGTGTTCATAAAGTCAAAGCCTCCTTCTCCAGACTTTAGAAGAGATGTGACGTGCCTGTGTTGTTACTGTGATATGCTTAAATAAAGTTGCTGAAACTAAATCAGACTGCGTGCGGTTGTTTGACTCAATATTCAAACCAGAGACTTGTTGCTATAATATTTTTCTCAATATTTTTTTTATTTTTGTATTTGCTATACTAAATTTAAATAGATAGAAAGGACAGCGAGGAAGCAGAATATTTTAAATTGACAGACAACTTTCAGAGGGTGTGTGCACTGCAAGAACGGAGACTTTCTTTCAACAAGCAGGCAAAAGGTAAAATACACAAATACGGTATTTACATATTTTCGTGCAGATTGATTTGGAAAGGTGATAAATGAAACATAACTTGAAAGATAACATTCAAGGTCCTTCAGGGCTTGAATTTCAGCGCAGGGTCGCAGGAATCGTGCATTTTCCAAGTTGCTCCCGCATATCTGCAACTTTCAGTGTAGGAAAATCCCGCAGAGATAGTTTAAGAAACCAAGCTACTGTATTTTCCACCCAATTTAGAATGCCTGAAACGCTACAGCAATCTCTGAAGAAGTGGGTGTCAGTGACAAAAGCACTATGAGCCGCATTCTGAGTAGTTCTGGTTAAAATAAATAAATAAATAAATAAATAAAAGTAGTGTTGGATATTTTAAGTGCTGTGTGACTGGGGGCTCCCGAGTGGCGCATCCAGTAAAGGCGCTCCTCGCAGGATGTGCCCTATAGCCTGGAGATCGCAGGTTCGAATCCAGGCTATGTCACAGCTGACCGTGACCGAGAGTTCCTAGGGGGCGGCGCACAATTGGCTGAGCGCTGCCCGGGTAGGGAGGGCTTAGGTCGGCAGGGGAATCCACGGCTGACCGCGCATCAGCGACCTCTGTGGCCGATAGGGCACCTGTGGCTCTGCAGCGGAGCCGCCAGATCTGTGTTGTCCTCCGGCACTATAGGTCTGGTGGCATTGCTGTGGATCTGCAGTGCGAAAAATTACGGCTTGGAAGGAGCACGTTTCGGAGGACGCGTGTTCCAGCCTCCGTTTCCCGAGTCGGCGGGGGGGTTGCGAGCGGTGAGCCGGGGATACAGATAATAATTGGGCATGCTAAATTGGGGTGAAAACCGGGGTAAAAATAATTGGCGACGACTAAATTTAAAAAAAAAAAAAAAAAGTGCTGTGTGACTTTATTCTCTCGTACATGATTCTTTAAGCATTATAGAAACTCAGTACACTGCAGTAAACAGTTTTGAAAAAAAAATATATATATATATAATATTAAGTCTATCTAGGTGTTGTTTTGCAAGCGGTGACTTTCGCTTTAACTCAACACCATTCATTTTGGGGTGCCAGGGCACCGAAGGTTACGCACATATTACTCGGGCACCGTAAATGCCACCTACCTGGTTCTTGTTTAAAAGTACAGACTCTGGGTTTTCCAAAGACGTATTCAGTGTGTGTATGCGCTACTCCTAGCCGGAACTACGATCGCCTGAAGTTAAGCCTCTCATCATGTTTCACAGTTCACAGCTTAGGTTTCGTTTTGAGTCTATTGGTTCGTCATTGTAGCAGCTAGACTGAAAGAGGCGGTATCGTTGGAAAGGTCAGCTTCCCCCCCCCGCCCCCAATGTTCATTTCATATTGAGGTTCAATAGTGCAGTGTTTGTTTTTTTTAGCCATCTATGATTACAATATACATAGCAGTGACCAAACATTATTTTTTTGGAAAAGCGTTTATTTTTTTTTTATTTTATTTTTTTTACATATATTCTCATCTCTACCAGATAGTATGCCCAATCCGGTTGCAAGTTAGATAATATGAAAGGAAACTGTGTGGCCGTTCATTTGATATGTTACATACATGAAATACAAACTACCCAGTAGTTAAACATACATCAATGAAAACAGTGAAAAACAGGCAGAAATAGGGCTGAGTATAAATAAGAGTTAAAAAAAAGAAATGGAGCGCTGGTTTAAAAGAAAAGCACCTTTTTTTTGCTGCATGTAAAAACCACGTCAGGCAATGGCAAAAGCAATGGAGAGTGCTCTGTCTCACAGTGATGAACAGCTGTTAGGTCTCCTGAAAGCAGCTTATTTTAAAGAAACACCAGTGTGAATGATGATGCCGTTAAATATATATATATATATATATATATATATATATATATATATATATATATATATATACACACACACATACACACATATATATACACACACACATATATATAGTTTTTTATATGCAAAAGTGCCTTTTTTTGCAATTCCCCCTAAAATTTTGGAATCCCCCCCCCCCCCCAAAAAAATGAAATTCAAGCCCTGGCCTTTATCAGAGATTTAAGCCCTTGTATTGACCAGTCAGGTTAAAGAAAACCTCTCATCCATTTTCTAATTCGTTATAATGTTTCAAACTACTTAAGCTTGTACATTACCAGGCAACCGAACCAATCTTGTTTCAGGTCTAACGATAGTAGTAACTTATTTCAATCACGGAAACAAAGCAAATACATTGTGTCAAGCTTACACAGCAGTTAACTTGTTTATAGTTGCACACACATGATACACGCATGCACACACAGCACTAGCAACAACCAGGGAAAGGAAGGACAGTCCTCGTGAAAATAAATGTAGTACTGCATTGTATCTGCAAAAGAGGATTTTTTTTTTTTTTAATTTACATCTTACTTTTTGTTGTTTTTCGTCTTTGGTTCTTTTTTTTCTTTTACTTTTCTTTCTTTCATTTCCTCTTTCTACGTCAGCCCAAACGCACGTAGTTGCTACTTAGGACTACTTTGCTTTTTATAGTGTGTTCAATTGTTAAAGTTCCTGATTGCGCCACTAAATAAACCTGGTTTCAGCGGGTCTTAATGCAGCGCTCAGCTGTCGATTTGTCTATTGCGCTGTCATCAGAATCGTTTCGGCAATGTATTAATGATACCGCCCCCCGAAATTTATGCCGACCCATGGAGATGGGGCAGGCGCTCTGTAACAGCGCAAGACATGTCTTCAAAATACCTTTTCAGCGCAGTGGGTTTTTTTATGTCTTCGCTCCATTTATGCGCCACAGAATCGGGGGCAAGCACCGTTCTCGCTTGCACTCGCATTTGCGCTGTGATCAGAACACAGCCCTTAGTCTTCAATTATTTAGCTTTGTACATTTGAAACATGTTTCAATCCCCTGTTCCCAACAGAAACACAATAATAAATGTATTGTATTTGCTAAGATGTTGGACTCTTGTAGTTAAAAGGCAATAAAAAGTCAAGACAAGACAGTTCTCTGAAGACAATATTCTCCATTTCATGCTGACTTCAACCACCAAGTATTCAATTACAGTAGACCGAACAGAACTCAACCAAAATTAATGAAATGAATGCCATTTGGTCATTAAAAAAGTACATTTTTTTGACATGACATACAGAGGCATTAATGCCTCAGTTGCATTTACAAGGGGACATCTGCTCTTCAGACAAAAGTGACAATCTCTGTTTTAAACCAAAAAATCAAATTGATTCAGGCATGAACAAGGCAACTATTGTCAGTGACTAGATGCCAGATACTGCTGGCCTGGGGCCTTCAGAAACAAGTGACAAAGATTCAATTTCTGCTTGTCTTCTGTAGCATCTAGTATTAGTAATTCATTTTTCAGGAAAAAAAAAATTCCCACCCCCACTATTAACATTAATAGAACAAGATCTTGTGAACACAGCCCACACATTTTACAAATTGACAAATCAACCCCAAACACACTCAGTTAGAAATGTCACAGTGAAAGAGTCAGTGCCGAGTCATAATAAAAGTGGTGAAATATTTTACCTGCTTTAAGGACATAATTCATTGACCACTCAGTTACACCACATCATCCACCAAAATTGGTAAGCCATGACATAAAATAAACAAGTACTTTAAAACCTAACAGAAACTGGGAACCCAATTACAAACTAAAAACTGTTTCAAATGTTGTGTAAAAACTAGCTATGGTTCCACAGAAAGGAGTCAGTTGCCCACTTGCTAGCTCTTTTGTTTATATGTAAATCAAAGTAATTTACATAATAGCCAGACATCATTAAATTGATTGCAGTAACTTTGTATGTTTTATTTATTTATTTATTTATTTTAAGTTGGGTATTGGCACCAAACATAACATATAGTCCAAAATATAATTGCTCATCAGTTACTATTTGCTCTAATTTCTAATCCAGACTGATATAAAATGTCTATGCAACTGTTTATTTTTTGCAGCAGATACAAAATCAGATGTACTGTAGCGTGAGCCAAAGCACTGTAAACTATAAAAGGGTTTCTCATTCATGAAAGGATTTAGACATCTAATTTTACTAGAAATGAGAATAACTCTATACAGCATATTAAGATGCATCTCTCAGTACCGTCAGGAAAGCTTTTCAGGCTCAGCGTGTATTCGCAACTAAAGAGCTCTGTTAGAACACTACATTCTCTTTGATGATCCAGGTCCTTGACCTAAGGCTACGGAGTACATAATTTTGAAGTGAGCTTTATTATGACAGTATTCTTACATGCAAACCTATTAGACGCTAGGCTTATATTACCTTCCACTGGGGAGGTTGTTAAGTTGTTAACATCTTTCAAATATAATGTTATAATACTCACTTTTTAGGGTTACCAATGAGAATTGCAATTACAAGTTGCTACAATGATTTACCATGTAAAAAGACTCAGTGGTGCTGTGTAGAATGCAACCTAAAAAGGAACCAACCGGAACTACCAAGTCACTATTTTTTTCTATACTGTAAAACAGTTTTACTGAATCTTGATAGAAGGAGACATCCACTTTAAGTTCTCTTGAATACTTAAAGTATCAATACATTATTCCTCCTTCATCCGGCTTACTATACAAAGACCTAGGTCTTCTTAATGATCATTGATTAAATTAGAAAAGGACACATTACAGGTTGGGGCCAAGTTCAACAAAGCATATTCTTAAAAAGTACAATGCCAGCCAGGTTTCTGCCAACCAAAAATGAAAAACAGGCCCATCAGCTAATTTAAAAAAAGACATATTATTTATATATATATATATATATATATATATATATATATATATATATATATATATATATATATATAAAGCTTTCAACCAGGAGGAACAGAATGATCAATTCTTCTTTAGTGCCAAGAAGAAATACATTAACAGTGAACTCTTTACAAAGATTTACATAGTTATACAATTATATATATTGCATTTGGTCCTCAGCTCTAGCCAATGGGATGAAATGCATCCAAATGTTAATTGCTTGCTTCCAAGCTCTTGTGTTTCCAAATGTAAATATTAAATTGAAGACATCCTGTTATCAACACACACGTGACATCAAATACAGTGACAAGAATGCAAAAGAAAAATATTTGCAGCAGTGAAGGTCCTTGAGAAACAGAGAAGAAAGTGAAGAGTATAATGCCTTTTAATTTAATGTGTTTTTAAGATAACAGGGGTAGCCCTTAACAGTTTCTTAATGACACTACTTTACTATACCTCCTAAAAAACTAAATAATTGTAAAGAAAGGTACAGGTTAAATGTTTCAATGTAGGGATGAGTCCATGTTCAGAATTAAACTGCATTTGGTTTGCATGCTGTTTCTGTGGCAACTAATATTCAAAGGCCTTGTGAATGAATGTTATGCTGTACAGACGTTGGGCTCTACGTACTAATATTACTTACGTGTTCATAAATACTGCGAATTCGTAGACCCTCCTTCGTAGAATTTTTGCGTGCGATGTACTAAACAGCTCTTTTTCGTGAACAACTACCGTAATAGCACCATCATTTTACTGCTCATTATACAGGAAAGATCGAAATTTGCATCTCATTATAAATAGATTCGCAATGCCAAAAGTCAAGATTAACATCTTCCTTCTGGCAAAGATATAAATGAGTGGTATCGCAGAAAGAAGTAGTTGGCAAATATAATAGGATCGAGCTATGGCTTCTGCAGACTCCGACCTTGATGCAACTATGGCACCGGCCAAAAAGAAAAGGGAAGCACATTTCCACAAAGACGAAATTAACCTGTCACTTATTATTTAACACTTCGCAGGGCCAAAAAACGTTAAAGGAAAGAAACATGAAAATAAATAACTAATAAAATTAATTCAATGGGACACTGTAAGCGACAGACATTCAAAAACTTTGACTCTGTATATTTTAGCTGTGTAAACGAAAAAAGCACAGTACACACAGTAGGCTATGCAAGTAAATACTTTGTCGCATTTCAGTTGTCTATGCGCTACATAATTACTGAGAAGAACAAATTTCAGTTTGTGTTTAATTAAAGAACTACAATGATTTGTTTCCATGCTTCCCTTCCACTATTAATGTGAAGTTTAAAATAACGCACCTTAACATATAAAATAAACCAAAACAAAATGTATTTATTGACATTGTTATTTAATATAGACTATTAACAAATACATTGTGTTGGTTTATTTTATATATTTTAAGGTTCTTTATTTTAAAGTAACTAAAAGCCTGTAAATGTTTAAACAGGGAGTTTCACATATGAACTGCTGGTTGAATCTACGCCAGTGAGAGGCATGTGTAATATAACAGGCACAAACTGAAGTCATAAATCAGGAAAAAACAAAAATACATCAAGCGTAAGCGCGAAACTTCGATATTATAATGAGATTCGTACATTTGCATACGCAAGTAATAACTAAACTACCACAGCAGGTATGAAACTAAGTTACAGAAGTGAAAATGAATTTAATACATTGGGGGTAGGTCTACGAAGTCACAAAAACCTATGAAACGTCATGATACGAAAGAAAAATTAATGATACATACATAGAGCCCAAAATATCTGACAACTGTCTACACTGACAATAAATGCGACTCGAGTCCCAGTCATGCAAGTCTGGTAATTGCAGAAGTTTAATCCAATCCTGCTTTGTAGGTTGTTTTGTTTTTGAAGAGTCAAGAAACAAATAAAAGCAACAACTACTCATTTTCCCAGTTTCACATGGTGTAGTGAACATTCAGTCCAACATTCCAGAACATGCACTTCAGAGCAAAAAGCAGCACAGTATTGACGTCACTACATGACCTACACCACAGGGTCCTGCCCTGCTGGTTATCTGCCAGTGTGTAACTTCCCACTTAATGAATGACAAATCAATCCAAAGCATTCCCTTTTTGGCATAATTATCAAAGCTGTCTCTGCTTTTCACTCATCAGAAGGTTACTTTCTGTTATGAAGAATCGTGCCATACCAGATAGCAATCAGGGTGTGATTAACTTTTCTTAATTATAAAGAGAAGATGTTTTTAAACTACTTTGTGGCAAGTAAAATGGGAGGTTCAGTGCTATTTAAAATTTGAGAGCTGAAATTATAGTGACTCGGAGTCAGACTCCAGTCACGGCTGCAAAAGACTCGAACATTTGGGCTCCGTGACTCGGAGAGATTAACGACGAGCCCTTTTTTATTTTCTATTACACAAGTAATATTACAGTTACTAGGAAACCGTGCACAATAAATACCCACCAACAAAACATTATCCCTGTTGTCTTTGCAGCCAATCATAGTATGAATAAGAACTTGGAAGCGAGTTAGGTTGCAACGTAAACAGCCCCCCACACAAATCCAACTGGTTGTAGCGTAAACACCCACCCCACACAAATCCAACTGCAACCATCGCAGACGATAAGTTTTATAAGGAATAAATAATGTCAGCATGGTAAACAAGTAATTATTTGGCTTTTAACGAGCCTTTCTCTTTTACTGCTTTAAACCGTGTTCTACGTTTTTTAAGCACTGCTCTTGAAAATATGTCATTTGATTTTGCTGAGCTCCCTGAATCTCTGAAATATAATGTATTTGTTTGCACTGAAAACAATAGAACATTGGTCACCTTAATAATTTTGAGTTTACTGAAAACAAAAATGAATGAAAAAGAATAATCATGTAAGTTATAATCATACTTTTAGAGCTTCTTAATTCATACCAGAAAGTCGCTGTGTGATTAAATATTCTGTGCTTTGCTTCTAATCTCCACTCGTTTCCAGCACATGCCATCACTGTTTGCAAGCAACATCAATGAATTCACCTGGCAAATTCAGTGTAAAACTAGGCACTAAAGTCTCAAATCGAAAATTGCCTACCGTCAAACATGCAGATATATCAGACTGATATGACAGAAGGACTGCTTGATAGAAAAAAAAAAAGAACAGAATAACTTAATACCTCTTCATTTACCAAAATGAAAATAATTTATTATGGATGCGGGAAAAACACATTAACAATACGCTGTGCAGCATCAACACAGAAATCCGTCTGTGTGAACTTCATGTTTTAATTCCATTATGAACCGACACAAAGGGGAAATACATAAATATAATGTTTTTGTGTAAAAGAGAAAAGATAAAAAAAAATACATTATCTGAAATCAAATGAACTGAAGTACAATCTGGTAAATGCATCATTGTATTACAGACTTAATAAAAGTGCAAATGCAATGAAAGTGAAACATAACGTTTCTGTTTTGCAAAACAAATAAAACTAAATGTACTATTTAAGAACATAGTACATTGTAGCGATCCTGGGAGGAGGGGGGAGAATCAGGATAGTGTAGAGGGGGTGTGTGCGTGCAGGGGTTGCACGTTGTGTGTGGATGTGTGAATTGGAGTGCAGGTCTGGGGCAAAAGACATGGAGGCAGGGGTCTGAGTAAGAGGCGGAGGGAGCGAGGGAGCAAGGGGGTGCGTGGAAAAGACCATGAGATGGGGAGACGAGTGTGAGAGAAGGTTGTGTTTGGGGGAGACAGAAAGATAGAGCAGGAAAGGGTAGAGTAAAGGAAAAACTACTGTAATCATTTATTTTCATTTTCAACTCCCAGTTCCCTTCATCTACTTTATGATTTTATTGCATTAATTAATTGCTGTACAACAATAAACGGCTTGAGCCTTCATCTACTCACAGTTTCAGTCTCATTTCTGTCCCAAAAAGAACCCGAAAACGCTACATGTCTAAATCAGATTGGCAGATTTTAACCGAATTGAAATCAAAGTAGATGCTATAGTCAGAAGTGAGTGTAACTTTAATTTCTTACCGGTGTAGTGTTATTTTCAGGTACGCGTTAAAAAGTGGTATTCCATGCACTGCGCTTGCTCGCACATGCCTAAATAACTTCCGCTAAGAAAACACGGAAGCGGCGATTCAAATCTGGTACATTATGCTGTTTTCGTGTTTTCATCTTTTTTAAAATTGAATTTATCATTTTCCAGTCTTCTACGTCGTTTTTAATGTAATTTATCATATTGTTCCACCATTTTAAAAATAGTATGCAAATATTTATCATATGCAATACACTGGGTCTTGTACATTTTTTTTTACTTGCGCAACTCAGCCTATACCATTTTCAAGAATGTTTAGGTGTTGTTTTTCTCATTTTGAAGTGTACTAATGTAGCATCATCCTCCAATAAGCTAGACAGTGGATCCTCTTGGATTGAAGTGCCTCAGTCAGTGAACAGTCACACATTACTGCATTTAATGCATTATTATAACTACTGCTATTAATTTCAGCCAAAACTTGATCCAGATTTGAACCTAAAGATAATATTTTTTGTTTAAGCCAAAACAACTTCCAGCTTGTCTGGCATTTTCTGCTCTTAGGAAAATAGGAAAAAATACAGGGCTGTTTTAAAATAAATAAATAAATAATAATCTTAAGGAATTGAAAATTCCAACTTTAAGCCTTAGCATAAGCCTGTTCAGTATTAGTCTTACTTATTTGCTGACAGTGCAAGGAATGCTTGAAATGAAATACTGTAGCAGCAGATCTGACTCCAAAAGACTGGGCAATAAATACTTCATCTGAAAGATAATAATGATGTTAGTTTACGGTTTCCTCTGCAGACACAGACTTAACATTTTGCTAAGAGTCAAGATAGCTAATTTTTTTAGAGAGACACGATTCACATCCCCCCCCCCCCATTTCATTTTTTTATTGTGGTTAATAGTTTACAATTTGTAATATGTCAAAGAATGCTACAGATCAAATGTTACTGCCATTTCCTAGAACCTAATATATGAATGTGTTGTAGTTCAAACTCACTTTAGTGGTCTGGACTATGAGACCTACACCAATATTGTATCATCAGCAGTAGAGTCAAATGAGAATTTAAACATAGTAATATTTCATTAGGCATTTCCCAATATACTGGTAAAGGAGTGAGGAAAATCCTATTTCATATTTACTGATTATAAACAGAAGCCATCAGGGAAAGTAATCCGTGACAGGCTGTGCACAAAGATAACGTGTTAGCAGAGGAGACAGATTAATTGTTGATAAACTTTCCTTTTACTGTGGAAAATACATCACCAAGCTTTAGCAGAACCTGGGCTAATAAAAGTAAAACTAAACTTGTATCTATGAAAAGACATTTTAGGAAAATGCTCTATGTTGCCAGGAATAATACATAAAAAAAAAAAACCTTTAATGTACATGGCCTATATCCGGATAATGATATTAAGTACTACAAACATGTCTACAGCAATTTTCTTGTCGCATTCAGTACTGCAGTCTTCAACAGACCATGCCTTTGATTAACACTTATTATTATAAGATGTGCAAAAACTGTAAACCACTACAGTAATGTCTTTTACAGCTTGTTTAAAGTCTTTCATTAGCATTGTCAATTCCTCTGCTACTGCAATCCTGCTGTGTAAGTCTACTGCACATGGTTCATTTTGGGAACTAAAGAGGGGAGTGAAATCATTATACTCACTGTACACTGGTTCTTTCTGTGTTATTCTCATAATCTGAATGATCTAACCTTAACCTTAAAAGCTCATGTCACTGTGATCAAACAGTGAGCTTACAAAATGTTTTTTGCATTAGAAAAATATTTGAGTAAAAAAAAATGTAGCTGAAATCACCACAAAAAAAATCATGTTAAGAGCTCATTTATTTTTGAAGTAATATTTCTACCTGCTTGGTATCATCAAGTTTGTATTAATCATCCAATGTTTCGTTCATCACTGTAACATCAAATATGCCATCATGGGTAATGGTGGAAAAAAATATGTTGCTCAATCTTGCAACCATAAATGGTTGTCAATGTCATATCTGGTTATGAAATGGGGCAGGTTTCGAGAGATGAAGTGGTCAAAATAACCTAAAAATGGCAAGACTGAATATGTAAATCATTTTACACTGTAAACAATTTGGTATTTTCTCAGTAAAGGGTTGATTAGTTGATTAGAGCGGCGAAGACAAACACACGCTGTCCCCCGAAGCGTGTGCCGTCAGCCAACCGCTTCTTTTCACTCTGCAGGCCCACCATGCAGCCACCTCAGAGCTACAGCGTCGGAGGACAACGCAGCTCTGGGCAGCTTACAGGCAAGCCCGCAGGCACCCGCCCAGTCCACAGGGGTCACTGGTGCACGGTGAGCTGAGGACACCCTGGCCAACCTAAGCCCTCCCCACCTGGGTGACACTCAGCTAACTGTGCACTGCCCCTTGGGAGCTCTCGTCCACGGTCGGCAGTGGAATAGCCTGGACTCGAACCGGTGACTTCCAGGCTATAGGGCGCATCCTGTGTTCCACGCAGAGCGCCTTTGCCGGATGCGCCACTCGGGAGCCCCCCTTTTAATCTCTAGTAGGCATATTCTCTGTCATCATTCCCGTTTATTAAGACTTGGGCCCTGTCCACACAATGTCTTTAAACCGTATTAGTAGCCTTTAAACCGGATTTAAAGTGTGTCTACACTATGCAGTGTTTAAAACCATGCTCGAGAACCAGTCATGAGACTACCTCAGAGGTAGTGCGGTTTGTCAGAAGTGTGGACGCTGTATACTGCTGTACCGTATACAATTTCTGAGGCGTGTTGTAAAATGTTGGATCATGGAGCAACGTGATCAGATGCCAAAATGAAGGCACACTGATATGTGGAGCGATGAAGTCGGTCAAGAAGAACTTCTGTGTTAAAAACGAAACACACACAATACGATAAAATGTACCTTAAGGTCAGATTAAGTCCCACAGTCCATTGCGCTGCTAGGAACTGTAACTGAACTATTTTAATAGTGTTTGTACGCATTAAGCCTGACTAAACATTAAACGGTACTTTAGTGTGGACACTTTGAGCTTGATTAATTAAAACATTTTTGAGTACGGTTCTCTAGATGGGTTATGTAGTGTGGACAGGGCCTTAGACTGGGTGAGACTAGAAGAGAGACTAGAAGAGAGCTTGCTTATGACAGCCAGTTGTGGCCTTTAAAAAGATTACAGCTACTGAGTTGTCAGGAAAGATATATTGACAAGATGCTCACCTGAGCAGTTGGCTCATGGCATGCCGGGCAGCATAGTGCAGGGAAGTGTTATGTTGATAGGGTTCTCCATACGAGGTATTTGGATCCAGGGACTCCTTGAACTGCGGGTTGCTCTCGTAGAGCTGAGAGGCCAGGATCTCGTCTCCATTAATAAGTGCCTTGCGAAACTTAGTCGCAGTGTTCCCCATAGTTCAGCTTCCGATCAGTGCTGCTGGCACGTGCTTGTCCACCCCTCTTTAGCCGGTTGATGTGCAAATTAGCAACATGCTTCTCGTCCTGTGAGAGGGAATAAAGGGAGGAAGGAGATTTAATAATACTATGGCATTGAAATAGACTTAGGCAAAATGGCTCAATGTGTAAAGCGAGATGATATAGAGATCAGAACACTCCTCTTTCACAGCTGAGTTCATTTGTAAATAGAGTTCTGGCAGCTGATCAAAGCTGATGTGTGGCAAAATATGGCTGCCCAGTTCCACCTCAGAAGTGGCAGCACTTGGTGTATGGCCCTGTTTGATTTATTTACCATCTGACTGCACTCCTACTGTAGATGCTTCAGTAGGATGTTTTTCTGCTGTCCCGCAGTTCATGCCAAAGCTCCGACCTGTACAGAAGGTTTCTAGAGCTTCCTTTCTGCCACTCTTTAGCGGTGACGAATAGCAACCCTCAGAGACCTCACTTGAAGTCGCATGAATTAACCCACATGACAACTTCTGATGGCTCGACAAAGCACAGCCCGCCAAAGAGCTTTTATCTTTTGACAGCTCTTTACTGTGCTAATATTAGACAGCTGCTGTTTCTATTTTATTATTGTTGCAGCTGCTCCTTAGGGCAACAGGATTATATTGTACCACATACTCAATATCACTGTGGCACTGGTACTGTAGCTAGAAGGCACTGTACAGGAGCTGTATTTAGTAAGAGGAGCATTTTGTTTTTGGTTTGAGACACAGTTATCCCAGATGTCCCAGGATGTACAGTAAATGCTTGCACTGTTTATTGTATCACTCATGCAGTAATGCATTTGTTTGTACAAAAAACAAATGTTAGCACTACTGTATAATCTCATGATTAATATCTAAACCCTCTACCATGGAGTTTGTTTTATTATTAAAAGGTGTGTCTCCTGGGTTATTCTCACCCTATCACAGACTCTGCCTGTGCTTTGTATTTACAGGCGAGATCAGGAGACTGACAACAAAGATCCTTTAACACTAATCTTTACTGACAAGTGTGCGGCTAACTGTGAATACCCATACTCTTTTCATTTGTGGAGAACTGGGTCATTTAACACAAAACAGATAGCTTCTAATTGTAATCACACAAGTGAAAAAGAAAGGAGTCATGGATCAGTTTTTCAGTTGTCTGGATCACACTGTATTTACACAAAGGAAATAACTAGAGGGGTATTTATTCAGTTACTGCAAGAATATATCATGATTAACGTTTTACAGTGTTGTGGTTTTGGGTATTTCTTGATGCACTGTACCATTTTAAAAAGAACACCCTCAATAAAAAGTTTTTTCTCAAACTGACACTGGATCACTCGAATTGGTTAATTTTCTCTGTATGCGAACTGCAGAGCTTTCTGATCCTCTGCATACTGATCCCACAGAGTGAAACACTGGAAGACGGCCGATGCACAGAAGCTACACTGAGACCTTCCAGGTTTTACGAGCATGAGCAAAACAAGACACTTGAGCTAAGGGACAAAACACCAGCAAAACCAATAAAGAAGATAATGTAGCCTTGTTGAACATTGGAACAAAAATGTCACAAAGAACAGTCTCACTGAGCTCACACATCCAGTATCTTGCAATGTGATGAATACTTTTCTAAACTGTTGAATACAGTATGTACTGTTGCCAAACCAAGTTTCTTTCATACGAGTCTCAAAGGAATCAGAACTGACAGCATGATTGACAGTTAACAGTGCTGGGAGGAAAACAAAACAATGACTCAGAAAATCGGATATTGTCTGAATTAATCACTCCCTCTTATACCTCACCTCCCTGCAGCAATACGCAGTGTAGCACTCCACATCACTATGAATGAATGAAACAACAACAACAACAACAACAACAACAACTGAAGCCTTTCAATCACTTTTTTAAGAGTAACAAACGATGACCAGCACAGATAAAACACTGCATCACAAACAGCACTAATTTCATTTAGTTAAAATAGAAACTGTCTTTTTAAATGTTCCTTCTGAACCTTGTTATCCATTAACCAGTTAAAACTGCAAAAAAAAAGTATACCAGACGTGTTGGGTATTTTTATCGTCTGTGTTATTTACACGCTTTCATTTTTTTCAAATACAATGGTTAATCAAGAATAAGATAGTAATTGGAGACCAGAAAAAGTTAAGGAATTGTTAACTTTACAATTCTAGGAGTGGCAGCTACTAAACAGATGTGGCACTTTGAACTGTGCAGTGGAATCTGTTAATGTGACATAAACAACGTATCAGCAGTCTTTTTTAGCTGTTGACAGTATATGCAATAAGTAGAACTTTTGACGGTCGACAAGCCTACAACTTTTAATACACTGCAGTTGGTATCAGACAGCTGAATGAAAATAATATTAATTAAATATTTTAATTTAAACTTTCTACATATATACATATATATTATTAATAGAGAGGACGAAGCGAGCGCAGGGAAGTTTATAGTACACTACAGTTCTCCAGCGCCATTCATTAAAAGATAAGAAATTTATATATATTGTATAACATTCATATATATATATATATATGTAAGTAGCTTACCCATGTTATTCAGCTTATTCCGTTGCCATGAAAACGATCTGTTGACTGACAGGTTTGAAAGTTGTACTCACAGGATCCCTTTGGGTGTGTGAAAGGGTTATGATGATATTATACTGGCATAGATTGCGCAATGTCATGCTGTGTGAATCTGTATTTTAAAGAATTTTTTAAACGTCTTAGACGGCTCAGTAGCGGCATTTGAATGTGAAAGTGGTATCAGTAATATCTGGTTTACAGGAATACCATTTTGTCTGCTGTAGATATTGGGCTATACATTTATTATAACAAACTACACGACTCAAAAAACTAAATGGTCATTCCAGCTCAAGTGAACTCACCCCTGACATAAAGTAGGGCTGAGAATTTTCAACCCAGGACGAAGCGCTCACCTCGGGTTGAAAAATTAAATGTGAATGCAATAGGGTTACGCTCGCCTCAGGGTGGTGGTGTAGTGTGAAAAGTCCTATAGATGGTTTGCTGCTCAATAGGAACATAACAGACTAGGTGCTCATTTCAGGAAGGTTCTCCAAACCACTATGCCTCAGAAAGAAGAAATGAAGATGCTGATATCATGTGAAACTGAAACAAATACGCTACCTAAATAACAACCTGCAACACAAAATGAATGTACATCAACATTTCTTGCATTTTGAAGAAAGTTCAAATGCTACTGTATAAAAAGAGTTAATGACTTTTGTTCTAGCCACTTTGCTACCAGGTTTGATCTGTAATGCAATTACTATACAGAAAACTATTTCTGGCCTTGTTTTTTTATAGAATTGAAAGGTAATTTATTTTAAGGATACTGGATTTATCTGTTGCAGTACAATATGTACATCGCTAATCTAAAAAAAAGATCTGGGATTAAAAATGAAATAACAAAATATTCATCTGAGAATGAAAAATTCAGCCCAGTAATACCTAACAGAGAAATGTTGGCCAAGCAGCATAGTTAGCTTTGACTGATATTTTAGCGTGTCAGAGATTCCAGGGAACCAGACACCCGAGAAATGCATGCAAGAATAATGCATCAGGTCTAAAACTGCTTGTTCAAACAAGTTTATATAAAATCTACGATTTGGCCTGCTAAATGCAATGCACCAAATTGTGTCGAGTCTGTGTCTGCACATTGCCAACATCTGTGTTAGGAACGCCAGATCACTTCTTTGGTGTGAGGTTGGACACAGTCACCAAAACTTTCACATGGTGTACGGTACAGTAGATGAGTATAAACTCCACTGAATTTGGGGATATACAAACTTTTACCCCCATGCAGAGGTTTTTTGTTTTATCTTTTCAGTAAAACTGAATTTAAATTGTACCTCTCTACACATTACAGTACATACAAGGTTGAAAGACATTATTTTACAGGCGATGTGTTACACCCAGCGCTTCAGATAAAGTTTTGGGTCTAGGAGTAACTTACCCTTTAATTTTAACACTGGCTGAGCGCTTTATAGCGAGGGGATATACAAGACAGACATGCACACTGTGGAAAGGGACTCTGTACCGACAATGACACTACTTCCTCTCCCAGTTGGTAATCACAGATGTGGTAGATGAGCACAGTGCAATAATACACATAAAACCAAATATCCTAATTATCCGGTAGCCATACACTTTACTGAATATGCACACCCATATCCTCTTTGCAATTTATTGGAACAGAGAAAGTCACAAAATATGTAAGAGGAGATGACCTTGATTTGAAATTTCTTAAAAAAAGAAACATATTGGATTCATACTTTAGAAACTTTAAAACCAAAATTATTAAACGACGTAATGGACTTTAAACCCTTTTTGAATTGACTGACCATTTGCCTTGTATAATGCTAATTACTGTATTTATCATTTATTAGATGTGTGTATCAAGCTGAAATGTTATGACTTGAATCGAAACATTAAAAAAAAAGAAAAGACTTAAACAATGAATTGTATTCAAAACTTTATTCATTATGATTACTGGGAGGTAATTACCATCTTGATTGATATGATTTGGCCGCTGAGGTTTGTGATAAGAGTTTGTGATATCTTAATTGAAATGTGTACCTTATTTGTATATGCTATGGTATTCTAAGATACATTTTGTTATGCATTTGGTTCATCTAATGAAGAATAATTAACAAATTTGTAATAATAAAAAAAAGTATCCTTTTTTTAAAAATAGAAAATGAAAATATCTATTAAGAGATGTGAATAATTAAGTGGATAATTAGGGTGTTCCCTGATTGTCATCTGAAAGGACATAAAAATGTATTGAACTTTGAAATGTTTGTTTGTTGTCTTGAAAAAGGCGGACGCCGAAACGTCAACAAAAGACTTTGTTTCAAGTCTCATAACGGGTCTTGGTGATTTGGATTTTAATAATAAGAGCTATTATTAAGAACTTTTTGCGTTTCAATTGTTTTGCTTTTGATTAAAAAAGAGCCTTCCATTTTAACTGCAATGTTACTTTGAACTACTGTACAACCACTCGTGTGTTCTACAAGGTTCTTTTATCGGCTCAGCGCATTTTTTTCGAGGTATCACACTGACTCTGCAAATTAATTACATTACTTATATTCTAGCATTAAATTCTTAAACTCAGTGAACATGTCAAAACTTCAATATAAAGCCATGCATATAAATAAAATAAGAAAATGCATTAATACGTTATAAAACAGTTTTATATTATAGGCACCTTATTTTTTTTTAGCGGTTGCCTCTGACGATGGTTCCAGTTGGGTTTGTAGCTGGACTGGTATGTTTATGCTTCAGCCTGTGTAGCATTGACTTTTTCTTATTCTTACTGTGATTGTCTGCAAAGACAACAGGGCTAGCCAGCGATTGGATAATGTTTGTTGGATTGGTTTTTCTTGTGTACAGTTTCCTAGTAACTGAAGACATTGTATTCTGGGAGATGTAGTTGTTAGTGGAGGTTTTAAGGGAGGCAGACAAGCTGTGCAGCAAAATTGCTATGCAAATTTTTACGCATTAAATTTAAATTTAGTGTGTATTTCTGATTTTTTAATGCTTTAAAACAGCAGGTACGCAGCTTAGCTGGACCGCTAGCTATGCCTTATTTAACCACACCTGCGGCTGAATAATCTGTTGAATACATTCATGTCAATGAATGCAATCAGGCATGCCACAGAGGCGAGTCAACTGCATTTATTACACAGGGTCCTTAATGAGAATAATTTGAAAAGAACTGGAATTAACATTAGGATAATTACTGTATATGAAAGATGATGGAACTGGTATACACTCAGAGAGAGGGAAAGCCAACACACCCTCTTCCCCACCTCTCCATGTCACTGCCATGACTGACAGGCGGATCCCCTTCCTGCAGTACCACGCATGTGCCAGACAGTCAGCACAGATCTCGCCCCCATTACAGCGGTGTAGGATACATCTCATCAATGTGACAAAGTTCACAGCTTAGGTTTCGTTTTGAGCAAGGACTATATAAAGAACAATAGGAAAATGATGTCACAAGTGGGAGGAGTTACTAAACAACAGAGCCATTTCTGGAGCCCGTAGAGCACTTTCACAGTGCACTCGCAATGCTTTTAATGAATTCACGCTTGCCCTGACAAAATGTTTCTAGACATAATTAAGCATTAATTTGCATAAATAACAACATTCAAGCACTTTATATTACCGATATTTTGTATTGTTATTACATTTTTTTTTTTTTTTACATATATTCTCATCTCTACCACATATAGTTCCTGTTGCAACTTACATAATATGAAAGGAAATGTTATGGCCTTTTATGGCAGTACAAACTATCCAGTAGTTAAACATACATAAATGAAAACAGTGAAAAACAGGCGGAAAGGGCTGAGTGTAAAGAGTTAAAAAAAAAAAAAAAAAAGAAATGGAGTGCTGGTTAAAAAGAAAAGCACCTTTTTCTTCTGGTGCATCAAAAACTTCACGTCAGGCAATGGCAAAAGCAATGGAGAGTGCTCTGTCACACAGTGATGAACATCTGTAGGTCTCCTGAAAGCAGCTTATTTTAAAGCAACACCAGTGTGAATGATGATGCAGTAAAATTATATACAGTTTTTTTTATATGCAAAAGTGCCTTTTTTTTTGCCATTCCCCCTTACAATTTTGGAATCCCCCCCTTTGGCTGCAGCATAGGGAGGAAATCCTCTCAGCACACAAAAATGAAATTCAAGCTCTAGAGAGAGAGATTAGTGCTAAAATGTTTCTTGCTTATGTTCTTTGTTTTTTTTTTTTTTTTTTTTGCTAGGATCTTATTAAACAAAAAAGCATTTTTTAATAGACCGTTTTTTTTTTATTTAAAATTAATGGGTAGAAACTTTGAACTTAAAACGTAAACAAATCAAGTGCAGAGACATCATCATATTCGTTCAGTAATTGTAAAAATAATTATATTTCTTATTTGCTCCACGTCTGCCAACTTGTTTTTATCATCGGAGCATGCGCATTAAACAATCTGACGTCACTGGAATGGCGAGGACGGGCGCTAGGACCAGAAATACACTCGTTACGGTTCTCCATGCAAGTGTCGAATAAAATGTCGCTGCGAGTAAACAATAAAACTACCTCTAGCGAGCGAGCTTGCCATGTGAGTAAAAACTTCTTAAAAGTCGACTTTTTTCCATTGCGTTTGTCGCATATATTTTCTTATTCGCATAGGTTTACCAAGCTTAAAAGTTGGATGGAAAAAAGCCTAATGAAGGCCTGTGAAAAACTGCATGGTATAATGTCATTTTTTAAATATATTTTTTAAATGGCTATTTAAAGATATACACGGTTGTCAATAAATATTTGTATAAATTAAATATGTTTTGGTACTTTTAACATTAAATGTTCTGTTTTAAAACAGCCATGTAAAGCTGTTTATTTAAGTGCTCTTACTGTAGTTACATTTTTCCTACAGAACTTATTGAGAAAATATCACCAAACAATTTAAATGGCAGTGCCGCTCATTTTTCAGAGTTCAGAACTGACAAGCACCAATTAGGAGCTGGGAGATAGAAACACATGAACTACTTGTGCATACCCTGGTAAACCGTGAACTCAGTAACCATGGTATAGAAAAAAGGTTGCGGTTTCAAAACCGTGGCAATCTATACCACGGTATACCACGACATCCCTAGCCGTTTTCTATGTACAGGATTAGACCCAGATGAGACTCAATTGAAAAAACTCAACTAATGAGACTACAAACTGGAGAGGTGTTTGGTGGAGTAGTGGTTAGGGCTCTGGACTCTTGACCGGAGGGTTGTAGGTTCAATCCCCAGTGGGGCACACTGCTGTTGTACCCTTGAGCAAGGTACTTTACCTAGATTGCTCCAGTAAAAACCCATCTGTATAAATGGGTAATTGTATGTAAAATAATGTGATCTCTGTATAATGTGAAATAATGTATAATGTGATATCTTGAAACAATTGTAAGTCGCCCTGGATAAGGGCATCTGCTAAGAAATAAATAAATAATAATAATAATGACACATTAACTACAGGTGATTGAGAATATGATACAAGGGCAGGTGTACAAAGTATGTATGCAAAAGAAGATTTTTTTCATTTTTATCACCTTTTAACTTATTTTTTCCATATGGGGGATGATATAGCAAAACTTTAAAAAATATGTTTCAAGGGATTTCTCAAAAAAAAAAAAATTAATTGACATAAGAGGTTGAGTAACCCCAGCTGGTCCACTTGAGCTGGAGTGACACACATTTGAGATACAAGCTTGCTGAATGTTTTCAATATGAACATGTAAATAAACCTTTACACTTTAAAAGTACATTTAGGTGAAAGAGCAATTTTATCTATCAACTGTTGCTTCCATTTTGGCAGAGGTATTTAAGGACCCTAATGAAAGAAAGAAAGAGAGAAAAGAAAGAAAGAAAGACTGGACCAAACCCTTGTGAACCGAGTACAGGAACAAATTAATTGCTTAGCTTGGAATCTATAAAGTAATTAAGAGGAGTTCACAAACAAGCTTCACAGTGGGTGGGAAATTTAAGAATCCCAGTGATGCAAAAAGAGTCTAGGTTCAAAGCACTCCCTTTGAACACCTCAGTTCATCACATAGCAGGTAGCGAGAACAGCAGGCTACCTTAATCAATTACACATGAGCATTTAGGTGACTAAAAACCAAGCATAATGTCAAGTAGGGCACATCTAACAGATACAAGCATTGTGTACTGTAGTTCTAAAAAAGGAGAGAAGTATTTAACCAACATAAAAAGCCCAAATATGTGTTTTTAACTTGGTAAATTGTGAGTTAACTGTTATTTTAATAATGTTCATTTATGCATGGATGATCTACAGTATTTATTACAATGTGTTTTTGTAAATGTTAATGTTTTGATCAGGATTGCACAAAGATTGTTTGGCAAAACTGGAACAATGAAGCATTTTTCATGCTTTCTGTCAACTAAGTAAATCAAGTGGCGCTTTTCTTAATATAAATAAATCTGATTTTATCCAGGCAAGATGAAACAGCACTACTAGGTTATTTACAGTCATGCATTGTCTGCTGCTGTGTAAGGCCTTACTACTGTATAACTTTTTTTTTTTTCAAATGTACTGTAAATCACACACTGTCCAAACAGGCTGCTTAGATATTATCCTCTCTCTAAATGACAACCATTCTTGATTATCTGGAAAACTGTAATGGTCTATTTGAAAGTTACACAATATCCGAGTTGCCACGGATATTAACAGGGAGTTAAAATGGGTGTCAGAATTCAGCATGTAATCAAACAGTGCAGTATTGAGACAACAGCAGCTGTGGGGCATTTCATGGTAATGCAAACAAAACCTAGATCAATGTAAAACACAGACAGACAGGGTACAGTACATCCATACACTGTATCCTCAGATTACAGAATAACTTATAAATATTTTATTTAGTAAACTTCAATAGAACTGGGCATGCAGTTCTTTACATACCCGTACAGTGTGTGTGTATATATATATATATATATATATATATATATATATATATATATATATATACACACAGTGCCTTGCAAAAGTATTCAGACCCCTGACCAATTCTCTCATATTACTGAATTACAAATGGTACACTGAAATTTCGTTCTGTTTGATATATTATTTTAAAACACTGAAACTCAAAATCAATTATTGTAAGGTGACATTGGTTTTATGTTGGGAAATATTTTAACTGAAATATCTTGCTTGCATACAACTGGGATTAGTGACCACAGCTGACCCACAGAATAGTATAATGAATACTGGGGTGAGAAAAGGAATTTTCGTTTTTTAGATTTAGGGTCTCAAGGTCAGTACTATAGAAAAAAAGAAAATGTCTTCAAAACTGACATCCACCATAATCACAGGACTTTAAATATGCATTTGATTTAACAAATCTGTTAAACTAATTTTACTAGTTCAGGAATCATGTGACTAAACAGCTGACCATTAACTATTAAATTCAGTGTCCCTAGAACTATTAGAACACTTACAAATAGACTGTGGTTGTTTTTTTTATTCTGCAATTGCAGTTTTACTGCATCCAGAACTATAAAGATATTTAAAGACGACTTGACTAAACATTTATGCATTTTAATTAAATTACAGTTATCAATTAACTCTAGTACTGTACATGGCCTGATAAAACTGGGAGGTTATATCTGCGCAGCCTTACTGGATGATACTGAATGCTCTGCACAGTCAGTCTTGTGTGCTGTTCAAAAGATTAAATATACTTAGGGTTTCTGTTTTTTGTTTTTTATTAATTTCATTTTTCAGTGCTTATTTTTAGCTATGTTCGAGTTTTATGTAAAAAGTTTTTTTCTGGCCTTTCGCTTTTTTCATACTCCGATTGTTTTCGGTTTCTTTCCAAAATTCGTAGGCGTTTTTTTTTTTTTTTTTTAATGTCACAATGTTAACTCGACAGTACTTGTACATTTCAATTGTACCTTCTTTCCTTTGCTGTCTTCCACAATTAAATCCTTCTGGTCACGGGCATATTCTTCTGGGTTTTCTGTGTGTTTAGGCATTTTTTTTACATTTCGCCACAATTTGCAATTCTGTTTTGAATTCCACAAGCATGTAAATACTATCGAACAGTGACATAGCTTTAAATCTCACGAGCAAGAACAACCCTCTGCTTCAAGTAAAATTGTAAATCTCCTTTTAAATCTCGCAAGCACGTTACAATCCTCCAATAGAAATGTAGGAATGTGCTGCCACTCATTAGTTGGGGTGGGTTTAAAGTATTCAGAACGAATCAATGCGAGACACAAGTCAGGAAGGAGGGACATTGCCCAACTGTTCTGGGGAAGTTTTGCTTTTTTTGTTGGTTACTGTATTTTATTTATTTGTGTAGGTTACTGTATTTTATTAACTTTTTTCACAGGGAAAGGGGTAAAATCAACGAATTGAGTAACCATTTCCAGGGTTTATTGGCTATGCACCTATTTCATTTTGTTTTGTATTGGGGGTGTTTTATCGTTTTTTAACTGTTAAAACCAAAAATCAGAAGTCCTAAATAGACAATACATCCAGACCAAGGGAAGACATTTCTATAAGTGGCCCACTGAGAACGGAGCACTATGTCTGGTGTAGTGTTCCTTTTTTCACAGATTATTATTATTATTGTTGTAATTACAAGTTGCTGCCACTATGGTACCAGCAGTGGTAGCCCCTAAAGCGCAGCAGGGCTTTAATTTCATTTGTGTGTGCTGGGGGGATTTTCCCCCTATGCTGCAGCCAATGGGGGGGGGGGGGGATTCCAACATTTTAGGGGGGAATGGCAAAAAAAGGCACTTTTGCATGTAAAAAACTATATATATTTTACTGCATCATCATTCACACTGGTGTTGCTTTAAAATAAGCTGCTTTCAGGAGACCTAACAGCTGTTCATCACTGTGAGACAGAGCACTCTCCATTGCTTTTGCCATTGCCAGCCGGGAAGTTTTTGCTGCAGCAGAAGAAAAAGGTGCTTTTCTTTTTAACCAGTGCTCCATTTCTTTTTTTAACTCTTTACACTCTGCCCTATTTCCGCCTGTTTTTCACTGTTTTCATTTACGTATGTTTAGCTACTGGATAGTTTGTACTGCATGCATGTAACATATCAAATAAAAGGCCACAAAATGTCCTTTCATATTATGTAAGTTGCAACAGGATCAGGCATACTATGTGATAGATATGAGAATATATGTAAAAAAAAAAAAAAAAAAAAAAAACACTTTTCCAAAAAACGAATGTTTGGTCACTGCTCTATATTTTGTAATAAAAAAACACGTCACCATTGAACCTCAATATGAAATGAACAGGAGGGGGGGGGGGGGGGGGGAGCTGGGTGGGTTGAGCTGAGTTGAGCTGAGCGATACCGCCCCTTTCAGTCTAGCTGCTACAATAGACTCAAAACAAAAGCAAAGCTGTGAACTCAGCTTCAGGCGATTGCAGTTCCGGCTAGGATTACCGCATACACACACTGAATACGTCTTGGAAAAAACCCAGAGTCTGTACTTTTAAACAAGATGTGCGTAACCTTCGGTCCGCTGGCGCCCCAAAATGAATGGGGCTGAGTTTTAAAAGTTAAAGCGAAAGTCACCACTTGCAAAACAACACCTAGATAGACTTATTATCATTTGCTGTTTACTTACTGCAGTGTACTGAGTTACTATAATGTTTAAAGATAGCGGCCAAGAATCACGTACGAGAGAATAAAGTCTTGCGGCACTTAAAATGTACTGCTCTACTTTTTATTTATTTTAACCAGAACTACTCGGAATGCGGCTCATAGTGCTTTCGTCACGGACACCCACTTCCATAGAGATTGTTGTAGCGTTTCAGGCATTCTAAATTGGGTGAAAAATATAGTAGCTTGGTGTCTTAAAATATCTCTGCTGGACTTTCCCGCACTTAAAGTTGCAGATATGCGGGAGCAAGTTGGAAAATGCGTGATTCCCGCAATCCCGGACTGAAATTCAAGCCCTGGGCAGGGTAGAGCACAGAAAATCAGGTGACTGTCCCAGCGATGGTACAGCTCACAGGAGCGTCTACTCAACCTGGAGTGTAAACAGACCAAATGCATAGACACAAAACAAAAAAACGTTACCTGCAGAAGGCGTCACACTGCTCCCACTATACAGGAAAGTCTAGCAGCAGGAACCTATCCTCACACACCCTTCATGTACCTTTCTACTTAAAATCCCCTGAGTAAACACTATTATTTTCAAGACTGACACCAGTTTACACAAAGTAGTCACATCTTAGTACTCACTGTTTGCTTTGTTTAAAAAAACAAATGCCATTCGTAGACCATCAATCCAAAGTGTGTGCAGCTCTCTTTTTTAGCAAGACGCTCTGTTGGGACACGTCCACCAGCTACTGCCTAATAAAAATAATTTGTAAAGCACTATTGAACCTGTTTTTCTAGTTTCAGGTTCCCTAATAAAAGAGGTCTAATTCTGAAACCAGTTTGTTCTACATAAACTCTGGCTGATCAGTGCTAAGCACAATCAACAATTCACCACATCCTTAGAAATGAATAAGACCTTTGGGATAGTAAGTTGAGGGTTAACCAGATATGGCTGTGTACGTGTAGGCTATATGTGAAAAAAGCAAACATGTTGGATTCAGCTCAGCTCTTTTACAGTTCAAAGCACTTTCCCTCACAATGACAGACCTTAAGCCACTTCGCTCCACAGTCTGCATTGTTGCTTTGTTTAATCACATGCTCACTCTGCATGGTCTATTTAAAATACCGTAGGGAATGCTAATAAAACCCATTTCCAGTTTTTATTGCCACTGAACTGTATTGAAACTAGGGATGTACAGTGAATACAGTTTAATTAGGTATTTGATTATACTCTTCTTATTTTTGTAGTTTAAACGACAAAGTGACATATACATTTATTCTGTATACAAACTAATTCAACAATATGTTGCTTATGTTATTGTACCAAGAAACTGTTATCCAGCGTTGCAGATACTAAAGCAATAAACAACTGCAGTGGAACAAAAGCTCCAGAACAAAGATCAATTTGAACAACACAAATCCAGGAATATTCTAAACATTCTGCTTTTTATTTTATTTTTTTTAAATAGTTGCCAAACAAATTCAGCTGCATTCAGAAATCCTTATTTAAAAAAGTAAAACAAAAGTTTAATTTAAATGTTAGTTTAACTACGTCATTCAACTTTAGTAATATGCTTTCAGTCCAGTCCAGCAGTGGAAAAACCCGTTCTGAGGGCACAGATGATCCTAGGACGCACAAATACACCTTCGTCCGTTTTGCAATCCTGGAGAAAGCGCTGTGCATCTTGGACGTTGTCATCTCCTAAAAGAATTGCCATGGCACTCTTTGCACTCTCCACCTCTCTGCACTGTAACTTTGCTGCTGCCTCATTGTGTAACTCAAAGGTTTGAGCATCTGACAGTTTTGTAAATATGAGATCCGCCAGCACTGCTGTTCTTGCCCATCGTTGTTCACCAAGTCTTACAAACATATGGTGACTTGAATTCCAGCGAGTTTTACATGACTGGATCAAGCGGTGTTGCTTTACCTGAAGCTACATTTGTTTTTTCTCCAGTGCATTAGTGCTGTGGTGGCAGTGTGCAACTAGCTGACTTGCTGCAGCAGTAACACGATCAACACTACTGACAGAAAAGCTGTCATTTACGGCTAGCTGTACAGCATGTGGAAAACAATTAACAGACTCCCATGACACATACCTTGGCATGCTGGCACGAACAATGTTACTTGCATAATCATAAACGCATGATATGACACGGCCAACAAGACCCCATTTCTCAACTGCAGTATTTCCGCTGTGTGTCATTCAGACATGTTTTCTGTATGAAGTACAGCAGACTGAAGCTCCCAGTTTTCAATGTAATGACACGTAATTGTGATGTAGCTTTCAGTGTTTAGTGCTGTCTAACAGTCTGTAGTAAGTGCCACTTTATCAGCATCCTGCAGTTTGGCAAGAAGTGTCTCACACACTCTTCATACGGAATCTCAAAGGCACACGGTATTCCAGCTACATTCCTAATTGAAACTGTGCTTATTAACATTACACTATTAAAAAATATGCTAGCTGACAGTCATCACTGTTCAACACTTCAACCAGGTTCAAGTCATTGTTCTTAGCGTTATCAGAAATATGCATATTAGAAAATTATTTCATTTTCAGAGTGAATGCAAGGTGAGTCAACCAACAATAGCTCGAATCCTGGCTGTGGTAAATTGCAGATCTTGACTGGGGATCCACAGGGAGTGCTGCATTAGCCTTGGCTTGACAGTGAAAATGGAAGTTACCCGTTGATCCTCAGTCCACATGTTTTAAATGTTTAGACAGTAAACAAAAATAAAAATCCTCAATGGCATACTGTAGTATTTAAATTTAATCAAATATGGCTTTTCTTTTTTTTTTAAGTTTAATTATTTATAGGTATAGTGTCTTGATGCATTGGTAACAACTGTACTACACTGTATGTGAAACTGAACTGAAAAATACAAAAGTAAAAATAAAGATTACTATAAGTACTAAGGCAAGTCTCATTTAAATATAATATGCAAGTTAAATACATTTAACATTTAAAGCCAGCCAGTTAAACCTGAAATGGTTCCAAACAGACATAAGGAATTCAGAAAATACATTGAGAAATAAATAAATAGCCTAATGCTTGTCATTGAATGTTACAGTTTGTTTTAGAATTTCCAGAGTGTACCACTATTAAACGTTATGTTGAGGCAATTCCATGCACAGGTGGAGACTGGAGAGAACTTTCGGTACCTAGAGATTACCTGCCCAGCCTCTTAAAATTACAGTAATCACCAGTCAAAAAGGCCAACGCTTGTTTCCAGGATGCCTTATATTGCTGAAGTATTGCCTAACTTGCACTACAGGAGTTCAGACTACCATCAATGGTCTACCATTGCCCCAGCCTCAATCCATTCAAACCACCTCAAGGCTTACAGATATTAATTTTCACCCATTTGTTTTTGGCTTCCAGCACTAAAAGCAAGTATACTGTAAACCAAAAATCAACTGTAAACTAAAATATTGTATTTAAATTCCAAATGTAAATGACTTGTTTACCTTAACGATATAGACTTCCAAACTTTTAATATTGTGTGACCCCTATCACTTCCAATATTGGTGCAGAATAAGAGCCTACACAGTATTAAAATACATATTTTAATTATTTTTTTTCTCTTAAAAAAAACAAAAAAAAAAAACGGTTGATATTAAGAACATGTACAAGTTGAATACAGTACATAGACATTGTCTGACTGGCAACAAAATACAGTGGATAGCTCCCAGTACCATGAAAACAAAATGCACCTTCTGTGCATCCAAGCAATAGAAACAAACATGCAAAATCAGACAAGACGTTCCAAAGATATAGTCTTCAAAAGCTGGCCCATCCAATCAGGTGTCAGTTTCTTGAAAAGTTACTACAGTAGGTGACCGTGACTTCCATTCACAGTATGTGGAATCATTTCTTTCAATGCATTTCCACAAAAAGCTTCATCAAAATGAGGGATTCCCAAAACATAGCTTTTACTATTGGGCTACAAGTCATTGTTAGTGGAATAACTTATAACAAATGTCCATACAAAGCTTCATCCTATTAAGGGTTGCTGTACAGCAGCCTTCATTAATCCAACCAAAGGTCAGAACTACAGTAGCTCACCAGTACCTAGATTTTTTTAATCCTCAAAAAAAGATCCTGCATACCACATTTCAGTAGAAGATCAAAATATAGGTTTGGCGTTAAACACCTGTAGTTATCTTAACAGTTTATGAAATTTCACAAACTAGCACAATCTGAAAAAAATGATTTATTACAAGCACAAGAGTAATTTATCTCTAATTGTAGTGTGTACTACCTGGTCGTCTAGAACATTTATCTACAGTATTTAACACAAGCTAGCAGACAAAACAGAAACAAAAACTAAATAATAAACTTTCTTTTCACTATCATGCTACAAGTCGAGTAATGTTAAACAACCACCATTTGTCTTTTTTTCATTTTCTGGCACACTAGGTATTCTTGTTTAATAGGCATGCTAAGCTAGTTTTTATGTTAGGTGCTTGTATTGTAATTGGATACGATGTCATCACATTACTTACATTAAACTAAAATGTGTCACTGTAACAGCGCCCCTCACTACCCTAAATACATTTTACTTTGGATAACCTATTCACAAGCAAGGATTTCCAATTACAAATAAAAAGTATTCAATTTCATTTTACAATTTATAATTGTTTTTAGTTTGAAAAATATAAATCCCAAGTTCACTGTTAACATAATTACGTCACCCGTGGATATGGCTTGCTGTTTCTTTAAAATAAACAGTGGTTCTTTGTCTTCTTTGTTAAATTGGTGTATGTCATGTGGGGAACAGAAAATCACACCACGCATACAGTTTTATTAAATCGCTGCTTTTTAAATAAAGAGCAAAGAAAAACATAACCTATCAGCTTTTCTTTCATATTGTATCAACACTGTCAGGCTAGGTACAAACGTGTTTCTGTTTTAATTTGTAACATGTTAAATACTACAACCTAAAAAGATTGATCAGAATTTATTTACAGAGCTTTGGGAGAGGGCCTCATTTTTTCAATCTCGCTGAAATTCCAGCCCTTTGAATTCTCAAAACAAACACGTTACGTTACTGTACAAATAAATAAACAGATGACATATACATATTATGTTCATATATTATTTTAATATGACTCTAATGTACACTGACTCAATCGCTCAACAGCCCATTCTTTATACTTTTAATAATTATAAAAAATAAAAAAACACCATAAAATACCGTCATTGACAACAGCATCAAAAAGTCGTTTTTTCAAATTTCTAAACTTCGCAGTCTCCATGATGACCAAAACAAAGGTTTTGCATACATCACGTTAGTCGGATAAATTTCCACATCATCACACACACCCACTAAGTAAAGGGATTACTTACACACTCGTACCTGAGTAGATGTATACTTGAATCCCAGTCTGATCAATGTGTTCCTGATTTTAGTTTATTCCATGTTATCTGTTTCCGTATGCAGCTCCCTCGCTCCCTCTCTCTCTCTCTCTCCCTCTCTCTCTCTCTCTCTCTCTTTTTGTGTCAGCCAGAAGCTCAGCAGTAACAACAGCTGCACCAGCACAGAGCCCGCGACCCGGAAAGACAAGCTTACTGCCTGCAACATAGACAGGTTTCACAAGCACTGCCTAGTGCAACAGCAACAAGACTGTGTGAAATTTGTGTTGCTTAAATTAGTGCAGACAAACACCATGTTTAGACTTGCTGTCTAGTTATTACTAACCTGATTATAGCACAAAACACCCACAAAGATTTTACGTCATAATAGTTCATAGCTCCTATACAAACTCGCGAACAAATGGTATTCCACCCATTGAAAGACTTCCTGCTAATGAGAACATTAAGTCATGTCTATGTTATATTAAGTCATAGCTATTTATTAATCTCAATTTATGAACACGCAAAATGTCTGAATTCCATAATACAAGAAGACAATAAATGTAATAATGAATGCCACCCATCTGGTCCCAGCTCATCCAAAACTCTGTTCCTCGCCTTATCTTTGCCCTTCCTCGTTTCTCCCATGCTACACCACTGCTCCACTCTCTGCAATGGCTCCCTATTGCTGCTCACATCCAATTCAAAAGTCTTGTACTAGCCTATCGCTGTCTTGACCTTTCTGCTCCCTCCTATCTCCAGACTATAATTTCTCCTTACACCCCCTCTCGCCCCCTCCGCTCCTCCACCACTGGCAGATTAGCTGTACCCTCCCCACCCCCGGCTCCCCTGCTTCCAGAGCCTGCTCCTTCTCCACCCTTGCCCCTCAGTGGTGGAACGACCTACCCATAGAACAGCCTCAGGACTGCTAAGTCCCTGGCCACCTTCCGGCGCCTCCTTAAGGCACACCTGTTCAGACAGCATCTGTAAACCTCACAACTCTCGTATATACTGGACTATGGCACCCAGTACTTGCATCAGCTTGTACTTGCACTGAACTGCTCCATACCTTGCCGCATTCTACTACTGCTCTTAATTATAACTACTTCCTGTATCTTGTACTTGATTTTACTCTTATAGGTAACTATACTCATGTTTTTTTGTAATTGCTCTTATTTGAAATCATTCTCATCCATTCATTGTACTTACTACGTGCTCATATTGTACTTTACTCGTCTAAGCAAGTAGTTAGAACTACTGCACTAACAGTTAAACTACAATGTGATAGGTGTTACAGAAACTTGGTTATCTGAGATTGATGGAGACATATATAACATTAGTGGGTATACACTGTATAAGAAAGACAGGCAGGACAGAAGAGGCAGAGGGGTAGCGCTATACATAAAAAATAGTCTTGCAGCCCAGGTGTTAAATCTGAACGAAGAAAACAACGTAGAATCAATATGGGTCAGAATAATGGACAAAAATTCAAAGGGCATAATAGTAGGAGCATGCTATAGACCGCCAAATTCAGACGCCAAGCAAAATAATCTGTCATACAATGACATTAGAAATGCGTGTAGCAAAGGAGAAGCCATACTAATGGGGGATTTCAACTCGGTGGGGAGCACGACGGACGAAATTGAAATGGTGGAAATGACAAATGACTGCTTCCTAACGCTATTTGTCAAAACAGAATTACTAAAACAGAGGTCAGAGAACCATTGTTGAAGTGCTTTTTAAAACCCCAAAAGTAATGGCTAAAGCTAAGGTTTACAATTTTAGAAAGGCAAACTGTGAAGATATGAAACAGAGACTAACAGAAATAGATTGGAGTAAAATAGAGAAAACATCCACAGAAAAAGGATGGCTGTTTTTTTTTTTTTTAATGTAGTACTAGAGGCACAAAACAATTACATCCCAAAAGTAGACAAATCTAAATCTAAAACAAAATGGCCTTTAAAAGGGACCAAAATCAAAGTACACAGAAAGAGTACTTGGAACTGCAGCGCTAGTCAAAAAGGAAGGCCAAGAGAGAGATAGAAATGAACATTGCTAAGGGGACCAATTCCAAAAAGTTTTTTCAATATTGTAACAGCAAGAGAACATTCAAAGAGGAGGTTAATTGTCTAAGAGATGCAAATTGCAACATCACAGACGAAGAGAAAAAAAATAGCAAATATATTAAATGATTACTTTTCACAAGTTTTTACAAAGGAGGATATGGACCGCATGCCCCACATGTCAACCTGTTCCTATCCTGTTTTAAATAACTTTAGCATAACCGAGGCAGAAGTGTTAAAGGGACTAGGAGCTCTTAAAATAAACAAATCCCCTGGGCCGGATGAGATCCTCCCAATAGTACTCAAAGAAATGAAAGCATTTATTTACAAACTGCTAACCAAGATCATGCAACAGTCTCTTGACACAGGGGTTGTATAACAAACTGGAGAATTGCAAACGTAATACCGATCCACAAAAAGGGAAACAAAACCGAACCAGGTAACTACAGACCAATAAGCCTGACTTCTATTATATGTAAACTTATGGAAACTATAATAAGATCCAAAATGGAAAATTACCTATATGGTAACAGTATCCTGAGAGACAGTCAGCATGGTTTTAGGAAAGGGAGATTGTGTCTAACTAACCTGCTTGATTTTTTTGAGGATGCGACATCGACAATGGATAATTGCAAAGCAAATTACATGGTTTATTTAGATTTCCAGAAAGCTCCTGCATAAAAGATTAATTCTCAAACTGAACGCAGTAGGGATTCAAGGAAATGCATGCACATGGATTAGGGAGTGGTTAACATGTAGAAAACAGAAAGTACTGATTAGAGGAGAAACCTCAAAATGGAGCTAAGGTAACCAGTGGTGTACCACAGGGATCTGTATTAGGTCCTCTGCTATTCCTAATCTACATTAATGACTTCGATTCTGATATAGTAAGCAAACTTTTTAAATTTGCAGACAACGCCAAAATAGGAGGAGTGGCAAACACTGATGCAGCAGCAAAGGTCATCCAAAATGATCTAGACAGCATTCAGAACTGGGCAGACACATGGCAAATGACATTTAATAGAGTAAAGTGTAAGGTACTGCATACAGGCAATAAAAATGTGCATTATAAATACCATATGGGAGATACTGAAATTGAAGAAGGAATCTATGAAAAAGACCTAGGAGTTTATGTTGACTCAGAAATGTCTTCATCTAGACAATGTGGGGAAGCTATAAAAAAGGCCAACAAGATGCTCAGATATATTGTGAAAAGTGTTGAATTTAAATCAAGGGAAGTAATGTTAAAACTTTACAATGCATTAGTAAGACCTCACCTAGAATATTGTGTTCAGTTCAGGTCACCTCGTTACAAAAAGGATATTGCTGCTCTAGAAAGAGTGCAAAGAAGAACAACCAGAATTATTCCCAGTTTAAAAGGCATGTCATATACAGACAGGCTTAAATAACTGAATCTATTCAGTCTTGAACAAAGAAGACTACGCGGCAATCTGATTCAAGCAATCAAAATTCTAAAAGGTATTCAAATGTTGACCCAAGGGACAGCTGCTACTGTTGGAGCAGGGCATTGGAGAGATTGAGAGGACCCTTCTGGGTGGTGCACTGGTCGCAGCAACGGACAAAGGTCTCTAAGGTCTTGACGATGCTGAAGTGCTTTGTAGTTGGTCCCCCATGCACGGTCCTCTGACCCGTCACCATCCCTTGCTAGGCACTGCCCCACCACTAAACAGTGAAGCAGTGGTGCCAGCTCGGCATCCAGATCCTGCAGGCACTGGAGCTCACCCTCAGGTAGCTCAAGCTAGGGCTCCATGCACACAGCAGCAGAACTTAGCCGCTCATTAGGGGTCTGCTGTGCTTCTTGCTCCTCCAGCTGTGCACAGTGTCAGCTCGGTGCTGTAAGGAGTAGTTGTACCCTTGCACTCACTGTGGCTCTTTCAGCCCATTGTTATCCAGGACCTTCTTCAATCAGTTTCCTAATTACTTCATTGCACATCTAGGTTCAATTAAATAATAAAAGTCCATGTTGGAACAAGGCTCTTGGCTATCAATTCAATATTTAGGTGCATGGCTGGAAAAAGGTCTTTACCTTGAATGGTTTGAGTTACAAGTGAGTATTTCCAGGACCAGGGTTTGGAACCACTGGCTTAGAGGATCCTGGTATATTCTACAGTTTAGAAATGTTTATGAAATATAATTTTAATCACATCGATACCGAATGTCTTAATATTTTCAGCAAGCTGACCACATAAGACTTGTTTAGAAACATTATATTTAGGGGTTCTGTTTTTCTGTTTTTCTGAATTTCATTTTTCGGTGCTTATTTTTTATGTAAATCGGCTTTTTTCAAGGCTTTCGCTTTTTATATACCGTATGAAATTTGTGTTTTCGGTTACTTTCCAAAATGTTTGGGCTGATTTTTCTGTCAAAATATGTATAGTAGTAGCTCGACAGTACTTGCACACTTAGTTGTACCTTCTTTCCTTTGCTGTCTTCCACAACGAAATCCCTATGGTCATGGGCACATTCTTCTGTGGTTTTTGTGTGTAGGCATTTTTTTATATTTCGCCACAATTTGCAATTCTGTTTTAAATCTTCAGTATCTTAACTGTAATACAGCTTTAAGTCCCGGGAACAAGCCTCCATTCCTAATTGTAATCTTGTTTTAAATCTCACAAGCGGTCTCCATTAGAAATGTAGGAATGTACTGCCACTCAGTAGTTGGGGTGGGTTTAAAGTATTCAGAACAAATCAATGATAGATTACAAGTCAGGAAGGAGGAACAATGCCCAGCTGCACTGGGAAATGTAGTGTAGCTTGCAGACCTATAGAACGTTACAGGATATTGATTGATATGCAAGGGTCCTATGGGGGGTTTCGCAGGTTTTATTTGGATTGTGATAGGCTGACTCCCAAGTGGGTGAGATAAGGGAAGGATTAAGTAAGCACACTTAGGGTTCTCCTGGGCAGAGTTAGTTAGGTAGTGATGAGTATAGACTGGTACGCTATTTGTAAAAACCAATAAGGAATTAAACAGATCCTGATACTCACAATGTTCTCGTTTGAGTCATTCCTCCCGAGCACCCGGGGTAATGTTACACTGGTGTGGGAATAACTTTGCTTGGCCTGATGTCTGATTAATCCGGGTGAGATTCCACCCAACCCACGGTTTGGAGAAGGTAATTCGTCGATGTTCTGAGCACCTCTGACAGGAGCAAGACCACGGGCACCCCAGGCCGAGCAGCCAGAGAACGCAAGGCAGAGAGAGGTCCAACAGCCAGTTACCAAGAGAGCACAGGATGAGATAGCTAAGGATAAATTTATAGAAGCACTCGGTGAAACCCATTTTAGGATGCAGGTTAAATTGAGAAATCCCCTGACTTTGAAGCAAGCCGTGGGGTGTGCCAGTCGAGCGTTTTCGATGTTTCAGAGCGACATGGAGAGAAAGAAAATTTCTAGGCAGCAACGTGTAAATGAAGAGGCGGTCCCTATCGGTGGTCAGAGTGTGGTGGCCATCTTTGAGAAGGGCAATGATGACATCAGTTTCCAGCTTCAGCAACCCTCCAACACCATCCTTGTGAAGGGCAAACCAGAAAAACAGCCTGATACAATAATACAGCCTACTTTTATGCCAGTTAACCCCACATTTACCAGCAATACTGCAATGCATTACAATCACCAAGTACCTCCAATTATTTTAATGCAAAATAATAACCAGAAAATGGGTGGGAATAACTTTGCATGGTCTGATGTCATGAAGATTAACCCCTCGTATGCCAGCGATCTGACAGTTCAGAAAACCCAAAAGATGGCGCCCTTGCCCGTATCGCCCATCTTTCAGCAAGGCCTTTGGGGAAATTGTTTTGCTGGCCTTGAGTCCATGGTACCCCAGCTTAATCCTGAAGTGAATGCCATGTCTAGCAGCTGTGGCCCTGATGCTAGAAGCCTTGCATGGATGATGTTGGCAACATGACTGTTGCAAACATGGCCAGTATTGTGGAAGCCTTGAGGGATGAACAGTGATTTTGTGGTCCCCGCCCACGTGTGCCAATCTCCTGCTGGACATGTGGGAGGCCTGGGCATCTCAGTCGTAACTGCCCGACAAAGCACGCTGGACCCCAATGTGGGGAAACTAAAGAGGACCAGGCTAGAGGGGCAATGCCTGGTTCATGAAAATCCATAGGCCCGGAGTTAGAAAAGAAAACTAAACCGCAGCGAATGACAGCGAAGTTCCCTGCAGGGCCTCTTCCTCCAGGCCAACAACAGTCAGCTGGACATGACCACAGACAAGCTGACATTAGGGAGTGTAGGGCAGCATTTTTATGTGGGGCTGATGTGCAACAGAAAAAGGGACAATGCCGGCATTATGGGGATGGAGGATATAGAGAGAGGGGGGCTGTTGCCAGAGGACCTGAGGAGTGGGTATTGCAGGTAGAGCTGGTAAAAGCATGTTTACAACTGGGCATGGCCTGTGGCAGTTCACAATAATGCCATTTGGCCTCTGCAATGCTCCAGCGACCTTTGAACGATTAATGGAGCGGGTCCTGGATGGGCTGCCCTTGTCTTCCTGCCTGGTGTAGGACGACATCCTGGTGCATGCACCTACAACGAGTTGTGTGCCATGAGAGCAATCAGTGATGAGAGTGGTTATCTCCGAGTGGTCGGCAGAGCAGAAACAGGAAATGCAGGAAGCCGACAGTAACATTGCGCATCTTCTGCAATGAAAAGGAGTTGGTCAGCGACCATCATGGGAAGAAATTGCCACATATGGAGAGCGGGTGAAGGCGCGGTGGGATCAGTGGGACTGCCTTGAGCTGAGAGAGGGAATCCTGTCGCGAAGATGGAAGACGCTGACGGGGGACCGTGTTGTGTTGCAGTTAGTGGCTCCTGCTGCTGGTTCCCTCATTCCTCCAGACAGCACATAACTTGCTCTCATCAGGTCATTTTGGAGTGACGAAGACACAGGCTCAGGTAAGACAGCATTTCTACTGGGCCCGGTGTCACCAGGACGTGGATCAGTGGCGCCATTGCTGTGATGCCTGTACAGCATGCAAGGGTCCCCGACAGCGGGGTCACGCCACTATACACCAGTACAACGCTGGTTCCCCAATGGAGAGGGTGGCCATTGATGTGTTGGGACCCCTGCCAATGTCAGAGAAAGGTAATCGCTACATTTTAATTGCCATGGATTACTTTTCCAAGTGGCCTGAGGCCTACGCTGTACCAAACCAGGAGGCGACCATCATTGCTGAGGTCCTGGTTAATAACTTCTTCTCCCGATTTGGTGTGCCAGGAGATTTGTATAGCTACCAGGGGCTAAATTTTGAGGCGGAAGAGTTTCTAAAGGCCTGCAAGCTATTGCGCATCCAGAAGACACGCACCACCCTGTTCCATCCCCAGAGCGACGAAATGGATGAGTACTATAACAGGACCCTGGAGACACAGCTGTCAGTAGTTGTGGAGGTTCATCAGAAAGACTCGGATGTCCATTTGCCACTCCTCCTGACGGCATACAGAACTGCCGTTCACCATACGAGCTGCCATTATGTTTGGGAGGGAACTTCGGACACCCATTGAGTTTTAATGCATTCGGGGATGAATGTATCTGAGATGGGGGCAGTGTAGCATGCTATCACACCCATAGAGGTTATAGAGAAAAGCAGACCTATGGCACGTTACGGGGTATTGATTGATATGCGAGGGTCCTATGGGGGGTTTCGTGGGTTTTATTGGGCTATGATAGGAGGCTGACTCCCAAGTGGGTGGGATAAGGGAAGGATTAAGTAGGCACGCTTAGGGTTCGTCTGGGCAGTGATGAGTTTAGACTGGTATGCTATTAGAGCGGGCCAGTGTGTAAAAACCAGTAAGGCATTAAACAGATCCTGATACTCACAATGTTCTCGTTCGAGTCAATCCTCCCGAGCACTCGGGGCAACGTTACGCTATTTTTTATAATTTTTTTTTTTTTTTTAGTACAGTGTAGCAGGTTTTTTTTTTTTAATGGGAAAGTGGTGGTCAACGTGAATTGATTAATCATTTACACTGTCAAGTGTTTATTGGTTATACAGATTTCATTTTTTTAAATCAAAATCAGAAATCCCTAATTACATATTTAAAAATAAAAAATACACTATATATATATTGAAGTGTGTGAAAGTATTGTTTTTTTTTTTTTTTACTGTCTCTAGGGCAGTTAGCATCTGTTGCCAGTTCCTTTGCAAAGTGAGGTTGGAACCTATTTAAGCTGAGTGAATCTACTAGTGGTCAGTCTACAGGTAACCAGTGTCTGAGGCAGATAGGTAAGTTTCTGCTTCAATTAATTTTAAATTAACTACATTCAGTAACATTGTAAGGTGGTGTTTGAATTAGGTGAGGTAGTGTGTGATTAGTACCAGGTGAGTGTGGTTAAATTGAATAGAGGTTTATTTGCTATTTGATTGGTTTCCACACAGTTTCGTTTTTTTTTTCCCCACCCAGTTGTTATATTAGTCAGGCAGGCTATTTGTGTGCCAGCACGAAGCACCAACAAACCGAAGCGCCTCAACAAAAGAGCCGGGAGTCTAGCTGTGGGAGTCCAGCAAGGGGAGGCCTGTGCCGAGACGCTGTTGGAATAGATCCGAACCTAGCAGCGCCCTGGAAGATGCCATCTACTAGTCAGGTCTGTACCCTCCACCCCATCGCTCCCACTGTGCCTATTTGTGTTGCCTGTCCTGCTATGTCTCTCACATCCCTGTTCTGTCCTCTTGCCCTCGTCCTCTGCCCTCTCTCCGCCGCTGCTCCTCCAACCCCTCTAACCTCATCCCTCTGCCTCCCCCCCCCTCACTCTCTCCCCTCCCGCACTCTCTCTGGTGCACTCTGGAACTGTCACTCTTCTGCTAACAAAGATGATTTCATTTCTGCCTTTGCCTCCCTCCTCTCTCTCGATTTCCGTGCTCTCAATGAAACCTGGCTGTCCCCTGATAACACTGTAACTCCTGCCGCCCTGTCCTCTCTCTACGTCCTGTCCCATACCCTGCGTCTCACTGGACGGGGAGGTGGGACGGGTCTTCTCCTCTCTCCCTCCTTACTCTTTTCTGTCCCCTCCGACCTCTCCTCACTCTCTGTTAACACCTTTGAATTTCATGCTGTCCAACTAACTTCTCCCTGTCAACTCCTGCTAATTGTACTGTACCGTCCCCCTGGACCTCTTTCTCACTTTCTTGATGAACTCGACTATCTACTCTCCTCCCTCCCCTCTCTGTCTACCCCAACTGTCCTGTTAGGTGACTTCAATATCCATCTCTCCAACCCCAGCCACTCTGCCGGATTCCTCCCTCTCCTTCACTCCTTCGACTTCTGTCTCTCTCCATCCCCCCTACCCACAAAGCTGGCCGTCAACTGGACCTCACCTTCTCCAGGGCCTGCTGCCCCTCCACCCTCTCTGCCACCCCCCTGGACCTCTCTGATCACTATTTCATCTATTCTTCTCTGTCTCTCCCCTCTCTCCCTGCTCCTCCTACCCCCACTGTCACCTCTCACCGTAACCTCCGCTCTCTTTCCCCCTCTGTCCTTGCCTCCACCGCTCTCTCACCTCCCTCCTATCGACTCCTTCTCCCAACTCTCTGTAGACTCTGCTACCTCCACCATCTTCTCCTCCCTCGACTCCCTCTGTCCCCTCACCTTCCGACCTGCTCGCCCCTCCCCTCCCCAACCCTGGCTCTCCTCTGTGCTTTGCTCAGCAAGAACCACACTGCGATCTGCTGAAAAGAAATGGAAGAGAACCAAACTCCCTGCTACCCTAGACCTCTACCGCACTCTCCTCTCCTCCTTCTCCTCTGCTCTCTCCTCTGCTAAATGTACTTATTTCCAATCTGTAATCCAAGCCTCCACCAACAACCCCCGTAAACTATTCTCTACCTTCTCGTCCCTCCTAAACCACCCTCCTCCTCCCTCCTCTATCTTCTCTGATGACTTTGTCTCTTTCTTCTCTTCTAAAATCTCAGCTATCCGCAAACCCTTTAACACCTCTCCCCCCCATCCCTTCCCGTTCCAACACCTACACCCACTGCATCCTCTACTAACTCACCCTCCTTCTCCACCTTCTCTCCCCTCTCAGACTCTGTCCTCTCCTCCCTGCTCCAGGGTCACAAACTCACCGTGTGCCCTGGACCCCCTCCCCACTCACCTCTTTCAAGTTGCTGCACCTGCTCTACTTCCCTTCATCTCCTCCCTTCTCGACCCCACCTCCCTCCAGAGCTACCGTCCTGCTCCCTCATACCCTTCATCTCCAAAACCCGCGAGCGGACTGTTCACTGCCAGCTCTCTGCTTTCCTGTCCAACCACTCTCTGCTCAACCCTCTCCAATCTGGCTTCCGTTCTGCTCACTCCACTGAAACCGCCCTCCTGTCTGTCACCAACTCACTAAACTCTGCCCGAGCTGGCTCTCTCTCCACTGTCCTAATTCTCCTCGACCTCTCTGCTGCCTTTGACACTGTCGATCACTCTATTCTACTATCCTCTCTTGCTGACCTGGGGATCCTGGCACTGCTCTGGCCTGGTTCTCCTCCTACCTCTCCAACTGCACTTACCAGGTAACCTGGCGTGGAGCAACCTCCACACCTTGCCCTCTCTCAACAGGAGTCCCCCAAGGGTCAGTCTTGGGTCCCCTCCTGTTCTCTCTCTACACCCACTCCCTTGGCCCCCTCATCGCATCCTATGGTTTCTCATACCATTTCTATGCTGATGATGCTTAGATTTTCCTCTCATTCCCCACCTCTGACTCCACCATCCCCTCCTGTATCTCTACCTGTCTGTCTGGTATCTCCTCCTGGATGCACTCGCATCACCTCAAACTCAACCTCTCTAAATCTAACCTCCTTTTCTTTCCCTCCTCCCCTCCTCTGATATCTCTATCTCCGTTCCTCAGGAATCTACCACACTCTCTCCCTCCTCCTCCTCAGCTAAGAAACTCGGAGTAACCCTGGACTCCTGCCTCTCTTATTCCCAGCACATCTCTCTGGCACGCACTTGCCGATTCTTCCTGAGCAACATACGAAGAATCCGACCCTTCCTCACCAACTACGCAACCCAGCTCCTGGTCCAGGCCCTGGTACTATCCCGCCTAGACTACTGCAACTCCCTCCTGGCTGGCCTCCCTGCGTCCGCCACCTGTCCGCTCCAGCTCATCCAGAACTCCGCTGCTCGTCTGGTGTTCTCTCTGCCTTGCTTCTCCCACGCAACTCCACTGCTCCGCTCACTCCACTGGCTCCCGATCACCGCTCGCATCCAGTTCAAGACTCTTGTACTAGCCTACAGATGCCTTGACCAGACTGCACCCAGCTACCTCCAGACCCTCATCTCTCCCTACACCCCCACTCGACCTCTCCACTCCTCCTGCACTAGAAGACTGGCTCTACCTCCTCTACGCTCCCCTGCCTCCAGAGCCCGCTCCTTCTCCAACCTCGCTCCGCAGTGGTGGAATGACCTTCCTACAGATGTCAGGACTGCCCAGTCCCTAACCACCTTCCGGCACCTCCTCAAGACTCACCTCTTCAGACAGCACCTGTAGAACTCCTCTTTTCCCTCTGGACACTTATTACTCTTCCTTAAATGTGCTTTACTTGCTCTTATCTGCCCCCTATTTTGCTGCATGTAATCCTGTACTTTAGAGTACTGTAGTATTTTGTATTTAATTATATCCTGATGTAAATATCACTGACACTGTTATCTGCTCCGGTATTGAATCATATTTTGTTATACTTGTACTTGCTAGAACCAAAGTAATTGTATTTTTATCTTGCTCTTAATTGTATTATTACTTGGACTGTGATTCTTGAAATGTATTTTTGTAAGTCGCCCTGGATAAGGGCATCTGCTAAGAAATAAATTATATATACAGACATGCTCAAATTTGTTGGTACCCTTACAGCTCATTGAAATAATGCTTCATTCCTCCTGAAAAGTGATGAAATTAAAAGCTATTTTATCATGTATACTTGCATGCCTTTGGTATGTCATAGAATAAAGCAAAGAAGCTGTGAAAAGAGATGAATTATTGCTTATTCTACAAAGATATTCTAAAATGGCCTGGACACATTTGTTGGTACCCCTTAGAAAAGATAATAAATAATTGGATTATAGTGATATTTCAAACTAATTAGTTTCTTTAATTAGTATCACACATGTCTCCAATCTTGTAATCAGTCATTCAGCCTATGCCTGTGCTGTTTGGTATCATTGTGTGCACCACACTGAACATGGACCAGAGAAAGCAAAGGAGAGAGTTGTCTGAGGAGATCAGAAAGAAAATAATAGACAAGCATGGTAAAGGTAAAGGCTACAAGACCATCTCCAAGCAGCTTGATTTTCCTGTGACAGTTGCAAATATTATTAAGAAGTTTAAGGTCCATGGAACTGTAGCCAACCTCCCTGGGCGCGGCGGCAAGAGGAAAATCGACCCCAGATTGAACAGAAGGATAGTGCGAATGGTAGAAAAAGAACCAAGGATAACTGCCAAAGAGATACAAGCTGAACTCCAAGGTGAAGGTACGTCAGTTTCTGATCGCACCATCCGTTGCTTTTTGAGCGAAAGTGGGCTCCATGGAAGAAGACCCAGGAGGACTCCATTTTTGACAGAAAAACATAAAAAAGCCAGACTGGAATTTGCTAAAATGCATATTGGCAAGCCACAATCCTTCTGGGAGAATGTCCTTTGGACAGATGAGTCAAAACTGGAGCTTTTTGGCAAGTCACATCAGCTCTATGTTCACAGACGAAAAAATGAAGCTTTCAAAGAAAAGGACACCATACCTACAGTGAAACATGGAGGAGGCTCGGTTATGTTTTGGGGCTGCTTTGCTGAGCCTGGCACAGGGTGCCTTGAATCTGTGCAGGGCACAATGAAATCTCAAGACTATCAAGGCATTCTGGAGCGAAACGTACTGCCCAGTGTCAGAAAGCTCTGTCTCAGTCGCAGGTCATGGGTCATCCAACAGGATAATGACTCAAAACACACAGCTAAAAGCACCCAAGAATGGATAAGAACAAAACATTGGGCTATTCTGAAGTGGCCTTCTATGAGTCCTGATCTGAATCCTATCGAACATCTATGGAAAGAGCTGAAACTTGCAGTCTGGAGAAGGCACCCATCAAACCTCAGACAGCTGGAGCAGTTTGCTCAGGAAGAGTGGGCCAAACGACCTGTTAACAGGTGCAGAAGTCTCATTGAGAGCTACAGGAAACGCTTGATTGCAGTGATTGCCTCTAAATGTTGTGCAACAAAATATTAGGTTAGAGGTTCCATCATTTTTGTCCATGCCATTTTCATTTGTTTTATTATTTACAATATTATGTTGAATAAAAAATCAAAAGCAAAGTCTGATTTCTATTAAATATGGAATAAACAATGGTGGATGCCAATTACTTTTGTCAGTTTCAAGTTATTTCAGAGAAAATTGTGCATTCTTCGTTTTTTGTGGAGGGGTACCAACAAATTTGATCACGTCTGTATATACCGTAGTTGTGTCATTGTGCTGCCCCCACGAGGAACAATGATATATTACATTTTATTACCTCACTTTAAAACAAACAAAGATCGTTCAAAAGTCAATGTTGACCAGATATGGTGGCTTCTCATTCTCCCTGCTTTAACGCTGCAGAATGTTTTTCATATATTCACTGTTTTTGCTATTATATACTGTGTATACTAGTACGGCAACACAACAGCATTTATAACGTGACGTGCTTAATATATAACCTCGCAGTATTTTTCAAATAGAATTAAAGACAATAATGTTCAAAATAATGTAGTCTAACAGGAATTATACACACACACACACACACACACACACACACACACACACACACACACACACGCACACACACACACACACACACACACATATATATATATATATCGTTTTCAGCAGTGGACACTCAAAACTGAGTATATTTGAAGCGCAGGCTAGTGGGTTGGTTCGGCGTGTGACAAAGGACAATAAAAAGAAGGATCGGACAAACTCCCATAATTTTTTAGTCTTAAACATTTTAAATGTATGATCATTTCTAGCGCTTGACACAAACCTGTAACTTAACAGTGTAAAATTGTGTAGTTTTATTGCCTTGCTTTAAAGTTAGTTGTGTTCCTACTGCCGCCTACCATACCAGATCTGTAAATGTATTGCGTAAGGGAAGCGTACTGTTGAATATTTCGCCCAGTAGAAAATAAAAAAACTAGCGTTGTTCTCATACTGCAAGGTGTCCCTTCGTTTTTGTTTATTTCAATTTCAGGTCGCGAGGATACACATATAGCTAGCTATATAAACTGGGTGTCGTAAACATTAAATACTTTCTGTACTGATGATTATAACTAATTATACGTTACATACACGCATTAGACTAAATTATTGTAAAAGTAATGACCACATTTGAAATGCTTCAACATCCAACCAGTTCAGATCAGTGACAGAATTTATGAAATCCTCAATGATTTTGGACGTACCCAAAGCCTGCGCTGTAAAGCAGATGCTTCAACATCTGTCCCAAGAGTTAGCTCCCATCTAAGCCCCGCCCACTATGTCCGATCCCTTCTATTATCCTTGCATGTGACCCGGAAATGTTAAATCACACAATACCCTGAACGTCAGACGCAAAGAGCAAAGAAGGATGGGACGGTTGTTGGAAGGCTGAAACTTTTTATTTCATACGGTTGTTATCTTTCTTTGTGTTTTGTTTTTTCAAGATGTAGCCGTTTTATGTATATTGTTTCCAGCTAAATGCTTCCTGCGTCTACTTTTACTGTAAGTACTCTGTTTTGTTATTTGAAAATGTTGTTTATATTTGTAAACAATGCTAGTCTGTTTAGAGAGGTTAAGAGTTAATTTCTGCAAATGTGTAACCAACACCCATACTGTGTAACAAGAACCTTATTTTAAATTGGCGTACTGTTCATCCTGCTGTTTAATCCTAAATAGAGGGAAATGTTGTGTGCAAGGCATTTTGGCATTGATCCGTGTTGACAGCTGTATATACAGTAGCGGACGGATACTTTTTATAGAAATATATTTATATTCCCTTCGTAAATAATTGTAAAAACTCCTCTAAATGAAAAATGCATTTTTCTGATGCATTTAAGAAGTGTGCATGCCATTCATATCCCTAAAATCCTTGCTGCAGTTATGAAAACAAAATAATACAAAATTAATAGGATGAAGTACCACTGTGTGGGGGTGGGGGGCGTAATATGTAACATAAACAAAATCCCTAAAGGATTTTAGACTTTTTAAATCAAGCACTAAATTGCAGTGTCTAGGGCTGACTTATTGCCATATTGGTTGGCTAGTCAAGGGGGAATGGTTGGATCTTCTCAGAACCCTTGTTACAGTTCTCTCCTTAGTCTGAGGGTGTGCTGTTGGGAAGGGCCTTTGCTTTTCATTTCAGAGCTGATTCACTAAACTTTTGTAAATGAATGTGCAAACATAAATAATTACATCTGATATGTGTTTGTTTTTTTTTGTCCCGTGCTGTTGCTTGGGAATTTGTTGATGGTTTGTTATATTTGTATTTTCATCAGCACCACATATAATGGGGTTTATCAGCAATGGTACAGCATTATGCAAGTACTTGCACTAAGGCAAAGCCAAAAGACTGGAGGCAACTGTTCCATAATCAGAATCATTTCCAATGTTGAGCATATTAAAGTGATGTTAGTATTTCCTTTTATTTAACAATTTTGGTCTATCTTAAGTTTTTATTCATCCACTAGACCCGATGTGTGTGCGGCAGTTATGACAATATACAGCACCCTAGTGCAATGTAGATGATTTACAGTACACACATTGAGTAGTTAATGTTACTAAACATCAGTACACAGAAATGTTTGAATGATGGCACCCCTAGATCATTACATCCACAAATGTTGGATTTAAAACCTTATAACCTTCAATTTACATGAAGCCGGGTTCTTAGGGTTGTACCAGGACAATTCTTTTTAATTTTGAGTGTACCTTTTACTTAAAACTGTTTGTATTTTTTTATTGCACGTTATAATTACCCAATTCAAAGTTTTTGTCCTTTTGACTACTGACATTGGGATAACAAATAAAAAATATGAAAAAATTTCCATTGAAAGGTCAGTGTGTCTGCCTCACATCTCCAACATTATAGGAAGCTATGAACAAACTAAAGTCTTTTTGAGATCTTGTTTCTGCAATGTAGCCTCTTGTGGAAGATTAAAGGAGACTTGAAGGGGTGACATTGCTTCATTGCTTTTCAAATTAAATGGATTTTATATACAGGATTAGTGCAAATCATGGTCTGTGAAAATCATCAATCAGTTTGGTGTACATCGGGGGTGTTTGGTGATTCTACATCTTATTAAAACAGGAGAATCCTATTCTTGACTATTCAGTGAGAAATAGAATGTGTTGGTTGTAAATACTATTGTTTTGAAAACTGGTCTTGCAGTGTAACATTATTTGTTTTAGTTTATTTATTTAGGTGTGGTGAACCTCAGTAAACACAGTCTTAATGATGCCTAAAGGGAACTGAATCCACTCGAGCACCATGGGCAACAAGGATAACCTGGAGGACGTGTTTGTTGTTGTGATTCGACCAAAGAATACTGCAAGTCTCAGCTCCAAGGAATATAGAGCAAAGGCTTATGAAGTAAGCTTCTAAGAACAAAGTTTCCCCAATGTTGTTTTTAGCTTTGCTGTTTTTCACTATAATACTGTTGTAGATTTTATATTAAACTACTCATTCTGCACAAGTATGTGAAATAACTTATTATAACTTAACAGTACTGAAACCTGATTGGCTGAGTTATTGAATCTCTGGAACCACTTGTTCAGTCTTGATGATGACAGTTTGACAAAGGTTTCAACTTCAGGTAAAAGCCCTTAATAACCGTATCTTATTAACTTTACTGCCAGTTTAAACAGTTAAATAAGTATAATATAAAAGCAAATTGATTTAAAGAGAAGTTGGAGCATAAAAAAGTCTGTAAAAACTGTGGAAAGTTTTATCAAAATACACTTGAGCTGTACATTTTGAAACAGGAAACTGCAATATGTGATAGGATGCGCCTTAATGGGTTTCATCTGGCTAAGGTTGTAAATGAGTAACAAGATTGTCAAGAGCATGAAGACTCTTAATAAAAATGAAATGGATAAATCTGTAATTGTCTAGGTATAGTGTGCCCTTGCTCTGTGTAAGAAGGTCTCTTTAATAAGACCTGTTGGGTGCTTTACTCCTGTTCAGGCACCCCTCACCTATGGTATATTATTCAAGATATTACTAGTTAAACCGCTAGTCAACTGTATCACATTGTAATGTACATTACACTGTAGCGTTATGTGATCCAGTTCTTGGATTTCTGGGAGCCAGAAAATCCTGGAATCAAAGCCCAGTGTCCTTGCACTTCAGGCTATCCACATTGAAAAATTAGGTAAAAGCAGTGAAACATCCTGGTTAAATAACTGCCTCCTATACACACTCCCTACCCCTGTGTGTACTGGTAGATATTTTACAGACTAGAATACAACATGGAGATTATTGTTTCTGTATGGAAAAACAAGGGAGTGGTTTCATCTTTTATGAGGAAAGTCACCCCATGGGAAACACAACAGTGATCTTGGCTTTAAGGGAAGGCAACATGAATGTCATGATATTAAAAGTGACGGATATGTATTTTTGTGTCCTATAAAATACATATATGTTTGGGTTAAATTGTGTTCTTAAAATGTGTTTTTTTTAGGTGGTCTACGTTAAGGGCTTCTTCAGTGTTAAGAGTTTGAATTAGATTGTTGTATTCTGATATAAACAACCTCCCCTGGTAAAAGAAAACATACAAAAAACGAAAATGTGCATGACTCTTTGTGATTTGTAAGGGCTACCCCCAATCTACAGAGATAATTGTGGTACTTTGTTAGATTCTTCTGTTAGAAGTTCCATTAGTAGGAAAGGAAAAGAAAAGGAAGAAAGTGCTACTAGGAACCAAAATTCATGGGGATGGAGATACCTCTGGGTCCATTTTGGAGTATGTGTATGAGATAACCAAACCCATATCCACGAACAACCAAGGGTTCAAAGGCAAGTGTTATCTTTTTTAATGGTTTTAAATAACGTACTATAATCAGCAAGGTATTGAACTATGCAAAAACTATTTTCTAATTCCTTCTGTTTACTGGTTATGAATTGTATTTCATCACAATTATTCTAATCCATGTCTGCTGTAATGTGTAAGGCCCTGTGAAAATCGCGAAAATTCTTTAAAATTCACAGCAGTGTCATGGGTAAAGTATTGTATTTTGCGGAATGTGCACAGAACTATTTTATAAATTATGTGTACAGATTATTATTTTTTTAAACATCAAATATAGAGATAATTGCACTGACATCATCAAAATCAACGTCAAAGTTATTCAAGCATTTTACAATAGCTTGTGAAACGATGTTGTAAATTAACAGCCTGTAGGTAAAGTGTATCTGCAAGGACAGCTTTCAGTTCTAGTACATCAGATGCATGTTCACCATTTAGGTCTTGCAAAATAAATACAATGTGTAAACCATACTGATCTTGGGCATCAGTCGACTCGTCAGTGACCTCTGACAAGCAACCAGACCTTTTTTCCAATTCCTTAATGTGATACTCTGCAACTTTTAGGTAAGTATTCAAGTCTCAGCTGGGCTGATGAAGGAATCGCTTCACCATTTGCTACACTCAGTCTGAAGAATCTGTGGAAATTTTGGTTGTACAATTTTTCAAGAGGGATATTTGTGCAAACAAATGCCTCTGCCAGTGCAAAATGTACTGTTTCGTGCTTCAGTTTTCAGTGGACTTTTGGAACATGTGAAGTCAGTTTTTTGTTTTTTTTGCAAGTAAAGCAGTCTCAGTACTGCTCTGGATTTCCGCCTTTCTCTTTCGATGAGTACTTGAATCTAAATGCCTGTCAACGGTAGCGATCTACAGTAACGTTGCAGGACGTACAGAACAGCTTACCTCCATCACTGTGTAAAACTCCTGCTGGATACTGCTTTACGTGATCTGCTGCAGACACATTTTTTGCCTTTTTATAGACATCCATTTTCGCAGTATTGGGCTAATTTCACGATTTCCGCTCAGCCCGCAAAATCGCGATTTACACAGGGCCAAAGCTGCACTGCACCGTGAAATAAAGCTGTCCATTTACTTCAGTCTATTTTATTTATAAGAATTTCACACACAGTAGAAGTTATGCAAAAATGAGCTAGCATAATGACGTTCATTAGCAAAATCATCACAATTTAGTGATGTTGAAGATGCAGTTGCATTCTCATTAGGATGGAGTGTTTTATTAGAAGTTCTAAACACCACCCTAGGATTTCTGCATCTTTCTGTAGATATACTTGAATAGCAGCTCATCCTGACAGATAAGAGCATGTTTTATAGGTAAAACAATTTAGTTTCCAGATCTTCTTGCGAACAGTGAGACCAGAAGACCTCCACTTCCGCTTAAATCTGTGCGCAGTTTGTTTCAAATCTCTCAGCTGATCTGTATACCAGGGAGAGGAATGGCCATGAGATATTGCCTGAGTTCTAAGAGGGGAAGCATGATCAGTAGTCGCAGACAAATAGGAATTATAGTCTGCCTCCTCAATCAGTCAGGCAGACTTGGAGAAAACAGTTAGGTTATTCAACACACGTAAAGATTCTGAGATAGGTACAGCTTTATAATTTTCTGGTGAAGTAATAAATGTGTTATTTAATTATAAAACTTTATCAACCAAGCTATTTCCAACAGAATTACACCAAAATCATGTCTCTATCTCAAATGGGTCCAGAGATGCAACAATTTGGACCCTATGATCTACTTTTTCATAATTCTTACTGAGTGCTTGTTGATGCCCTATTCATATCCCTCTAGGTAAACGTGTGGTGCACATAAAGAAGTTCTCTCTTGGAGAGAATGCAGGAAAAGAAGCATCACTTTTCATTGTACCAATTACCATTAAAGGTGAGGAACTGTATTTTGGTGTTTTCGGGTTATACATTTTGGCGCAGTCCCGATAAATAAAATAAGACTGGTAAATAAAACACATTTTTAATTAAGTTTAAAAAAAAAAAAAAAGTAATTTTAATCCTTTTGATTTGCAGACAACATTAAGAGTGTTTATTGCCCTGGAAGTCCACGTTTTTACTGCTTACAAGACATCATGCGAGTCTGCAGTGAAACCAGCACTCACTTCTCAACCATTACTGCCAGAATGTTAATCGCTTTGGATAAGTAAGATTCAATTGAAGTGGCATTGGGGGGGATGTTGACTTTACTTGAATTTGATCAAAATAAGTCTTTCTGTAATAAAAATGGTTAGTTTAATGAGAATTGCACAGTCAGTATGGTGAGAGACTGTCCTTGGCAGATTAGCGATATTTTATGAATACCTAATAGGGGATTTAACAGCATTGTTGCGAAGCTGAAAATAAAGTATTACATGCCAATGGAACCAGCAATAAGTAATACAGATATTAATGACCGCAAGGGGCAGTTATATTGACCAGTTAATTTCTGTACTGTATGTAGACCCTCTTGTATCTCATCTTTACCATTTGTTGATCATTTACAAGTCAAAACCAAAAAACAATTAAAATAGATGGCTTTATTTAATTGCTCAATTTTGTAAACCTGCTTCCTCACAGATGGCTTGCAGAACAGCACAATGTATCCCTTGCTATACCAGCTCTCTTCAGACCGGCCCCTGCAGAGAGGATCAAAACCAATGTTAGCAACCCTGCTTACACAAACGAGACCAGCCAGTCAGAAGACACGCAGCACGTGGGCTACACTGCTCTAGAGATCAAGAGTAAAATGATGGCGTTGGAGAAAGCAGACATGTGCATTTACAATCCACTTTACGGCTCCGATCTTCAGTACACAAATCGGGTAGGTAGCTGAAATAATAAGTTTAAATAACCCTACATATCCAAAAGAGCATGCATCCTGGTGTGTAGAGGGTAACATGTTTCAGTCATGGCTTAGGCATTCATTTGACTAGATACAAATTATTATTATTTTCTTTTTTTGCAGGCAGTTGTTTTTCATGTTTATGCTGTGCATGTTTTCTAACCATTAATATTCATGATCCAATATGTGCTATATAATGAAATCCCAATCAAATTTGACAGTCTTGATGTACACTCTGATTGAGTAACTTATGTATTTACAGGTGGACAAGGTGGTCATAAACCCATACTTTGGTCTTGGAGCTCCAGACTATTCTAAGATCCAGATTCCAAAGAGGGAGAAATGGCAGCACAGTATGAGCAGTGTCACAGAAGACAAGTGAGTGATTGACTGAATTTGCAGCACAGGTAACCAAACTCCACACTCTTTATCCACAATAGCAGTGGCAATGAGAGCTACACATAGCCTGACCAACATGCATAAGCATGCCTGAAGGGACTTACCTCTTGGGAGGTGAAGGAGAATCTTTGGACTTTGAGAGGTTCCAGTGCCAGTAATGCCTAATTTGTGTTTTTTATTTGTTTTTTTTTCCGGTGGTTTATACTATTATTTAACCTGCCAAAGGACCTGGATTTAAATCCACTTTTTTTTTAATAGTTATGGACTTTTCTATTATAATTTTGTCTACAATGCAACACTGTTGGAAAGACTTGCTTTAGTCTACTCTTCAGCTGGCTGTATTATAGGTTTAATTATTTAGAATTAAAAAAACAAAAACTGAAGTGCATTTATACTTGGTAAATCGGAGGCATTCTCTCTGAAAAGCACTGTTTTCTTTGATTATATCCAGAGAGCATCAGTGGGTTGATGATTTCCCACTTCACCGTAGTGCTTGTGAAGGAGATACTGAATTACTCAGCAAGCTCCTGGACAGCGAGTTTTCAGTCAATAAGCTGGATAGTGATCACTGGGCTCCTATTCATTATGCCTGTTGGTAAGTACATGAAAATATTACATGCATTTACAGAAACATTCACAGTATTCATTACTGTAACCTCAGAATTATACACCATCATTTTTAGCAATGTTGGATAAACAATATTATTGCATTGCATAATTATAGTGCGTAGCACAACCAGCACTCATTTAAGTTATTTAATGAAGATTAATTTATTAATATCATGTTTTGTGCTTGTATTCAGCATTTGTTTGGTTTGTTATTGATTTTCTGCAGGTACGGAAAGGTGGAGGCTACAAGGTTGATACTAGAGAAAGGGAAATGCAACCCTAACCTCCTGAATGGTCAGCTCAGCTCCCCCCTCCACTTTGCTGCTGGAGGAGGACACTCTGAAATAGTCCAACTTCTTTTACGGCATCCTGAAATTGACAGAGTAAGTTACAAATCAGTTTCTCTTTCAGTGTAAAATAACAATGTTTAACAAGCAGGTAACATATTAACACATATGAGTGTATTGTCCGTGACCAATGTATTTTAGTTGTTGCATAGCATCTAGCATACCATTTAACAGAGTGGTTGCCATATTTTGAATGCCTCTTTAGTTCACTACTAAAACTATACACTATAAACATTGACCAGCCGACTACTAGCCTTGTTTCACGTAAAGTGCTGGTAGATCTGTGTAGCATGTCTCAGCTGAAGAACTGCAACCTCTACACAGCACTACAAACTACTTTTATGATAAATGACTGAAAGTTTTGAAGATTCATATTTAAAATAAATAAATAAATAAATAAATAAATAAATAAATAAAAGTTTTCCATAATATTTGTTTTGCAAAATAGGGTTATCTTGAGATTTATTCAGCATCACCACTGCTTATAAAATTAAATAAACCCTGTTAAATCTGGCCTTTGCTATTTTTGGTTATTGTACATATTTATTGACTGTCCTTATCACAAATTCTGTAGATTTGTATACTCTTTCTGACAGTTTTCAAACTTGCTCTTGTTTCCATTTGCAGCACATTATCGATCAGCAAGGAAGATCGCCTTTACAACTGTGTGAAGAGAATAAGCAGAATGAGTGGGAGGGAACAGCTGAGCTACTCCAGCAAGCCATGAGCAAACCAGTAAGGACACTTTTGACATTAGGTCTGTCTTAGCAAGTGTGGTTTACAGTGCATGAAAAAACAAACAAATGTAATCCTTTTTTTATTTTATTTTTTAAAGTATGAAAAGGTTAGAATTTACCGCATGGATGGGTCATACCGGTCTGTGGAGCTGAAACATGGAAATAACACCACTGTTCAACAGATAATGGAGGGTATGAGGCTGTCCCAGGAGACCCAGCAGTACTTCACTATCTGGATATGCTCTGAAAACCTTAGTAAGCAAAACACATACTGCATTTTGTAAACTTTAACTTTTTAAATTGTAAAAAGATATTTTAGGCCAGTCAGGGGTGTAGTGGGGCGTTGCTCTATTCCTTTATTTTTTTAATTTTTTTTGTGGTGAGGCTCTGCTAAGCCACTTCTTACCTAAAGTCAATACAGTATTTTATTTTGGTATTTACATGTAATAAATAGACACTTTTCCTGAATCCTGGCCTCTTTGTTGCATAATGTTAACTACTGTCATTCAGTGTCAGACCGCTCCGTCTCACAGTACAGGTATCTCCTAGTGATGTAAATGAATAGCAGAGTTGACGTTATCGGGAGTTAATCAGTAACCTAACAAACCAAACAACCACGTTATAAGTTCTCTTCCAATTCCTGATACTTTTCTGTACGTATTCTTTTGTAGTAGAAGCCACTGGAGAGTTGTGATAGGCGTCCAAAATTACATTCTTGTTTTTGCACTGAAAACTAGTCTTGTTTGCATCCATCTAACAATCCTGGAAGGTGCAGTATTAAAGTATTACGTATTTGAATAAATGAACATTACAAATTTGCCACAGTATCTACTATTAGACCCATGTAAATCATGTGTCCTCTTGCTTAGTTCAGAAAGTTGATATTGAAAATACTTCTCATTGAAACATTTCTCTAAGATTTGACTTTGTTTATTTTATACTATACAGTGTCTGTATTGTGTAATGTATGACGTGTGTGATGTTTCTGCCACCAGGTCTTCAGTTGAAGCCATACCACAAGCCGCTCCAGCATGTGCGAGACTGGGGAGAGATCGTCACTGAATTAACACTCCTGGATTCCCACCGGGAAACACCACAGCTCTTTTTACGTAGAGATGTGAGGCTCCGGCTGGACATTGAGAAAAAGGTTTGAAAATAGAAAAAAAACATTTTGTGTGTGCGTGCGTGTGTGTGTGTATATATATATATATATATATATATATATATATATATATATATATATATATATATATATATATATATATATATATATATATGTATATATATATATGTATATATATATATATATATATATGTATGTATGTAATTATATATATATAATTACATACATACACACACACACACACACACACACACATACCCCTCGTTATATTGCCTCGTTAATATCATACTGTTATATACACACGCATTGCACAATATCACAAAACAAATTAAATATCTATGCTGAAGCGGTGTTTATTTTAGCCAACAAGGTGTTAACTTGTGGCAGCAATGCACACATTTATTAAATGTGTACGGATGAATCTACCGGTTAAACTAATGATCAACTAATGCATAATCAACTAATGCACATACAACTGATCAAAAATTTGAATCGAGCGACAGCCCTAATTTCAATATATACTTTGTGTGTACGTTGTTCTGTGTTTTTTTTTTTTGTTTTTTTTTTACTTTGTAGTTAAGTCTTTACGATGTTAAAACGTTATTTGCTAATTTAGGGTTTCTTTGCTTAGAAAATGCTAACCAGGGCTGTCACTGTACATCATAATGTAATATAAATAGTATGTGTGTATGCAGATATGGTTTAGAAGTTTCAACACTGACACCTGCATAGCATTTAAACGTTCATAAAAATGTACCAAAAGCACATGCCTAATATACACTGTTGTAAGAGGTTTGATTTCTTCTAAAAAATAATTAACCTTCTTCAGATAAAGTCAATCAAAAATAGTTTATTCAGGAATCAAAATGCAAACCGGAACAAAGCAAATCAAATGTGATACATCAGTGATCTCACATACATCAGTGATCTCAGCTGATGGTGTTCTGAGCTGGCATCAGTGTAGATGTTGTTTACTTCTGAGCTGAGCTTTCATGGCATCAGAGATGTTGGCTTTTTCCTGAGCTGGCATTCCACAGAGATGTTAGTTTCTAAGCTGGCATCAGTGTAGATCTTAGTTTCTGAGCTGAGCCATAAAAATACTTCGTACAGCACAGATGGACAGCTAGCTTACGTAATTTCCTTATTTCCCTAGCATGATGCATGGTGTGAGACAAAGCACATTAAAAGGTAACGTTTGTTTCTTCTTTACCAATGTCAGCAGATAACAAGAAGTTACATTTAACAACAATGACATGAATTGTGCTCGATTCTCACAGTCAGTATAACACTGTACCCATGCATCACAAGGTTGAATGACAGGGCTGGTGATCGCAAACTACTGATGTGCACCAGCTATGTACAGCTTAATTAAGAGTTCATTAACCCTGCCTTGATTCAGATATTACATTAAACACAGGAAAATCACACACTCTTTACAGACAGTTTCAATGATTTATTTACTATTTAAATGGGAAGCATAGTGGAAAGGAACAAAGGCTGATGAAACAATGGAACGATGTGTACACTGCCCCACATAAGGTGCGTGTTTATCAGAAAAGGCCTACGTGTTCCAATAGTGTGTTGTTATGCGTTCTGTGAAACTGGCCTAAAGTTATAGAGTGTCACTTTTAACAAAAGTAAGTTAGAACCAGTTTTAATTGGTTTGATTATGGTTTGCATATAAGCTCAAAACAGCTTATTAAGCAGAAACAAAGGTTTTATCATCCCTCGGAGGTCACAGCTGCACTCCAAGTTCTGAAAAGCCAGTTACTCCATACATGGGTGTATTTCGGGTCATGTGCCAAGCAACAGAGCTACAAAGTCGGCAATACATAGGCAAAATTCTATATATTTAAAACGTATTTATGACTCGTAGTTTTACTGCCTTCAAGCTGTTTGTGTGCAGTCCATGTTGCTCAATAACATACAGTTCAGCAGAAAAAGTGTCATTTTGAAATGTCACTGCAAGATATGGAATGTATTCTGCTGATCCAGGAAGTCCATTCAGGTGTATGAATGGATGAACAATGCTTGAAAAATGGGTTACATTTTCATCCTCTCCTCCTTTTTTCCACATTTATAATAAATAAAAAGCAATCTGTTTGGTTTAAGAACAAATACTTCAATTCAAATTATATGTCTCTACTGTAAAAAGTTTATATTAAATAGGTCTGTGTCTTTTTTCATTCCAAAGGTGGAAGATCCACTTTCTATTCTTATCCTGTTTGATGAAGCCCGACACAGCCTGCTGAAAGGGTTCTTTCCATCACCAGACAGCAAGCTAATTACACTGGCCAGCCTTCTGTTGCAGATCGTCTATGGAAACTATGAGAGCAAAAAGCACAAGCAAGGATTCCTCAAGTACGTACTGTTTAAAGACAGTGCCAACATGGCCAATTTACACTCAAATATACAGTAATTGACTGGTGTCCATTAGCCCTCCTATGTACTTTTAATTTATTGAAAGCAAACCTTGTTGTTCAATCCCATTGTTTTCAATTCCCAAAAGTAGTTTTAGCTGTAGGGACTAGGGATGCAAGTTGGTTATAATCGGTTCGATTTTTTTGTATCAACTATTTATTCTGTTTTTGACATCCAATCGGTTTTCAGTAAAACTGAAAAACCGAACCGTTTGTGCAGCCAAGGGAGCAGGACATACCATTATTACACACATGTTGTTTTAACTGACAGATAAGCTTAATAGTGTTATTGCATCTCTCTTACCAATTTATTATACAACTAGACACCATGTAGAAAGAATAAAATAATGTATTAATAGACATTAAACTTTTTATTTCATATTTTCATTGTCACTGCAGTCGGTTGAAAGTGGCAAATCACGTGCCAGCTCACAATTGCATATATAAAAATTCCAGCTTCAGCTTTTCACGTCTTAGGATGCATTTTTTAACAAAAGGTTTTAGTTAGGGTATGCAGGCTGTTTGCTTGTGAAAACAGCCCTAGATATCTGAATACGAGACTATGAAGCAGCGGTTATCCCTACCGAGGGCCATTAGAATCTATCAGGTAAAATTATTAAGGTATTGTATTTTAATATGACAATCTATATGCAGCAAAGTGTGTGATGAGGGTGTCCGACAACTAACAAACATCTTTTGAGATCCGAAAGGATGAAAACAGGCTTGAATATGCGTGCCTCACATATAATGAGGACACAAACTCGCCTCAAGATCCGGCTTCAGCATCCATTGCAGCTGCTCTGCTGCCTTCCTCAGTGTTATTTGAAACTCACTATAAATGTAGATGTGTAATTTATTTAATAAGTGAACAATACATTTAAATTAAATTAAATGTGGAACTATATTACACTGCAGATGTAGCCACAATAAAGTTTCTGATTTTGTCTTGATTTAAAAGGTGTTTATTATTTTTATTCCCCCCAAATGACAGGTAGCCGTGTTTATAAGCAGTATAAACGAGGGATGGGAATTTCAAATAGTTTCCTATTCGAAATCATGGGGGCAACATTTCCGTGTATTCGAATACCCGAAATACTGACCCATCCCTAGTGTAAACCACTTCGGGCTGTGCGGTTCCGATGGTATATACCACTTCTGGGGTGGTTAAAGGCCCTTGGGGTGATTATATATCATGGGAACCGCACAGCCTGTTGTGGTTTTATTTATATATATAATATAAAAATCAGGATTCGGTCAGTCACAAACAAAAATATCCATTTTGTGATTTTGAGCATTTAGCCTACAAATTATCAAAGAACGAAATGAAAGGTTATTGACCGAATCCTGACTGAGTGTTATATATAATATATATTTTTTTATTTTAACAGTGAAGAAAATCTCAAATCTATTGTGCCAATCACCAAACTAAAAAGCAAAGCACCCCATTGGACAAATAAGATCCTTCTTGAATACAAGGTTAGTTTTTTAAAGAATGTTATTATGCTTGTTAATAGATTAATACGATCTAAAAAACAACACAAGTCAGTAAAATATCTAAGAACAATAGTGATCTGAATACTCTACATTTCAAACTGTAGATTTGCATATTTTATTTTTTAATGATGATGGGATAGGACAAATGATGTCTGTGAGTTGCTATAGCACTGATGTGAATTAGTATGGCTCAACCAAATGTGTCTTAACAGTAATGTTAATTAAAGCAAAGAGTATTTTCTGTGCTATAGCAGTCCACATTACTGCTATTAAAAAAAAAAAAAAAAAAAAATCTGTTTCACTAGTAGATATATTTTTTTGTTTGTTTCAGAGCCTCAGTACCAGTGAGGGTGTCAGTAAGGAGATGCACCACCTGCAACGCCTCTTCCTACAGAACTGCTGGGATATTCCCACATACGGAGCAGCCTTCTTTACAGGGCAGGTGTTCACCAAAGCCAGCTCCAGCAATCACAAAGTCATCCGAGTGTACGTGGGGGTCAATACGAAAGGACTACTCCTTATGAACATGGAAACCAAGGTATCTGGGGGGAAAAATAACAAAACTTCAGACAACCTACAATTATAACTTCTTTTTTTCTATTTAAATTATATATATATATATATTTATATATATATATATATATTTTTTTTTAAACACTCCTGTATATGCTATTAAATGCTATTAAACACGTACCGTAACACAGCATATTAAACTGACAACGTATTGGACTACAGATAATCTAAAGTTGTTGATATAGATACATTTAAGAAGTATAAACTTCAGTGTGTTTTATTTCTTGTATTTATTGTCATCCCCAGGCTTTGCTTATTAGTCTGAAGTACGGCTCCTTTATGTGGCAGTTGGGGGAGGCAGATCATTATTTTCAAGTACACAGCTTGGAAAATAAAATGAGTTTCATAGTGCACACCAAACAGGTAAAAACACAGCGGTTGTTTTAATCTAAACATTATGTACATAACAACACTGTCAACAACACTGCTTACAACGGAATTGCATGTCAAAAAATAGAAACAACCAGCATAAAAGTGGCTATGATTGCAACGACGACCCCGAAGGGAAGGTTCTTTTCAAGAATTTGGGAAATGGGGGCTCCCGAGTGGCGCATCCAGTAAAGGCGCTCCTCGCAGGATGTGCTCTATAGCCTGGAGATCGCTGGTTCGAATCCAGGCTATGTCACAGCTGACCGTGACCGAGAGTTCCTAGGGGGCGGCGCACAATTGGCTGAGCGCTGCCCGGGTAGGGAGGGCTTAGGTCGGCAGGGGAATCCACGGCTCACCGCGCATCAGCAACCCCTGTGGCCGATAGGGCGCCTGTGGCTCTGCAGCGGAGCCGCCAGATCTGTGTTGTCCTCCGGCACTATAGGTCTGGTAGCATTGCTGTGGATCTGCAGTGCGAAAAATGACGGCTTGGAAGGAGCACGTTTCGGAGGACGCGTGTTCCAGCCTCCGTTTCCTGAGTCGGCGGGGGGGTTGCGAGCGGTGAGCCGGGGATACAGATAATAATTGGGCATGCTAAATTGGGGTGAAAACCGGGGTAAAAATAATTGGCGACGACTAAATTTATAAAAAAAAATAAAAAAATAAAAAAAAAAAGAATTTGGGAAATGTATGTTCCAAGTGTGGAATGCATGGTAGGGGAAGGAAAGTGCCAGTTTGCCTCAATTAACACTGTACCTGGGTCAAACTGTCTCAAATTCCAGCAGCAAATTGAAGAATCACAGTTTTACTGAGAATGAAGTGAACTTCTGTAATCCTGTTGCAAATATTATGTTAAGAAAAGCTGTCGCACAACATCAAAATAACAAGGGCCAATAAAAAATAAAGAAAAATGTATGTCAACTACAGAAAAGGTACAGAGCAGCAAGCAGAACTCTCATTGTAGCTCAATCAATAATGTCTTTGCTTAAGATTATGGCATCAAATCCTGCTGTCAAAGTACTGTAAGTACTTTCAGTGTAGTAGTAATAGCCTTTCATTAAAAATGCCTTGGTTAGCAGTTAAGAATTGTAAATTGTTTATCAGACACATTTTGTTTTAATTTGAAGTTCGTATTGCAGTAAAGCTATGATATTGATGTTTGCATTGTCTGAGTGAGGAGGGGCAATCCTAAAACAAAAAGCATAAAAGGTATGTGATTAAAAAAAGAAACAGTTAACCATCCTCAGAGATAGGAAAAAACAAGGTCAAGTAGACTGCTCCAGTAACATCTGCTGTAAACCTGGTTCTTCATTGAGTTGGTCAAATAAGAACGTTTTCATAATATCATTCTACCTTTTTAATGCAATATGCATTTCATTCGTGGTATGGTTCTTGTGATGCATAGTGCAAAGTAAGCATTCCTTTAGATTTGTTCTATAACACAATCTTGTCTGATATGGATATGATGCTCAAATTCCACAGCTAATTTATGACCCATATAATATATAAATAATTATGTAGTTGTGTGGGACTGTGTTTTCAAAAATATATTGCTGATATGGGCAACATACAGTAGGATACAACAAAGGTAAAGTAATGTGTTTTATGTAAACTCTCCAGGGTGTTCTGTAATTCTTTACTAAAAAAATAAATTAGAACAAAAAGGCAGAGGCAAGCGGGAACAAGTGGAGCCAGTAAACAATTAAGAGTTCCAGAAAACAGATAACGTGTAGCTAAATATAAATAAGCTATGGCCAGCAATACGTTATTGCTACGATGTGAATATGTACCGAGCATCAAAAGAAACTTATCTTATTAAATGATGGACATTGACTGAATGTTTTTGGTTTCTTTTTAATCACTTGATCATTCATCCTTGACCATGACACACTTGAGTGACTATTACTGAAGCATATGCATTTAATCACCTAATTAGTGAGACAGTTGGACACTGGATAGGGAGTGATTTCAGCTGTTGAATTGCAAGCTTGAATAAAAGCAATAAAGAAAATCACAGAACAAAAACAATGTGCCACGTGTGTCAAGAGAGCAGCACCTTCGTGCAATCGGCATGTTAAAGGCTGGACTAGGGCAGCGTACTGTGGCTCGCCGTCTTGGGTGCTCGAGACGGTATAACCAGACACACTCTGTCAATGACCGTCCACGAATTGGGAGATCAAGAGTCACAAAACCTGCCCAAGATCGACAGGTCATTTTGCAGCATCTTCGTGATGTCAGTTGTTAATCAGCACAATAAAAAGTCACTGCACCTGCTCTAAAACAGAGTTTGTCATTTTTCGATCACATCTAGTGAATTTTATCCAAATATAAGTAAGTTTCTTTTGATGCTCAAATATAAGTGATACGTTTCTTTTGATGCTCAGTGTATTTTCTTTTTTCTTTTTCAGAGCTGCTTGCTGGTAATATAAAGTTTTGCAGCTTTGCTACCTATCATAAGATAATTTATAATTTAACTGTTGTAAGTGTGATGTTTAACAGCATTGGATCTAATAAACATGTGGATATTGCTGGAAATATGTACTGCATCACATTTAAAAACCTTAGATTTTTGAGCCCTGAATTTAAAATGAAAACTGTATAAACCACTCATTGTCCTCTGTTTTTTTTAACAGGCAGGACTTGTTGTCAAGCTGATCATGAAGTTAAGTGGACAGATGATACCAAACGAAAGAAGTATATCAGAAAAATATGCATTTGGATAAAAATGTCAGCAAGAAGTGTAGAAAGATCTAGTGATGAATAACCTTTCAACGCTGCAGAATGAATAACCTTTCAATGCTGCAGAATGAATACATTTTTGGTCATATCTCATGTTGGAATCCATCATTGTAATTATTGGAAGAATGACTGACTGGAATCGCACTGTTCCAGATTCCACTGTATTGCTAAGTGGAGCTTGATTTAAGGAAAGTTATGCAGTTATTTAAATTAGTTTTAAACATGTTTTGTTTTCCATATACTTGTTATATAAACGGAATATTCACATTACAGTATAGAGTTATTCAGACATCCTCATTTGTGGAATATCTAAAGTACTCTGAAAGTTAATGGAATATCCTCGATATAACTTTATTATTATTTTGTGTTTGTTGCCTATCATTTGAACATGTTCTTAAAACAGTGAGAAGCCTGTAAATATGTAAGTACATTTTTTTTTTCTTTTCATGTATTTGTTAATTCGATTTTATTAATTCAATTTTACTTAAATTCAAAAGGATTTTGTCTTTATCAAAACTATTTATTTTCTGTTGTAATTTTTAGAATTATTGTAAACTGTATTTAAGGTAATTCCAGTGTTTTCTTATAAGGATCATACTTGGTTTTTACATTTCTTGTAAATAAATGTTGCCTATAGTATGTTCACAGTGTCTTTTTGTTTTATTGTTTCTTTTATAAAACAAATGAACTCTTGATTGTAGTAATGCAGAGTATACTTTTGTCACATGTATTTTTAATGGGGAGGATAGGTATATTTTAAGATTTCATTTTAGTTGTCTCGGAAGATTAAAGTCCTACACAGTTACTATTTCAGTTAAATATTGTATCTTAATAAGGCAGAATCAAAGGTTCCCAATTCAATGTAAATAAATTGAATTAAAATACACAGATTAAAGCTTCACTTAATATATTTAATATATCTGTTTGTCAAATATGCTAATGTTAGTGCTCCAAGTATCAGATAAAAAAATAAAAAAAAAACACTTTTTGAAAAGTAAATGAGTTTGTTTATTCAGAAGTTACAAAATTCAATAAAAAAAAAATGAGCATTATCAGAACGGCATGCAAAGAACATTTTAAATTCAATAAACTGTATAATTAACATATCTGTTGAAGACTTACGTCATATGATGATCGTCCAGATTTTATAGAAATTAATTAGAAGTTTTCCTAGACACGGCTTAGCTGTTTCGAACAATTGTACTTAAAGTTGTCTTAATTCAAGCAGATAAAGGATTATTTTCCCAGTGATTTACGGGTTTAGTTGCAATTTTAAGCAATGGCTTACAATTACCAAAACGTTTACCTCAGATCTGCTATTAAACACAGTTGATGTTCGTCCGTTTTTCTTGGAATGTTCCGATTTAAAGTTGCTTACAATAGATTGAGTTTTTAATACATAGCGTTTTTGGCAATAAATCGATCTTAACAGCATTCAATGTTAAAAATGAACAGGAAAAAAACGATGACATAATTGAAACTATATAAAATAGGTGATTTGCTTAAATATATTTGCACTACATCACATATTAAAAAAAAAAAAAAGAAGAAAAAAAAACGCGTCTAATATATCCTGGTTTATATTTTTTATATTGGTGGGTTAGTCCTCATGATCAGCCTACGGTCACTTGCTCACTAAACTAATTACCTGAATAGTTAGTACTTGGGACTGGTGTTGTTCAATTCCCGGGGATATTCTAGTCCCGAAATGACTCTTCTGCAAGTGGATTAAACCACTGACTGAAATAGGACCGTTTGCATACTGCTGGTTTGTCAACAGAATCGTTCAAATTTAGACAATTTCACTGCGCAGCGAGCAGGTCTATAAAGCCTTTCATTATTAACAACGCGTACGTTAAAGGTTTTCTTACATCAAGTTTAGCACTACAGTGAACAGTACTTGTGTATTTAAATTTCGAACACTTGTCTGAACTACTTGCGCGAGGTATGACACAGGCCCGGTTTTTGGGATGGAACCGCATAACAGTCTCGCGTTTTGATTGGTCCATGTCTGTCACATGAATATGTCGTCACACGAGTGGAAAAGCGTGCAGGCATTTTTAACATTGTAACCAGAGAGAGAGAGAGTGATCTGCTTTCCACAACCTTACCATTAAAATATAATGTGGTATTACACTGTACTGATATTACAAACTATGAGGAATTACTTTATATAAATTATCATGTTATGCACGAATGTAAGAATTGGCTTTCTGTGGTGGTGTAATTTTTTCTTTCAAGTAGCATATATCTATAATCGTTTTTGCGATATATTTTAATATAAAACATATACGCTATTGCAGTTTTGTTACAGGATACATTAGTTTATCTCTAATGTAATCACAGTTTTACATATAGACTGCCCCTGTTTTCATTTACGTCCCAAATTCTGGGCCGCTTTGGTTTTTAGATAACGTCCCAAATTCTGGGCCGCTTTGGTTTTTAGATAACGTCCCAAATTCTGGGCAGCCTTGGTTTTTAGATAACATCCCAAATTCTGGGCCGTTTTGCATTTCCGAATTCAGCCCAGTTTTGGGGAATCAGCTGACAGCCGAGTTTCTAAGTCATGCATGCACAGTTTACCATAAACTGGATCGTGAATTCATTTGAGAGTAACCCTTAGTACATTAATCAAAGTTCATGTATTTTTTACTCTCCCCAGAAATATATATTTTTTTTTTTTAATGAAAAAAACAAAAATGTAAATGTTAAAAAACGTATTTCTTATTACATGAAGAAACTACATTGCACTGAAATAGATACATGAAAATTAATTTAAGCAGTCGTTTTCCTTTATTAAAGGCTAATATTAAAACACATTTTTGGGAAGGAACATGGTATTCCGAAAAAAGGACATCTCGTTTTCTTATGTAACGTCCATCAATATATTGTAGTGTTTCAGGTTCTTTTTGGACAGAAATGAGACTGCAACTGTGAGTAGATGAAGGCCGTTTATTTTGACAATAATTAAATAATCACAAAATAAAATCATAAAGTGAGGGAAAGGAGACTGGGAGTCGAAAGTGAAAATAAATGATTGTAGTAATTTTTCTTTTACCCTACCCTTCCCAGTCTTTTCCCCGCCCCTCTTGTGCGCAAAACCTGAACTCCAATTCCCCTCCACACACGTGTACCACCATGCAACCCTGGCACGCACACACCACCATGGAACCCCTGCACGCATACACCCACCATGCAACCCCTGCACGCACACACCACCATGCAACCCCTGCACGCATACACCCACCGTAGCAATTCTTTGCAAAATATATTTTCGGGTATTCAGCCCCATTCATGTCTATGGCAGTGTTATAAAACACATTTTCAGGCATATCTCTCGAACCGAGCACGTAGAACCACCATTCAAAGTGATATAGACTCAGGGGAGCACCCCAAACCACCCCCTAAAAAGGTGTGGTGGTTCACCCAAAAACTCATGTCATGACGAAAAAATTCACTTTGCCAAGCCTTCAAACTTTTACAAAAGGCCGTCAAAGTTACAAAAAAATAGGTGTGCTCCTAACCCAATACTTGTCTTTTTAATTCTGTGCATCCAAATACTTGTAGTTAAAAGTTTTAAGAATTAAGCTTACTGTTTGTTGTTCTGTCCTAAACCAGCAGTTTGTCACCCAGATTTATTAAATAAACGGGGTGGGTCATCAGATTATTCTCCATTTTATTGTAACTGAGGTACCGTTCAGTTGCGCGAAAATTGTAAAGGGGTACTCGAGCTAAAACCTCCAGATAGAAGGGGTACAGTTTCAAAAAAGGTTGAAAACCCCTGACCTACAGTATAAATGATCAGTAATAGATAAGGGAAATGCTGACTAATACAATACAATAGGATTTATTTGAAGTTCTTGAAGGGCACTGGTCTCTTAAACCCCGAAGTTCTGATAAACCCCTATGCCTCACTATATATTGATGGACATTACATAAGCAAATGAGATGACCTTTTTTTTTTGGTATACCATGTTCCTAAATGTTTTCTGAGGAGAGTAAAAAATACATTAACTTTGATTCATGTACTCTTAAATGAATTAACGGTCCAGTTTATGGTAAACTGTGCATGCATGACTTAGAAACTCGGCTGTCAGCTAAGCAGAATATCTCAAAAACTGGCCTGAATTCGAAAATGCAGAATTCGGAACGTTATCTGAAAACCAGAGCAGCCCAGAAATTGGATGTTATCAAAGCGGCCCAGAATTTGGGACGTTATCTAAAAACCAAAGCGGCCCAGAATTTGGGATGTTATCTGCAAACCAAATCGGCCCAGAATTTGGGACATTATCTGAAAAGTAAAGCGGCCCAGAATTTGCGACGTAAATGAAAACAGGGGCAGTCTATATGTAAAACTGTGATTACATTAGAGATAAACTAATGTATCCTGTAACAAAACTGCAATAGCGTATATGTTTTATATTAAAATATATCGCAAAAACGATTATAGATATATGCTACTTGAAAGAAAAATGTACACCACCACAGAAAGCCAATTCTTACATTCGTGCATAACATGATAATTTATATAAAGTAATTCCTCATAGTTTGTAATATCAGTACAGTGTAATACCACATTATATTTTAATGGTAAGGTTGTGGAAAGCAGATCACTCTCTCTATCTGATCACAATGTTAAAAATGCCTGCACGCTTTTCCACTCGTGTGACGACATATTCATGTGACAGACATGGACCAATCAAAACGCAAGACTGTTATGCGGTTAACCGGGCCTGTGTCATACCTCACTTGCGTGTAACGTTTCCTAGAGACCTTCTTCTTCCTGTTTACCTGCAACCATAGCAACGATTTACACAGGATTAGGAAACTCAAAACGAGTGTTGGGATAATACTCAGTACAGTAAGTGTTTATAACTTCTAAGTAAAATACGTTAGAAATACATTTTCAAAGAGATTGTCTGTTTTACCTTTACTTACATTTTGTCCATTTCATTTAGCAATAACTAGCTACCAGTGGCTTACTCGGCTGTACACTTCTGGGATCAGCTTTTTGTCTAATATTTCAGATGTAGGTGTAGATTACTACAGTACAATTAAATAAAGTCAGAGATTTCCACTGCAGTATAGTAGCCTATTGCTTTTGAGTGAACCATAGCTGTAATGCAACGTTTGTGTCTAGAAATTACTAAACTATTTTAAGAGGCACTTAGTAGTAAGTACATCCATCGATTTTCAATGTAACTTCTGTTTGGGTGAATAATACAACTAATCGCCTTGGTTTCTGTGAAAATGATTTAATGTAGCAGCATATTTTCATTATGATAAACGTGTTAACAATGGGTTCCTTGTAAAAAAAATAAAAATAAAAAAAAAGCCACCAAAAAATAAATGACATACAAATAGTGGATATAGTCTTTTGTAACATGTAGCTGGCACTCATGAAAAACACAACACAGATTTTAATTTAAAATTTAAAATTGTACTTTTTGTATATAATAAAGAAGGCTTTCTGGACCAAATATAAGAAGTACAACATGCATTTGTTATAGCTACTTCTCGTTTTATTTCAAAAGAATATAAACAGTTCCGTCAACATTAGCAGCTGTACTGGGCCTTTACACCACCCTTTTACCTGGAGTAGTGAAAGAGCGCAGCAAATAATTTATGGTGTTGTATTGGCTGTCGTAAGCACTATTTACAATGCCAGATACGATACAAAATAAACTTCCTAGATAGGGCCTTAAGGTAATATAAAACAGTCTGCATGAGTGCACAGTATCCCACATGCTCAACACTTCCCACAGAATTAGTAGTTTGTATAAATAAAGAAACACTATTAATGTCTAAGAGAACGTTAAAATAATGAGTTGCAGAATAATTTAATAATACCTACAGATTTTGCACCAGTCATGTATAGAGATACATATTATATTTACACCTGAACTGAACACATTCAAGTAGGTGTAAACACATGTCTGTCTGTTAACATCATTTTTATTTTTTGTCAGGGGCAACTGATGTTTGACAGCAAAATGCTACCTGAAGTGTTCAACAATGGCATACTGAATTTTGATGACAGTGGGCTCAAATGGATCCCCAATGAAATCTTGCTGATGCAAAATGTGAGGGGCCTCTCTTTAGTAAATAATGACATTAAAACATTGCCTGAAGAACTAGGAAATCTTACTGACCTGGAAATGTTATCAGTGCAGGGTAACAAACTCACCTCAATTCCAACCAATATCCAGTTCCTACACAACCTCAAAGCTTTAGACATCAGCAATAACCACATTGCCAGGCTTCCTGATGAAATGTGCCTCCTTAAGGGCATAAAACAACTATTTGCTAATCAGAACAACCTTGAACGACTGCCTGTGTTATTTGGAGGTCTACTGTCATTAGAGGTTCTCGGTCTGAGTGCAAATAGATTGACCTGTTTGCCGCAGTCTATGTTAAACCTGGAAAACCTTCATGTAATAAATATGAACTGCAACAACTTCACATCACTTCCGCAGGTTATCTGCCACCTCCCAAAGCTCATCAAGCTCAGCCTTTCAGGAAATCAAATTCAGAGCTTGCCAAAAGAAATTTCAGAGCTGGCAAGTTTAAGAGAGCTTTCACTGAATAATAACAAGCTTACCTTTTTACCTGTGCAGCTTTTTCGCTTGTCTAACTTGGAAGAGCTCCGCTTGTGTGGGAACCGCTTGACAGCGATTTCAAATGAAGTGGGAAAATTACAGGAGCTTCGGGTTCTGCAACTCAATGATAATAACATTAGGACCATGCCGGAAAAGATCTGTGAGTGTACTAATTTGCAGCATCTTGCTCTCAGTGGAAACCTGATAACTCAACTTCCCAGGAACATAGGCACATTGGCCAGTCTCCAAGAACTATTAGTCAGCAAAAATCAACTACAGTCTTTACCTGAGGGGCTCTCCCATCTGAAAGACCTCTCTGTGTTAGAGTCTGCAGGGAATGTACTCATGCGCATTCCTATTGAAATAAGTACCTGCATTCTCATAACCAGGGTGGACTTGAGCAATAATCATCTCTATGACTTTCCTGAAGTCCTGTGCTTGATCCCTTCTCTAAAACATCTGAATTTGAACAACAATGTAATCTCTGAGATATGTGCGGATATAGCTGGCATTGAAAACTTGCAGCACCTTGAGCTCAGCGGAAATAAGTTTTCTTCCTTCCCCGTCCACATTTGCAAGTTGCGCAGCCTCTCTTACTTAGATTTGAGCAGAAATTCAATAGATAGTGTTCCGGCTGATATTCGTGCCATGGTGACTATCCAGGTGCTCTTGTTACAGAGAAACAGGTTTGCTGTTTTCCCAGTTGAGTTGTGCAGCCTTAAGAGCCTGCAGGTGCTTGACCTTTCTGTAAATCAAATACAGAATATTCCTGTGGAAATAAACAGTATCGAGAACCTTACAGAACTCAACCTTTCAAACAATCATTTCAGAGCCTTCCCAGTTCAAACGTGTCAGCTCAAATCTTTACAAAAACTTTACATTTGCCAAAGCAACAGTTTCAAGGTAAGATCAAAATTTTCATAATAAGAATATGTTTGACTGAGAATTGCTGCACCTCGTAGTAACAGCAATAGCATTTCTAGTGTCCAAAAAACTGAAATTGTATACCCCCCAACTCCCCCACGGCTGCTCCTTGATTAACATATTGGCAAGCAGATATCTGTATTTGTATCTACAGTATCTACAGTTAATACAGCTTTTGTGGATTATAATAAAATTACAAATACTTTCAGTAAACGAACACCAGTGCACTTTGCAGCTTGATGATTACTAAAATGTATATCATACTAATTAATTAATGTTTACAATGAGTAATTGTCACATTTCAAAACTATTTTTTTTTAATGTTTTGCAGATTACATCACTTCCAGAAGAACTGTCAGAACTCCCTAACCTCAGGGAACTTGATGTGTCTGACAACGCCTTAAGTGCTATGCCACACAGTTTTGGAGACCTCCAGAATCTGGTCAAGCTGACAGTCAATAACAATCGCCTCAGCCAGCTGCCAAGATCTATTGTTTCTATTAAAAGTTTACAACAGTGCAGTGTAAAAGGTGTGCTTCTGTCACTATTTTGCAGTCTGAAATACATAACAAAAGAAAATTAATATACTTGTTTTACATCACTGTGGGTATATTAAAACTGTAAGCAAAAACAAAAAAACGAAAATAAGAAACTAAAATGTTATGTTTCCTTACAAAAGAGTTTGTATTGCCACCATTACTAGGTCATTAGATTATCAAATATTCTAATCTAATATCTGAAGAAGGTATAGTCGAAGGTAAAGTCGACTGTATTTTGTGTCTAATCAAGTTTAGGTTGTTAATGTGTTAAAAAACAATCAAGTAACATTATGAATGAATCACAATGTTACCTGTTTACAGGGAATCAGCTGCAGTCATTACCTTGTGATCTGGGACAGATGCGGTCGTTAAGAGAGCTAGAACTTGATGGGAACCCCCTTACCAGGCCACCTGGGGGGGTCTATGATGGAAAGCAGCTATATCCCATTGTACAGTACCTGAGAAGTGCTGTCGTAAGGGATGGTATGTGTACATCAATAGGAAATACAGGACATCAGACATAATACAGCAAAGTTTTAAAATATAGCTAGTTAATATATATATATATATATATATATATATATATATATATATATATATATATATATATATATACACTGCTGTGCAAATACACCTTTATGAAAAAGAAAATCTCATTCAAATAACCAAATTTATACATAATATACCTTGAAATAAATTAATAGCGAGTATACCCACCATTTTCCTTCAAAACCATTGAAATTCTTCTAGGAACATTTTCAAATCATTTTGTTATAAACCTTCCAAAGATCATCTAAATTGCAGGGATTTGTTTTTACTTTTCTTTGTCCAAATAGTCCCATACAGCTTCAATGATATTGAGATCTGGGCTTTGAGGGGGCCATTCCATGTGCTGAAGAACTCCAGGTTCCTCTTTCTTTTGCAAATAAGTTTTAATTATTCCAGCTAAGTGTTTTGGATCATTATCTTGCTGTAAGATGAAGTTTGGGAATAGCATGATGGATTAAAATTTGTTTGTACCTTGCTGCAGTCAATATACCATCAGTTTTCAGCAATTTTCCAACACCACTTGAGGATATGCACCCCCAAACTTGAACTGAACCTCCTCCATGCTTAATTGTTGGCTTCAAGCAAGGCTCTTTATTAATTTCAGTTGTTTGTCGTCTCACATGCTGTCTTCAATTAGATCCAAATAACTGAAACTTAGACTCGTCAAAGCACCTCACCTTGAAAATTGAGTGATGCAAGCTATTTCACTCTGTTTTTCTTTCATTATGCAGAAACACAATTCTATGGCGATCTTCTACTGAAATTTTAGCCATTTTGTTTTAAGCTAACAGTTAATCCTGATAGATCTGTATTCTGCAGTATGAAAAGTGATCTTTTAGCTTCACGGATGTGTAGAGAGGAACACCTGACAATGAGTCATCAATTAGATTTGATTGGTAAATGTGATGGATTAGCTACTACAACACTTCATATTAGCTGCTCATGTATAGTTTACTTTGTTGGGATCACACGCTTTTGAAGATTCTGATCAATGTGCATTAAAGATTGCTAAATGACAAGCTTGGTTTCTTCTCACCCAAACTAAGCTGTATTAATAACAGTCAAAGTTGTTATAAAACAGTAGTGGAGGCTTTGAGTAAATTGTTGATGCTCATAACATCCATATATTGTAACTCCTGAATGTGTCTAAGACTTTGCACAGCAGTGTGTGTGTATATTATATATATATATATATATATATATATATATATATGTATGTGTTTCTATGGAGGGAGGACGGCCATTGTTTGCTTGAAATATGTTTGTTTTTGTGTTTTTAATAATTATTTGAATTTGCTTCTTTGATAAGTACGGACATCCGATGTGAGAGAAATATAGTTTATTGTTGTGAAGTCAACGCACTGGCTTTTGGATTTTATAAAGAAACTTGCTGTGAAGTGAATTGAGCACAAGGGGTAAAGAACAAACATTCTGTGGAGGGACACATTGAAGGAAATATTTTTTTGGTTCTATTAACATATTTATAAATATTGCTCCACTTTCTATCAGTTGATTGTAGGAATTAAACATTTCCCTCCACAATTTCCTCAATATGAAATTTGTGATATTGTGTTATTTTTCCTTTTAGAAAAAATATTACAGAAGATCTTCATATCTGTTGGAAATAACATCGCAGATGAGGATTTTAAATACTTCTGTATGAAACTGAGAGTGCCCGAGAGTGAAATTGAATCAAAAATACGGTTAGTATTCTTTAAACATTTGTGAAGTGCAGTAACACAGATGGCTGCTTTGAGTGCCTCTATCATTTGTTTTAGCCACTTTAAAAAAGATTTGTTCTGAACAGAGTATAATCATTTTGTATTCCCAACGAGAAACTGGTCTATTATATTTGATTGACTTTCTCTTTACCAGGGGCACAGATATATGTATAGCACAAGACTGATATGAAAAGCGCTTCAAAATGTGAAATACACATTTACGCTATAATAAGCCATCATAAAAACTGGTGCTTTTTATTTTCGTCAAAAGAAATAAAAATAAAAACAGTTTGTGTTTCTTTATTCAATTCTGTTTTTCCAGGACCATGTTGCTGAGGGAGAAGACACTGCAGGTTCTGAGCCAATGGAGACAAAGACGCCAGGAAGGCATAGGAGCTGCTGAAGTGGCACACAATTTACTGAGAATACTGATCATGGCTGATTTACACTACCTTACAACAAGGGTCAAGGCCATAATCATTTATGCAAAAGCAATCAAACTCTGAATAATCTGCCTTTATTGATTTGGCACTTTTGATTTGTTCTTTCTGATCATAGTTAGTATGTAACTGATATATTTCACAATAAATAATAAATGATATGATTATAATTGAATCTTGTAATAAATGTCTGCTCACAAACAAATCAAACCAAAATGAGTGCTGTGATTTAAAAGCAAGTTGAGCCCTGATTTAAAAGGATTGATATATATATATATATATATATATATATATATATATATATATATATATATATCAGTCATATTTAGGGTTAGGGTTTCTTTTATATTATTTATTTATTTCTTAGCAGACGCCCTTTATTATCCTCATACTTGAATATCAATGTGATTTCTATAGTAAATTGTCGATATAACCCATACACCGATGTTCACCGTCCTATAATTCATATTGCATTATTATTAACACACAAGTAAAAAAAAAAAGGCTGATGAAGAGAGTACCGTTAAATGGCTGAGCTACGCGACCGATTGTGATGTTACCGTTTTTAATTCACTTTGCAGTAGAATGGAATTCCGAGCTGTCCCTCAGGTATGTTTTTTTAGAGCAGGTGATGTCAACAGTGTTGCTATGGAGAATATAGAAACATCAAAACTAAAACTGGCACGAGTGATGTCATGAATATGGTTTCTTCCTGATGTGTCGTGGTTGGAATACAGAAGGCAAAACATGTGCTCTTATTGGCAGAAAGAACCTGAGCAGTCTATAGTAAATGGTATAATTTAATAATACTCAGGGTTAGCACTCATAAGAGCTTTTAACATTTGCCTGTTCACATTGCCAGTTTCAACCCGGGGCGAAACAGGTTGAAAAATTAAATGTGAATGCAACAGGGTTACACTTGAGTCGGGTTGAATATATATATATATGTATATATATATATATATATATATATATATATATATATATATATATATATATATATATATATATATATATATAGTGCTTAATCATAGTTTTTCGAGGAAGATGGAGTGGAAGAAAGGGAGCAGAGGCTGGGAGAGGAGGGTAACATTCGAGGGAAAAGAAATCAAAATGAAAATTGTGAGAGATGTCTTATTTATATGGGGCGCCATTTCTGCCAAAACAATCAATTAATTCATCAATTTGTGCAGAATAAATTAATTGGCGTGATTGAAACGCCTTTTCTAGTAAGTAGCAAGGTTATTGGGTGTAGCAGTTTTGCTTGAGACTGGATTCTCATTGGTTTAAATTTGAGTACCTGCTCCAATTGGCTAGAAATGGTTATGCCTTTTTGGCACAATGCGAGACTGACAGTTGGTAATTCATCTTTGAATTTGTAAATTCACAGGTCAATCGTGGAACAATCGATTCACCCAGAAGCCCGTTTAGCCTCGTATGGATGAATTGACTAATTAATTTATGAATTGCTGCACACATTGATTAATTAATTGATGAACTGACAGACAAATTGACAAATAAATGTATTAATTTCTGCACAAATAGATGCATTAATTGATTAATTGACAAATGAACTGATGAATGAATTGTTTTGGTACTGGTGCTCCATATATTAGCGGGTTGGCACTGGCCCCAGCAGCCAGCAGATGAGAGGCCTGAGAAAAGACCCATTTGTTGGTTTTGATCCAAAACTGGGGAAGGTAGCTGTAACTATTAAGACTTAAGACTTAACTATTATGGTTTGGTTAATCTCCATATTCCAATCCACTGTTTCATTTTTTTTTTTAATAGAATTGTACATTTCATTCTTGATATCATAGACAAAAATCACACATCTGTGTTTGAACTGTAGTGTAACTTATGCATTCAAATATGAAGTTACTGCAATTACTGTAATTTAATATGTTTTAATATATTACCTACCAATTGATATGTTGCATACTGGTACATTGGCTGTGATCAGTTATGAATATTTAATTCATTACCATACTTATTTACTTATTTTGGACAGCATTGTTTTTGATTTTAGTAGTTTAGTAATAATTATGTGTGTTGGTACCACATCTCATCTCCAGCATTATTAAAACAAACAAACAAACAAACAAATAAAAGCTTACTGTGTTCTTACAAATGTGCCAATTTGAAAGGCAACATTTATGTACCATGTTTTAAAAAACAGCATTTAACCTTTGCTAACGTGGAATTAATTCTAGTTTTTTTTAAGTCCTTTAGAAATTCTGTATTTTTGGCCATAGCCTCCAATGATAAGCTACTGTTTACATGCAAGATTGTATTTTTTTCACAATGTTTCTTTGAAAAATGTTAGCCTGCTCAGAGTTGAAACACAAGCACACTATGGGGAAATACTAGAAAATGTGGTAAAATTATGAAAAAAAGATTTATCACCAGCTGCATGTACTCATCCTCATAATTGTAATTCTCTCTTGAGAGAATTACAATTGATAAACAGCAGTAACTGTATGTTATATTGTCTTTAACAGTAACTTAGTAGCAGCAACACACCTTGGACTTCTGCATTACGTTACATTACTAGAGATATTTAAATACTTAGCTGGAAAAATAAGGCATCAGGTCACAAATTGGTTATTTTTCTTTTAAACGTACTAATTTGGCCAACCAGTCACCGAAAATTAAATAAGAGCCAACCAATTTAAAGAAAATAGTACGTGTAATAAAGTATTCCATTAAAAGTCGCTTTATATTTGCCATTTCCGCCCTCCTTGTTAATAACCGCGTCAACGTCAACATTGCTTGACCCAAATGTTCTTCTATACTGCGCTGTCCTCTTAACAACCAACAGCATCCCCTATGACATCATATAGTCAGACATCAGTTCAGGTACTGTTAACCAATCACAGCGCAAAGCTGCAGACACAGAACCATCACACCGCCCAATCATCTGACCGTAAATTTATAGTGATACGGGAGTAGCCTGACACTTTCACATTGTCGTTTTACAGAGGTAACTGAATGTAATGTACTCGTTGCTTATAGTACAGTTTTTTTTTTTTTTGTTAATTCATGGTTTATTTCGCTGGGATACTAGTTATTTTGTTTGGGTGGCGAGATTCTGAGTGTGTTTCTGCAAAGTGAAGCTGCTCGCTGCTCGCTGCAGACACACTGTGTATAACACATCTTATATTTGAAATTGTTTTTTGTTATCTTTCTTACTAGGTGCTGTTGAATAGCCGGTGAATTATAGCAAAGATGTTACTGACGCTCTTCGAGGCTGGCAGTTCTCTCATAGATAATGCGGTGGAAAAAGTCGGTGACAATTTGACATCTATGGTCCTTGTGACCACCGCTTTTATTCTGAGCATGGGGTATCTTTCAAAAGCGGTTTTCAAACAGTTCCAACCACATGACAAAGAATTGGTATGTATAGAAATGTTTTCTGTTGATGCGATTGCAATCCTACTGTGCTCTTTTTTGTGTCGGTATAAAACCATTGACTGTCCAATATTAATATACAGGGCTCCATACAAACATTTTGCCTTAAGAGCCAATGGCTGCTGCCATATTGAACTGCTTTAAATACAACAACTTGCTAAGACGCGAATGGGATATTAAAACAGTAACTTAGTGTCTGTACTCATTTGTTTGTTGCCTAATTCTGCTCAATGGTTAATCTACGCAGCTGGTGATTGCAATGAACTGGGCATCAGCGCTCCAGATAAGGTTTTGGGTCCTTGAGTAATTTACTCTCCAGTTTAGATGCAATGTAATATGAGTAAAATGCATCATTTCCTTAGTCATGAGTACTTTCAATAAATACTGTAGATACTTTAATAATAACGTATGGGGTATGCATTAACTACAGCCTTACATTTGAACTGTAATGTTACTTTGAGCTACTGTACACAAACTTGGTCTTGTAATAAAAACGAAAACAACAATTATTCTTATTTGCTTTATTTACCAAACAATATGGCTGTGAAGCAAATAAACACAGAAATTCTCAAAAGGCCTACATGCACATGCTATAGATTTCTAATATATCTTTTGAACTGTACCGATGCACTAATGAATAAAGAAACAAGAATATTGTATTCCTTATTGATTGCCTTGCTGTAGCAATATAAAGCACCCCGACTCTCTCCAAACACAGAGTATTGTTTTTTATTATATAGATTTACCAGAAATTCGGTTGACTGATAGGTAAATTGGTAGGTTAGGTTGAGGGAGACTAGGGTCTATTCCCACCGGACGCGATGCGATTTGTCTTGCGATCAAATTCTACTTTAGCTGTGCGTGCAATGTGATAGGACTCTCGTCTGATTGTGTTCTCTACGGAAGAGGAATATCACTTTAGTGTCTTAGCAAGTTGTTGTGTTTTAAGCAGCTGAAATATGGTAGCAACCAAATTGCTCCTAAAGTGGCTCCTAGCAATTGGATTTGGCAACCCATTTTTTCTGGCCTAGTAGCCATTAGCTCCAAGGCAAAAACATTTGTCTGGAGCCCTGCTTCAAATGTGTGCAGTTATCATAACCTCAGGTCACATGCGATTTTGATGCCAACAAAATAACCTTTATATCATTTTTTCCCCTCTTATACAGAAATACCCGCCATATATCCCATCAAGTATCCCTTTTCTCGGTCATGCTATAGCATTTGGAAAGAGTCCGATTGAATTTCTTGAAAATGCATATGAAAAGGTAAGACTTTTAACCAGCAATAGCACATTTACAAATCATATAATAGTCCATCAGTGATGAGGCTATTGTTCATAATGACATTTGATTGATGTAATAACGTTTGTACTAAAAGGTTATCTATATATTTGTTTTATTACAGTATGGGCCTGTTTTCAGTTTTACAATGGTGGGCAAGACATTTACATACCTATTAGGCAGTGATGCAGCAACATTGATTTTTAACAGCAAAAATGAAGAATTAAATGCAGAAGATGTGTATTCCCGGCTTACAACACCTGTTTTTGGCAAAGGAGTTGCTTACGATGTGCCTAACCCAGTAAGTGGATACAGATGTTATCATTTGTGGATATTTATACAGGCAAAATGTAGAATATTAGTGTCACATATAATGCATGTTTACATAGCTAATCCATTCATTATATGGGTTAATATCAAATAGAGATTCACTACAACATGACAGGCCTTCAGTTTGACTAAGCATCCCTGTTCTGCCTTGTTTTTGATCACAACTTTATCATTTATTTAGTCAAATAGTGCATTTCTATTTGATATTAACCCACAGAATTATGACATCAAAAAAAATGTTTCTGTGTGAAATATAATTCCCTGCTCATAAGTGGAAATGACATATTCAAATGTCAATAACTTAGTGTATAGAGATAGCTAGGACCCGCTGTGATGTTGCAGTTCTGCCTGTTTTGGGAACCCTATTCTCATTGAGACCCAAACACATCAGCAACGTCGACAGATACCAAGCCCACCAAGAATCAGATGTAAACCCAAGTCTGTGGAAGCTGGGGTAGCATACAGCTTTGAAGTACAGTGGGAATAAGTGCAAAAATATTTTTTATAATAAATGTTACAGATTTAAATGTTCATTTTTCACTTACCTTTTAGATCTTTTTGGAGCAGAAAAAAATGTTAAAGACAGGATTGAACATTTCCCAGTTTAAACAACACATTCCTATGATTGAAGAGGAAACCAAGGACTATTTGAAACGCTGGGGGGACAGTGGGGAAAAAAGTAAGTACTTTCAACAGAACAGACCAGTTTGAATATGCCAAAAAAGGGTTGACTGGGAAGACCACACTTACTGTTGTGGAGAAGTTGATTCCTAGGAACTATTGTCAGATTATCAGTATTCAGTGTGGTGCAGAATCTTTTCATCTTTTCATTACTGCACAGAAGGACTGTTTCTGATCTGGGATTTGAAGCCAGGTTCTTACTGAGAAGCATGCTACTAAATAGCAGCCGTAAACACATTACAACAAAGTCAGCGCATTGAGTGTCAGCAGTGTGATTTTAATTCTGAGGTGTTTCTTTGTTATATAGACCTATTCGAGGCCTTGTCTGAGCTCATTATCCTGACGGCTAGCCGCTGTTTGCACGGTAAGGAGATCCGGGACATGCTGGATGAGAAGGTTGCTCAGCTGTATGCAGACTTGGATGGAGGCTTTTCTCACGCTGCATGGCTTCTCCCAGGATGGCTTCCCCTGCCAAGTTTCAGGTAACAAAGACATTTGCATTTAGTCAAATTATTTTAATCTTTAATCTGCCACAACTTTTAGAACAGGAAAAAAAAAAAGTATTTCTTCTTGTTGTTTTATTGATGAAACAACAAACGGAAATTAGAATTTTAGAATGTTTTGGGTAGTATTCTGCATCCTAATTTTTTAACAAATATATTTATTTTTACCTTTCTTTTAAGGCGGAGGGATAGAGCACACCTGGAAATCAAAAACATATTTTACAAGGTTATTCAGAAGCGCAGACAGACCGAGGAGAAAGAGGATGACATTCTGCAGACTCTAATAGATGCTACCTACAAGTAAGCTACAGAGAAGCGTTTCTTAATTACTCCATGCCCATTGGGTTATGTGGCAGTTGTTTTTATACAGTAGTTCTGTATTTTTGTTTGTTTTACATATATTAAAATAGGGATAAAATCTGTAAAAAATTGTCTTTGAAACATCGGTAAAAATCAGAGGAAAAAATTCACAGTATACACACTTTACATGTGGAATATGATGCGTAGCAGTTCTGGTTTCTGATTTAAGTTTAATGTCCCTGGCATGTATGATGATGCAGAATCTGTGCAAGTCGAAGCCACATTTTTCCAAGTTAGCTGATACTTTGCAAACTTTTGGGCAATCGCTGTGCTGACGGAAATAGTATCTGCAGAAGGTATGAACATGACATCAGCACAAAACAAGCCAGGTTTATTTGCCTTGAAATCATAAAAAGAAAATGGACAGAACTGGACGGTGCAAGCCATCGGGAGGCATGTCAAAAATCCCACCTGACAGTTCCATCAATGCGTTCCAGAAGTTTAGCAACTAAAGCATCACCATTTTCTGTCAAATATTTGATTAAGATTGTCGGTGTTAGGCAGTGTTTTAGTTGATGGACAGTATTGTCGCACAGTCACCTATACATACCTCTCTGCAGTAAACAGTGACTGTCCAGCAAAGCACAAAGCTCTAACTCATTAACACAGTCTTTGTGGCTCTCTTTTATTAAAGCGTGTGTAAAAGCCGCATAAATGGATTGCTGGTCTCTCAGTTCACTTGTTTTAGTTGAATGTGCTGCTTATTTTTCAGTATGTTCTTTTATTGTCAGCACGAACATGTACCTCAGTGCAGCAGTATTTGACCCACTTCTGCTGTTTTTGCTTTTTGTATACTTCGAAACATTTGTTTTCTTTTGTATATTCATAAATGGATTTATGTTTTTTCCTCATTCCTCATCCACTAAAAATGTTATGTAGTATTTCAATTTAGTTTTTGATCAAGCTAGTACTTACTGCACCCAGCAATTGCCACAATAATCAGAATTTGATTGGCCAGCATAATCAGGTGATAATGTGTTTGTGAACAGAGAACCACGTTTGAATGTTATTTGGTCCTCTGAAGTCTAAACATACCTGCTGTATCCTAGAATGCAATGTTTATTACAACGTCAGAGTCAAAATAAAAAGACAATATTTTAATTAAATGTGGATTTTCGAGAAAATAGTACCGGAAAAATATTGAATAGTAGACAAAGAATTGGGTATAAATCAGTAAAAACTGACATCAGTTAACAAAAAAATCCTGTCATTTTTTGGTAAAATAATTAAGTTTCTTATTGTATTTCTAAATTTAGCCTCAATATATCAATATACACAATGCTCTGCCTATCCCTTAATCCAATATTTAGTAAGTTATACAAGTAAACCAGATGAGATGCAAGAGCTGCATTCATGTTGTTAGGGTCGCAGGCTGCTAATCTGTGCACATTCTTGTGATGTCTTTACAGGGATGGGAGGCCCCTGAATGATGATGAGATTGCTGGAATGCTGATTGGGCTGCTGCTGGCTGGACAGCACACCTCCTCCACCACTAGTGCTTGGCTGGGCTTCTTCCTGGCCAAAGACAAGCCTCTGCAGGATAGCTGCTACGCAGAACAGAAAGCAGTGTGTGGGGAAGAGCTGTCACCACTCGAGTATGACCAGGTGTGCTCTTCTAGATTCCTCTTGGTGTGTCTGACCATGTTAATCAGCACTAATCAGAGACAGAAAACATACCAATGCCTTGAATAAATCAGTCAGCCTTGTTAAAATGAAATCCCTTCTTGAGCATCTTATATTTTTATTTTTCATTTATTAATTTCTTAGGGGTGACTTACAATTGTTACAAGATATCCCATTATTTTTTACATAACCTTAAAGGTTTTGACAGTGCCCTAAACAGAAAAAAAACCTGCTTTTTTCCCTACAGATTAAGGATCTAACCCTACTGGATCGCTGCTTAAAAGAAACATTAAGACTTCGCCCTCCCATCATGACCATGATGAGAATGGCGAGGACTCCTCAAGTGAGTTTATAGGAACCCATTCCCAACTATAGCCATGCTATGACAAGACCCCTAAACACTGGAATCTGTACCATTCTGTTTCTACCTCTGGGGAATACTTATTTCTCCCCTGGGATATCCGTGAACTCTTGTTATTGTGTCATTTTAAACAGCCTGTGTCTCTTTCTCATCAGTTCTGTTTGGTTTTCTTCTTGCAGAAGGTCGCAGGTTACACAATCCCTCCCGGTCATCAAGTGTGCGTGTCTCCTACTGTTAACCACAGACTGCAAGACACCTGGCTCCAGAGATTGGATTTCAACCCTGATCGCTACCTACATGAGAACCCAGCAGCAGGCGAGAAGTTTGCATACATACCATTTGGGGCTGGTAAGTTAGGACCAAGATGTGCATTAGAAACCACAAGAAGTAGTTCTAATTTTAAAGATAATAAATTCAAGAAAGTAAATATAACCACACTTCCTGTTTCTTTATTCTAGGTCGCCATCGTTGTATTGGTGAGAACTTTGCCTATGTACAGATCAAGACAATTTGGTCCACAATGCTGCGTTTGTATGAATTTGATCTTATGGAAGGATACTTTCCAACAGTAAACTACACAACCATGATTCACACTCCAAATAACCCTATTATAAGATATAAGAGGCGTGTACACTGACCAGCTCAGTGAAAGGCAGTTCCCAAATGACTCATTTATCTACACATGAAAGGATTTTTGGTGTACAGGTATACATAGTGAAATTAAAAAGTGTTTTTTTTTTTTTTCAACTAATATGTCATTACTTGAATTAATTTGTTTCCATATAGTAGTTTGAAATTTGTCTGGCTGCAGTTCTGTGACACACAAAAATAATCTTCAAGATAAATCGTTCTATTTGTATGTTGTTTAATATTTGATTTATATAAATACGGTTTATATAGGCAAATTAATGCTCTAAATAAATAAGATGCCTGCAAAAATCTATCTTGACTGTGAATCATAACAATTATACATTTACATTGAAATTAGTCATTTCTGTTTTTTTCTGTGTCTTACACTTATGTGAAATGAGTATCAAATCTTTTGTGGATGCTCTTTTCAAACAGGTGCCATAGCAAAAGGCCCAACTATAGGGACAGCAATTAACAAATACTAGAACCGCAGAGTTACAAACACCTTGGGAATGGAGGTTGTTCGTAAGTCTGAAATGTCTAACTCTGAAATAGTTTTCAATGGTTAAAAGTGTATACCTGCCATCTACTGCCTTAAACTGGCAAATAATACAAAGGTACAGCACAGTATAGCAGTACTTGTATTGATATGGCTTGAAAGGCTTTAAAATTGTACTATAAGGGGGGAAATGCAAAATTGAATGTACTATTCAAATTGCAACTGTATCATAAACACAGATTTAAATGTCCAGGAAAAGCTGGGTTAATGTAGTGCTTGTTTTTACATTATTTTAAACAAAATGCATTCGTGCAGCTTGCTCAGTCATAGCCCTTTTGCTTTGTATAAAACTAAAATGTTCCTAGTAAAATTCAAAGCCTCATCATCTGCAGGTTTGCGTAAGATACATTTGTTTTTCCTGCTCTACTGTCTTTCATCTCCTTTTGCACTGTTGGATTTTTTTTTTCTTCACCTGGTATAATATTGCTGACAATTCCAAACATTGTATTCTCCTTGCTGACATGATACCATGATTTTTTTAGGTTTTCTTTCAATTGAAAGTGTAAAACATTTACTTACAGTACCAGTAGGTCGATGTTGTGCTTTTTTAAATGATTTTGCTTGCACTGTAGGCATGTTTGAGTGATTGCATACTTCCAGCTCAGACTGGTCAGTTCTTAAGGTTTGTATTTCGTAACTTTTAGGTTCGACTGTATTATGATTTATATGCCAAAATCTGTATGTAAACATGCATGGCAGGATGCATTAGTGTAAGGAAAGAGATAATGAAAAGATTATAATTACAGAACAATGATTCAGGGTGCAAGCTGTGCAAACCTGCTGTTATGTGGACAGTCTGTGCTGCTAGAATGTTGTATTGCCTTAGAAAGGGGCAATAAAATGACCTCGACCTGACCTGGTGCAAGCAATACATTGCTGACACCCCCAGATTAGCCTGCAACCTGCTTTGCACTTAGGAGTATAGACTATAAAACAGCAGGCACTTGGAGGTGCATTTAAGATCCATGAACACACTCAAGCACTGTGTCTGATGCTTCCCAGAAATTAGTAACATATCAGTGATTGCTTAATTTCTGCTAATAACTAGTAGCCTCACTGTTGTATCTTGTGATGGTGATTAAGCTGTACAAATGTGACTTTTGATTATTGGAATCAATAAAGGAAAAATCCATTCTACTGAAACCCTTGTTGTGTGTGTGTGTGACTTTACACAGAAATACATACATAATTTAGTTCCCTTTCAATTTGAAGACAACCACCAACAATACTTTTGAGCTGTGCCTGCCACAGGTCAGGTATTCACTGAGCATTTTAGATCAGAGTTGCTGAGAGGTGTGTATTAAACTTGTTCCCAATTGCAACAAACCTGTACTAAAGGACTTGTGCCCCTAGAGGAGACTAAATACCATACTAACGCAGTCCAGCAACCTCTTTAGACTAAGGGCTGTTCCATCGTATTAACTCAAGCAAGAATGAAGAAATGTCAAATGTATTCTTAAGTATTCAAATTATGTTTATATATATATATATATATACATATACATATGTGTATATATATATATATATATATATATATATATATATATATATATATATATACATATATATATATATATATATATATATATACAGTGCCTTGCAAAAGTATTCAGACCCCTGACCAATTCTCTCATATTACTGAATTACAAATGGTACATTGAAATTTCGTTCTGTTTGATATTTTATTTTAAAACACTGAAACTCAAAATCAATTATTGTAAGGTGACATTGGTTTTATGTTGGGAAATATTTTTAAGAAAAATAAACTGAAATATCTTGCTTGCTTAAGTATTCAACCCCCACACATTAATATTTGGTAGAGCCACCTTTCACTGCAATAACAGCTTTAAGTCTTTTGGGGTAAGTATGTACCAGCTTTGCACACAGTGTCGGAGTGATTTTGGCCCATTCTTGGCAGATTTGCCCCAGGTTGTTCAGGTTGGTTGGACGACGCTTGTGGACCGCAATTTTCAAATAGTGCCACAGATTCTTAATGGGATTGAGATCAGGACTTTGACTGGGCCACTGTAGGACATTCACCTTTTTGTTCTTGAGCCACTCCAATGTTGCTTTGGCCTTGTGCTTGGGATCATTGTCCTGCTGAAAGGTGAATTTCCTCCCAAGCTTCAGTTTTTAAGTGGACTGAAGCAGGTTCTCTTGCAGTATTTCCCTGTATTTTGCTCCATCCATTCTTCCTTCAATTTTAACAAGATGCCCAGTCCCTGCTGATGAGAAGCATCCCCACAGCATGATGCTGCCACCACCATACTTCACTGTAGGGATGGTGTGTCTTGAGGCATGGGCAGTGTTAGGTTTGTGCCACACATAGCGCTTTGAGTTGTGGCCAAAAAGCTCTAGCTTGGTCTCATCTGACCACAAAACCTTTTCCCACATCGCAGCTGGGTCACTCTCATGCTTTCTGGCAAACTCCAGATGTGCTTTCAGATGGTACTTTTTGAGTAATGGCTTCTTTCTTGCCACCCTCCCATACAGGCCAGTGTTATGCAGAGCTCTTGATATGGTTGACTGGTGCACCATTTCTCCACCCCCAGCCACTGAACTCTGTAGCTCCTTCAAAGTGATTGTTGGCCTCTCTGTGGCTTCTCTCACAAGTCTCCTTCTTGTTTGAGCGCTGAGTTTTGAGGGACAGCCTTTTCTTGGCAGTGCCTGGGTGGTGTGATGCAGCTTCCACTTCCTGATTATTGATCCAACTGTGCTCACTGGGATATCCAAACACTTGGATATTATTTTGTACCCTTTCCCTAATCTATGCATTTGTATTACTTTATCTCTAACTTCTGTAGAATGCTCTTCGGTCTTCATTTTCCTTCAGATTCACAGTGGGGTTTTTATCCAGAAAATGTGACAGCAACTTTAATGGTTCACAGGTGGAGGCCAATGATAAGGTAATTGTGTCCTCGTTAGGGCAATTTCTTTCATCGGTGTAAACTGGGAGCTTCCACAGCACAGGGGTTGAATACTTATGCAAGCAAGATATTTCAGTTTTTTATTTTTCTTAAAAATATTTCCCAACATAAAACCAATGTCCCCTTACAATAATTGATTTTGAGTTTCAGTGTTTTAAAATAAAATATCAAACAGAACGAAATTTCAATGTACCATTTGTAATTCAGTAAAATGAGGGAATTGGTCAGGGGTCATATATATATATATATATATATATATATATATATATATATATATATATTGAACCACTTTGTAACAATGACCGTGTATTCCTAAAATGAAAATGTTAATGTTACGTATATACAAAGCAGGGATGGGAAGTGGACATATTACTTGGCTGTGGGACGCAGTGTTCTTCCTTCCTCATGCTTCCTTGTGTCTTGTGCTGAACCTGTTGAAAATAAACATAATTGTTGCTGCACACTATTTAAGTATTATATTCATTCTGTTGTGCAATAATTCCTGTGAATGATGTACCTGATGTTCCAGGGACAGACTGTTGTATATCAAACCAACACTTGCAAGCAGATTTAGAACAATGTCTTTTATTACGCTGTAAATGTCGGGTAGAGGTTGTTCAGGCACCCCAGACCTACGATCCCAGCACTGCTTTGTAACAGCATTGCGTGCCTCTATTTTCAACCTTTTCCAAAGATTTCTTAAATTGGCGGCTGTTCCTGGCTGCCTGTCAGGGAAAGCACTACTGAATGTGCTTGTAAGTGCTGCCCATACCAATGTCCGCTGCAGAGTTGTCGTCGAATCCTTTCTACTATCATCCACAGTTTCAATATATTCTTTCATACACTCCACCAAAAAAGAGCATTTGCTCTAATGTGTAATTTTGAACACGATTACTAGTTATGACTGCTTTGGTACAGACATCAGGGGAAAACAATGATTTGTTTTATACTTTGCAGTTTGTAATTAGTCATTAAATTTGTTTGCACCTTTTCATGATTACCCCTGTATTGTTTGAATGTAATAATCGGCTAATATTGCATTTTTCTTTAAACACGATCCTAAGTAAGCTTATTGCTGCCACGAGAAAAAAAAAGAAAAAAAAAGTTTTATTCCCCCCTCCTTAATAATGGCAGCATTTTTCTGTTTTAAAGAGGAAAAAAATAAATCTGTATTTTTGTTTTTCTTGTGGCACCAATATGCTTCTGTACAATCCAATCATTTTCACCCCTCGGTTTTGATTTTAAGGCAATAACATCGCTGTTCCGTACAAACGCCGTGATTGGATGATCCCCAACGTTGTTCTTGATCTTTTTTGTTGCAAATTGAGACTGACTTGTAACGCAGATGGTGATGACCATGCCTAGATTAGGCGCAAGGGTCCTTGAGGTTACATGCTGTCACCACTAACCAAGCTTTTGTGGTCTCGAGTCATCCCTCATCTGCTGTCTCCGCTCAGACTCCCTCGCGATGGTTTTGGTATATTTTTCATAAAAGTTGTTGGTGGTCGAATTGAAAGGGAACGTTCCCTGAAAGAGAAGACGACCACTAACCTGCAAGGTCACATCGGTCGCATTCACGGGCTCGATGCAAAAGACAAAGTGAGCTCCGTGGAGTGACTATTGTTCCCTTGGAAGGCGGGACGGAGGACGTCACTCCCTGGAGGGGCCTATCGACAGCTTTCATATAATATGCTCAGTGAATACTTGAACCTATGGCAGGCACATACCAATAGTATTGTTGGTGGTCGTCTTCTCTTTCAGGGAACCAAGGTTACACCCGTAACCTAATGTTTCCTTACATTAGGAAACAGTAAAGATAATTTGCTAAAAGCCTTATGCAAGATGTAGAGAAATCTCCTAATCTAGTATATTCAAAAGTATTTCCCTGTATGTGAACTTAATAAAAATACTTTGTAGCCAAAGCAACAAATATTACATTTCAGAACATTAAAATCACTGCAATTTCAATGTTCAGTTTCAATTATATCTGTAGAATTTTGATTGATTAGCAGAATGCAGAAGTCAGCCAACAAATGTCAATATTTAACTTGAATTTGTATGGTCAAATTTTTACAGACGCACACAACAAACTGATTAAAATAAAGAAGTGTCTATTTTATATTTGTTTTCTCAAGGCAGTTCTACTATTGTAGCATATACGTTTAAAGTGATCAAGTGAGTTCATTTGTGTAGTTTCCTTGTTTTTCTGTGATTGATAAGAAGTAAAATACACACATTCCATGTTTTGCTTGTATAATAACATTGTAAAATGAAAACGTTAGGTTATTATCATAACCCTGGTTCCCTGAAATAGAAATGTAACCATTACTGCATGAGTATTTACCACCCAAAGACCCAAAACCTGAATAAGATATATCAAAGCCACTCTATGAGCCTGTGACGCAGCCATGGCTCACCCCTGAGGACATAAAAACACTGCAGTCACAGACCTCAACATAATTTTTCCTTCAAGTCTGCTGCAATCATGGAAGTGGTGACCTTGAAGGTTAATGGTTACATTTCTATTTCAGGGAACCAGGGTTAAGATGATAATAATAATAATAATAATAATAATAATAATAATAATAATATCTTAATTTTTATATAGAAAACACTGCAGTTACAAATTAGTTCCAACACCAGGGTTTTGAGGATTCACAACATTAAGTCTGTAGAACCTAGTAAAGATATGGGGAGTAGCCCATACCACTGCATTGCAAATGTCCTTGACAGATGCACCCTGGTGGAATGGGCAGTGAGCTTTTCTGTAGGGGGCCAACTTGACCAGATCATAGGCAGTCCTGACCGTGTCTGCTATCCATTTGGACAGCCTGTACTTAGACAGGGCTAGACCATGGGACTCGCCCCATAGTACACAAAAAGTTGTTCGGACTACCTTCAACTTTTCGTCCTGTCAACATTGTTCACCAGAGCCCGTGCTAGGCAGACCGTATGGAGCTGCCATTCTCTCCGTCAGTGGAAAGGAGGTGGATGGAAAGCCTTCAATTCCACAGACTGGTTGACATGGAATGCTGAAATCGTCTTTGACAAAAAGGCAGGATTGGTACAGAGCGTAACCTTTGTCCTGACCTCTGTAAAAATTAAGAACGCTTTGCAATGGTGAATGCCTGCATCTCACTCACCCGCTTTACAGATGCGATAACCTGCAAGAAAGCCGCTTTGAGTGATAAATAGCTCTCCTGTCAGGTCAGTTCTTGAAAGGAAACATTGCGTTGAGTTCTGTGACTGCACTGTTTTTACATCCTCGGGGGCGGGCCATGACTTTGTCACAGGCTCGTCGAGCGACTTTGATGCATCTTATTCAGGTTTTGGGTCTTTAGGTAATGGTTACATTTTGTACTTGAAAGGGAACTAATTTTGTACTCAAATCCTTAATGCGTATGCTGAAATATCCAGAAAACATATGTATTATTCTGCAGATCCCATTTAAGATATCCCTACAGATATCCCTTTGGTTACATATGATACACAATGGTGTGCATTTAGTTCAAACTTTCATCAAGCTAGGACAAGACCTTTCATAAACTACTTGTACCTCCTTGTAACTTCTTGTGAACTGCAGGCTGTTCCACCTTAAATGAATGTAGCATGGTTTTAAAAGAGAAAGTCTACTTTAATTTGGTGTTGGAGGCACCCTAATGTACATACTGTACAGTACATATGTCCACATATACATTTTTACTAACATACGAATCTAGGGTGAAATGATGAAAGATTGCATGAATATTTGTTATTGCACAAAATTTTAAATAATATTAACACAGATTAATTTAGCTGCTGAAGGCTGTGATGTAACAAATCATTTAAAATACTGAAATTCTTAAATTATAAAAAAAGAATGTAATCTGCATTTGCTAAAGTAATGAGATAAATAGTTATTCAAAATGTATTGCAAAATTAAAAACAGATTTTGCTACCTCTAATACAAATCACAGTATAACAGAATATGTTTTCAAATGTTAGAATAGTCTTTATTTTTAAACTTTGACAAAATACCCATAAAATTCAAAGCTTTCTACCGTTACAAAAATATGTCTGTCTCTACAAGCTGTTTCCTCTGTCCACAATGCCAGTAATTAATAAAGGACAGCATAGTAAAAACTTTGCAGCCTTCTCACAGATGTGCACTTCAGGCAACATTCCCTACTTTTTCTTCCACCCATACAACATTATAAATAAATCAGTTTAAATTAGCATTCCACAAATATACATTTAAACCATCTCTGATTGTATTATGCACAACAAAAAAGCAGACTAATATACATAAAAGCTATTTCCTCTTATATACTGGCAAGAAAACCAGGTACAGTATTACACTCAAGTTTATTTTGGTCCCACAAATATAAACAAAATAGTGATACAAAAACACAGCAGCTCATCTTTAGAAAAGGCAATTCAGTTTCAAGTCAATTTGTGTGTATAACCACAGGGCTTTATCTCCTTGAAGTGGAGCCTGTAAAGGGGAGGAAAAAAGAACATTAGTATCTTTTCAAAACACAAATCCCACAGCATCTATATAGCTATTGTTCCAGAGAACTGACCTCCAAGAATGCTGGAGCTTTGGTTTCATGTCACAAAGAAAGACTCGGTAGCGTGCAAAATGTTTTGTTCTGCATTACCTGACTGTACGCTCCCAAGTCTCCTTTGCAGTGCATCCAGTCTGTGTATATAATCTGTAAGTGCTCTGTCAGGATCGTAATTCTGGAGGTGAGAACAAGCGAGTGAACCTGCACTTGACTCAGCTGGCTGATACCTACAGTAGAACACAAACAAACAAACTCTTATTATAGCTTCCACAGGGTATTAAAAAATAAATAAATAAAATAAAGACTTAAGGACCACCCATCTGTACGACACCCTGGTCAGTACCATCTATAGCGTAACGTGGTTGTTCTTCAGGATTCCAAAGTTAACATTTAAGCATGCTTGCAATATATTAAAACTAAAGAGATGCTGAAGAATACAAAGTGCATGTCCTACTTCTGCTGCAGTGAGAGAGCTGACCTTGGGGATTCCAGTCCTGATCTCGCTCTGCTGGAGGTTCTGCGGTCTCTATATGCCTCAACACCCCCAGGATGGAACGGGGAGCCTGTTCTTGCCTCATTACCTGAAACAATTGAAAAGTCATTAGTACCAAAATTATAAGGACCTAATGTTGTTTTGTTTTACACAGGGATGAGAAATATTTTAACAAAGATACATTCTAACTTGAAACCAAGTTTGTGTAAATACAAATACCTTTTTCGTTAACTATCCAAGAAAAATGCTGTTAAAATAAAAGTTCCATTGTTACTCATTGCAACTGATCTCTTACCTGTTATCTGCCCAAATCCATTTCTGTTAATACTGGATGATGGGCTTGACCCTGAACCTGCAGCTCTCTGCCACCTTCTGACCAGAAACTTCATTCTGAAATACAAAGTGACTTTGTTCTAACAAGGTAATAAAGAAGACATACGATTTTAGCTACCTACACAGCAAAAATGATGATCATACATATATCCTTAAGGCACCCGATTGACTGAAAGACAATAAAGCTCATACTGTATGGGAGAAAAATAAATATATCTAGATGACACTTCAGAAGGCTTACCTGGAAATGGCTATAGTAACTCTGACAGCGGATCTGAACCTGGTAAAACCTCTGCAGCGATGTGTTATTATCTCAAGGTTGTGAGACGGCCGTCCACCCATTTTAGCAATAAGGGAGAGGGTAGCCTCTTCACATTCCTGAAAGCCTCCCAGTAACAGCAGCAGGTACTTCTTCTGGTAAATAAGAGCCTTGCGGAAACTTTCTGCTCGCAGGTATTTGCCATAGATCCTCTGGGGATACAAACACAAGACTGGCTATTAAAATCTAAGTAAGGTTAACTGCAAACTACAGCACATCACAACTGATGTGAACTGATTGTACAAACTACAGGCATGGTCATTTTAACACTACAAGGTTTGAAGGTGGCAATGGCAGAAGTGTCTTCTTGTGAGCATGTTAGGGTGGGCAAGAGGACAAAATGCAAAAGCAATGCATAAATGAATGTTAAAAGTAACATACCTTTAATGTTACATTGTCCACATCAGACCCTGTCATATCTCTGTACAACGCATCGCTTCTGAGCTCTGCCCTTAGTTTGTTCACTTCTGTTTCCGCCTGGTGGAGTGATTTTTCAAGGTTGTCTTTTTCCCTACTCCAGGTCTCTTGATCAGATGTGAGAACATCAATGGTATCCTGGTTATCCAGGGGCTTCCTGTTGGACTTTACAAAACAGGACATGTTTAATTTTCCACTGTCATTGTAAAAATAAAAAACGGAGTTCGATAAAAAAAAAAAAAGTATATGTATAGATAGATAGATAGATAGATAGATAGATAGATAGATAGATAGATAGATATGACATTGGTTTTATGTTGGGAAATATTTTTAAGAAAAATAAAAAACTGAAATATCTTGCTTGCATAAGAATTCAACCCCTGTGCTGTGGAAGCTCCCAGTTTACACCGATGAAAGAAATTGCCCTAACGAAGACACAATTACCTTACCATTGGCCTCCACTTGTGAACCATTAAAGTTGCTGTCACATTTTCTGGATAAAAACCCCACTGTGAATCTGAAGGAAAATGAAGACCGAAGAGCATTCTACAGAAGTTAGAGATAAAGTAATACAAATGCATAGATTAGGGAAAGGGTACAAAATAATATCCAAGTGTTTGGATATCCCAGTGAGCACAGTTGGATCAATAATCAGGAAGTGGAAGCTGCATCACACCACCCAGGCACTGCCAAGAAAAGGCCGTCCCTCAAAACTCAGCGCTCAAACAAGAAGGAGACTTGTGAGAGAAGCCACAGGGAGGCCAACAATCACTTTGAAGGAGCTACAGAGTTCAGTGGCTGGGAGTGGCGTAATGGTGCACCAGTCAACCATATCAAGAGCTCTGCATAACACTGGCCTGTATGGGAGGGTGGCAAGAAAGAAGCCATTACTCAAAAAGTACCATCTGAAAGCACGTCTGGAGTTTGCCAGAAAGCATGAGAGTAACCCAGCTGCGATGTGGGAAAAGGTTTTGTGGTCAGATGAGACCAAGATAGAGCTTTTTGGCCAAAACTCAAAGCACTATGTGTGGTGCAAACCTAACACTGCCCATGCCTCATGACACACCATCCCTACAGTGAAGTATGGTGGTGGCAGCATCATGTTAAAATTGAAGGAAGAATGAATGGAGCAAAATACAGGGAAATACTGCAAGAGAACCTGCTTCAGTCCGCTAAAAAACTGAAGCTTGGGAGGAAATTCACCTTTCAGCAGGACAATGATCCCAAGCACAAGGCCAAAGCAACACTGGCGTGGCTCAAGAACAAAAAGGTGAATGTCCTACAGTGGCCCAGTCAAAGTCCTGATCTCAATCCCATTGAGAATCTGTGGCACTATTTGAAAACTGCGGTCCACAAGCATCGTCCAATCAACCTGAACAACCTGGAGCAAACCTGCCAAGAAGAATGGGCCAAAATCACTCCGACACTGTGTGCAAAGCCGGTACATACTTACCCCAAAAGACTTAAAGCTGTTATTGCAGCGAAAGGTGGCTCTACCAAATATTAATGTGTGGAGGTTGAATACTTATGCAAGCAAGATATTTCAGTTTTTTATTTTTCTTAAAAATATTTCCCAACATAAAACCAATGTCACCTTACAATAATTGATTTGGCGTTTCAGTGTTTTAAAATAAAATATCAAAACAGAAAGAAATTTCAATGTACCATTTGTAATTCAGTAATATGAGAGAATTGGTCAGGGGTCTGAATACTTTTGCAAGGCACTGTATATATATTACTTGCTAACTGATAAAATATATCATTACAATAAATAATTGTACAATTATGACTGACAATTCAGTGAGAAAGCTTACATTAGGTGGAATTATGGAGCTGGCTGCTGTAGAATGGCTTAGTTTTTTCCACAGTTTTTTGAAGAATTTAATTAACTACTACAAGGACGATCACAGAGAGATGTGAAACACCTGTTTTTATGTTCATTGCTAATTCATGTTCCCTTGCAATTAAGAAGCAGTGATGGCTTTAAATCAGTAAATGTATGGAATACAGTGAATTCCCCAAATTATGATCACCAACAGACTAAAAGCATCTTTTTAGTGACACAATATACTTTAAAAACAAATAATAATAATCTGATTTTGTACTATATAATTCATATATCATTGGTGCCTCTGAATCTGCTTTTAGACAATTGTTGGCATGAAACTGAAGTTTAAAACTCAGCACTTCAATACTTTGCTATTTTACGAAGGAGAGAACCCACTGAAGTTTAAATTTCATTTCATTTTCTTTTCTTTTTTTTTTGTTAGTAGTCGCCAATTGATTTTACCCGTTTTTATTCTCCCAATTTGATACACCCAATTGTATTTTAAGCTCAGCTCACCACTACCACCCCTGCGCTGACTTCACGCCGTCTTCCGAAGCATGTGCCGTCAGCCGACTGCTTTTTTTCACTCTGCCCGGCCAGTCTACAGGGGTCGCTGGTGCGTGGTGAGCTGAGGACACCCTGGCCGACCTAAGCCCCCCCCCCTGGGTGGGAACTCCAGGCTACAGGGGCAGCAGTGTGGAGTAGTGGTTAGGGCTCTGGAATCTTGACTGGAGGGTCGTGGGTTCAATCCCAGATGGGGGACACTGCTGCTGTACTCTTGAGCAAGGTACTTTACCTAGATTGCTCCAGTAAAAAAACCAACTGTATGGGCTCCCGAGTGGCGCATCCAGTAAAAGCACTCGCTAGAGTGCAGGATGCGCTCTATAGCCTGGACGTCGCCGGTTCGAGTCCAGGCTATTCCACAGCCGAACGTGGACGTGAGCTCCCAGGGGGCGGCGCTCAATTGGCCGAGCGTCGTCCGGGGGGAGGGAGGGTTAGGTCGGCCAGGGTGTCCTCGGCTCACCGCGCACCAGCGAACCCCTGTAGTCTGGCCGGGCGCCTGCGGGCTTGCCTGTAAGCTGCCCAGAGCTGCGTTGTCCTCCAACGCTGTAGCTCTGAGGCGGCTGCATGGTGAGTCTGCAGAGTGTAAAGAAGCGGGCGGCTGACGGCACACACTTCGGAGGACAGCGCAGAGGTGGTAGCGGTGAGCTGAGCCTAAAAATATTTGGGCATTTCAAATTGGGGAGAAAATAATAAAAACTAATTGGCAACGACTAAATTTTAACAAAAAAAACAACTGTATAAATGGGTAATTGTATGTAAAAAATAATGTGTAAAAAATAATGTAATTGTATGTAAAAATAATGTGATATCTTGTAACAATTGTAAGTCGCCCTGGATAAGGGCGTCTGCCAAGAAATAAATAATAATACAGGGTGCATCCTGCACTCCATGTGGAGTGCCTTTACCGTATGCGCCACTTGGGAGCCCCTTTAAATTTCATTTTCAATGGTGCACACTCCATTGCTATCTCCTGTTACCAACCTGAGAAGCTGAACCGATTTAGTTTTCAGCCGACGGATCATTAAGCAAGGAGACCAGACGACAGATGTTTATAAAAGTCGTATTTGACCACTTACATAATGAAGTCCCCCAAGGCCTCGTTGGCGGAAGCGCCGGACCTCCTCCTCCAGTTTGATCAGAGAGTTGCGCAGGTCGTTCTTCTCCTCGGTGAGGCGGCTCACAAACCCTGTGAGCTCTGCGTTCTGCCTTAGCAACCGCTCTGTCAGGGAGCTGGAAGAACTACTGCCTGTGGGTAGCAGCACACTCTGCTGGAGAAACACGGTTATGTTAGTTGCTGGCCAAATGGAATGAAATTGGTAGACAAAATTACCCCTCATCATGTGACCAATAGGCAAACACAGCAACCATTACAGCTCACAGGTATCCCACATTTCATACTGTAAACCATTCATATTTACAGCCTTATTTGTTTTACTCAAAATCACCATACATTTTAACAAGGAAGTTGAAATTAAAACAGTGTCTCAGTACATTGCATGATTAGCAGTCAATCAAATAAGCAATAAAAAGAACACCATGAAATTGTCAGTCACACAAACTCAGCAAAGCGATTAAAGACGTTTCAAGTGAAAGAACTTTAAGTCATTGTACATACAACTGAGATTCAAAATAACATGAAGTCAAATTTAGCAGGCTGTATAGCAGACACACAACTCCCAGTGTTGTAAAAAAAAAACAGTGACTGGGTTATCCACCTATTCCTATTCAGTAATTAAATTGTTAATTCTCCATGTGTAACCAGGTCTGACTGTGTTAGGTTGACAAGTTTGTGAAATGCATCCCCACACTGACATTTATGATAACAGTAAGTCACACTAATTCTCTTATTTACCTCTACTTTAGGACGGATTGCTGGTAGCTGCTGAAGCTGAGACACAATGTCCTGAATGCTGTTCTGTAACCAAATAAGATTTTCATCATCTGCTGCTTCGAACGGGATCCTAACACAATGCAAAAAACAAAAAATCAATAAATGGAAAAAACAACAACAAAAAACAACGGTTTTATCCATTTTACTCACTATGGTTTTAATTTATTCCTATTTTTTTAAGTCTCCAAATCTCCTTAGTGCAAACATCATTAATAATGTAGTCGGTAACATAATCAGAGAACACCATCAGTCAGTTTCTTAACTGGTTGATCACAAATCTTGAATTCTAAATTCAGTCAATTATCTTACCTGCTGGATGCTTTGCTTGCCAGCGTTTTCAGCTTAGAAGCAATTAACTGAAGTCTCTGGATGATGCCGTCAAGATGCTTTATGTCTGCTGGTGCAGCTATTCCTCCATTGGCTTCATTTAGAGAGTGACCGCTGGAGCCTACTGTCAGGACATCAGAAATCTTCTGCTGCAACACCCAATCTCTCGTTCTGTCGACAGGTATATCTGCTCTACAGAGACTCTGCATTGTCACAAAGATGTTTAAAAAAAAGTATTCAATAAAGACATTAAGTAAATATTATTTCATTATAGTTGGAATTTTCATCATAAGATTGTCTGGCTGACTAATTTGGTACATACTTTTCTGTATCACAAAAATGTAAATGATATCCCTGGTAAAATTTCTAATCACTGGTCCTAGCTACTGTTTGCTTATCAGACAGCTTACCGTTTGAGGATCAGGCTGATCAGCGTTCTCTCTCTGGTTCTCCTGGTCCTGCAGCTCACTGACACTCTCCTGGAGCCGCTCCCTCTCCTGTTGAAGTCTGACGACAAGCTGCCTCTCCCTGTCCAGCAGCCTCTGGAGATCTTCATCCTTCAGCTGCAGCTGCTCCAGTTTGTCCTGCACCAGCCTGTAGGCCTCCTGCTCCTTCTGCAGGGCCTTGCGGTGGAGCTGCCTCTCCTCATCTAGCTGCTGCCTCACCTGCACCACCTCCAGCTTGTGTCTCTCCATGTCCTCCAGCAGCTGCACGATACGGGTGTGCTTCTCATCCAGCTGGCCTTGGAGGTCACCAAGCAGCTCTTTCATGGTCCGGACACCATCCTCCATCTGACTACACCCAGCATCGGCTGTCGAGTCTCCTGCCTCCAGTCGCCGCTGTGGACTCAGATTCAGCTGGCTACGCAGCTCTTTCTCCTGTTCCAGGGCGCTGTTCAGCTCCAGTGCTCTGGCCTTTTCTGAATCCAGCAGCACCTGCAGCTCCGATATGCGGCTCAGCTCGTGGGAGAGCTGGGCTTGGTGAAGGGTCTTTTCTGTCTCTGTCTGCTGCTTCAGATTGGCTGCTGCCTGTCGCTCCTGCTCCAGGAGGGTTGAAATCTGGCAGTTTTTACGTTTCTGGTCCTCAAGTGTGAACTTCAAGTCCTTATTTTAAAGGGGGCAAAAGTATGTACAAGTATTTAAAAATAAGTAAATACACTATTGCCAATGTGCCTTTCAGACCTTGAATGAAATGCTTTGCTTTCTTGGATTATAATTAGTAAAACAATTTTTGGAAATAGCTTTTTAATAGGTTAACTGTTTAATTCATGTTGTCATATAAACTACATGGCCACATAATACCCAATACACATTTGCTATAACTACCTCAAATTCTTCCTTTTCTCTCTCTTGTTTTCGTTCTGATTTACACTTCTCGTTTTCAAATGCCCATTGAAGCTCTCTGGATTTCTTTTGCTCATTTGCCAGAGCATCATTTAACATGTCCATTTCAGCAGTCTTTTCCGAAACTTCAGTCCTGTTAAGAGAACGATCGGTAATTAGTACAAATGTTTTTTGATATGTTTTTGGAGAAATTACTCAAATAAATAAGGAACCATTGGCACCCTCTAGTAATAAAATTAGTTTTTATCCAAACAAAATAGACAGGCTTGATGAATGAATGTAACTTGCTTTGGTTGCTTGCTTTGCAGGATCTATTAAATGATAACATGGTTGTTTATGAATGACTTGGTTAACATTTTCTCCATTCTGTAAGAAATATCAGCGGTCTGTTAAAGGTTCCATTACTGCAAGCTAACCTTAACACTGTAAAGCTGACAAAAAGTCACATGGTTCAGTAACATAGATAAGCAGCACACCAGATAAATGAACACACTGGTGAGTCACACTGGGGAGCACACTGTTTCATGGCTGCTGTGAACACACTGGCAGCTACTTCAGCCCTGCCTCTTAGCAGATGCTCTTTTATTGAATCCTTTATTAATATTTTGTCAACACAATAGTCAACAAAATAGAATTTTAGAAAAAAAAAAAAAAAACCTATATGAACATAATTTAGATCTTTTATTTAGCATCATGTAATCACAGAAACTACAAAATGATATCGCAAAAGTGTGCTGGAAGCCATAATAGTAGTACAGTATTTCATGTTAGATTTCCAAAATGTCAGATTTTTACATTTGTGTCCATTTTTTTGTTAAGTAAAAAATTATGGAAAACTACAAAGCTGTGTGTAATTCAATATGCTATCATAACATTATTCGCCAGGTTTCATTCGACTTTATGAAGCAAAATCTGTTCATTCTATAGGGTAATGCAAAACGTTTGTATACAGTTGTACAAGCTCATTGATTCCATATATTAATCTACTGCTTGGTATGTTAGTGTTTAAAATCAGTACAATATTGTAGAAGGAAAAAAATAATAATTCACCTGAGAGCTTCCAGCTCTTTCAAATGTTTGTGTTGTGCTTTAAGGGTTGTCTCGAGTTCCAGTTTTGTTTGCGCAAGCTCATTCTTAAGTTCAGCTATCACCATCTTCTCAGAGTGGAAACGATCCTTCAGCTCATTTCCACTTTCCTTCACACGATTCACCTCCAGTTCTACAACACTAGCCTGATTGTCTTGCAATGTATAGTCCTGATGTCCATCTAAGGGAGATATAAAAATGTAGTTACTACAAAGTACATTAGTCCATAGTTATGAGACTTGATCTTATATGAGAAAGAAACCACAAACCAAGGTATGCAAAAACAAATCCACTTTTTTTCTTAGCATCTGTGATAGCGTACTCTGTAGAACTCTTCCAGCTGTGACATCAGGCAGATGGCAGTCTAACTCTGTCTTTACAATGACTTTTCAGAAGTGTTTTGGCTAGATTTAACAGATCAACACCATTTTATGGAATGTTTCAGGATAAAAATACTGTATAGGATTTTTGCATAGTTTCCTTATTATGAGCTGGAATATGACACTAAACAAGGACTGATAACATATTAAGGGTAATCTTTTTTGTATACCAAGCATCTTTAAAAAAAATAATAAATAAATAAATAAAAGCACCAGAGACAGCTACAGTGCCGTGAAAAAAGTATTTGCCCCCTGTCTGATTTTCTGCAATTTTGCATATTTTTGACACTGAATGTTATCAGATCTTCAACCAAAACCTAATATTAGATAAAAGGGACCCTGAGTGAACAAATAACACAAAAATTTGATACACATTTCATTTATTTATTAAAGAAAGTTATGCAACACCCAATGCCCCCATGTGAAAAAGTAATCGCCCCCTTAGACTCAGTATTATTATTATTATTTGTTTATTTAGCAGATGCCTTTATCCAAGGCGACTTACAGAGACTAGGGTGTGTGAACTATGCATCAACTGCAGAGTCACTTACAATTACATCTCACCCGAAAGACGGAGCACAAGGAGGTTAAGTGACTTGCTCAGGGTCACACAATGAGTCAGTGGTTGAGGTGAGATTTGAACTGGGAACCTCCTGGTTACAAGACCTTTTCTTTAACCACTGGACCACACAACCAATAACTGGTTACGCCACCTTTAGCAGCAATAACTGCAACCAAACGCTTCCTGTAGTTATTGATTATTCTCTCACAGCACCGTGGAGGAATTTTGGCCCACTCCTCCATGCAGAACTGCTTCAACTCGGTGACATTTGTGGGTTTTCAAGCATGAACTGCCCGTTTCAGGTCCTGTCACAACATCTCAATGGGGTTTAGGTCTGGACTTTGACTAGGCCATTCCAAAACTTTAAATTTCTTGTTATTCAACCATTCTGATGTAGACTTGCTTGTGTGTTTCGGATCATTGTCTTGCTGCATGACCAAGCTGCGCTTCAGCTTCAGCTCACGGATGGATGGCCTGACATTCTCCTGTAGAATTCTCCGATACAGAGCAGAATTCATGGTTCCTTCAATGATGGAAAGGCGTCCAGGTCCTGATGCAGCAAACCATCCCCAAACCATGACACTACCACCACCACCATGCTTGACCGTTGGTATGAGGTTCTTACTGTGGAATGCAGCGTTTGGTTTTCGCCAGACATAACGGGGCCCGTGTCGGCCAAAAAGTTCCACTTTTGACACATCTGTCCTTAGAACATTGTTCCAGAACTCCTGAGGATCATCCAGGTGCTTTTTGGCAAACTTGAGATGAGCATTCATGTTCTTCTTAGTGAGCAATGGTTTCCGCCTTGCTACTCTGCCATGAATCCCATTTTTGCCCAGTGTCTTTCTGCTGGTGGAGTCATGAACACTGACCTTAGCCAAGGCGAGAGAGGCCTGCAGATCCCTGGATGTTGTTCTAGGGTTCTTTGTGACTTCCTGGACGATTTTACGCCTTGCTCTTGGAGAGATTTTGGCAGGACGGCCACTCCTGGGAAGATTCACTACTGTCCCAAACTTTTTCCAATTGGACAATATGGCTCTGACTGTGGTTCGGTGGAGCCCCAGAGCCTTAGCAATGGCTTTGTAACCCCCTATCCAGACTGATAGGCATCAACAACTTTTTTCCGGAGGTCTTCAGGAATTTCTTTTGTTCGTGGCATGATGTGCCTCTAGAACATGTGTGCTGACAACTTCACTCTGATGGTAAGGGCCAAAGTTAGTCAGATTTATATTGGGCAGGGCTGGCCCAAATCAGGCCTGGTTGTTAACCAAAGTACTCAAACAGCTGAGCCTAATTATCCCTTTAATTGGGTTGAGTTAACTAGGGGGGGCAATAACTTTTTCACACCTGAAGATTGCACACCAGACAAATGAAAGAAGCACCAAACTTTGGTGTCATTTTTTCTTTGACTTCCTCTATACACTACTACAACACACAAAAACATCTGACCAAATACAATGTGAAAAATGTGCAAAAATGCAGAAAATCAGACAGGGGGCAAATACTTTTTCATGACACTGTATCTATCAAGGCAACATTGTATTGTGAACAAATTAAAAATGTGAAATTACTTTCTCCAAATGAATTATGCACATTTCTGTTCTAAACCATATACATCTCTGTGAACACTGTGTTTTGAACCAGTTTGTTCTATGAAACTGTACTATAAACATTAGCTACCAACTGCAAGGAGAAGTTGAGTGTGCACTAGGCTTGTACAGGTTAAAATGGAAACCTTGCCATTCAGTTTTGTATGATTCTAGTGTTAACTTCAGCATTAACCCAAATCCCCTTTAGAAGTTTCACTAATGTCAATCTTATTTAAATAAAATGTGTTGTGTATTGTGAAAAGGGTCCTGTATGTGTATTGTGTATATTATATACATTATTAAGTATATTATGCCATTATACCGTATGAATGATGCCCTGGAATTATTGAAATGCTTCCTACTGTCACTTTATACTGCACAACAAAATTAATAAAGTAACAGTTTGAATGAATTGTATCCTGTTCCATAGAAATTGTGAATCATGTATAGTACTAAAAGCCTGTACCTGAGCTTGTCTGCAGTGCCAGCTGTGCTGAAGCCCTGTCACCCCTGCTATCACCTTGCTGAGCCCTTTGCAGCTGTGCTTGCAGCTGCCCAATCTCCATCAGCAGACTATTCCTGTCAGCATCCTGAAGGATCTCCATGGCATCCCTGTTCCGAGCATCCTGGCAAGGCAAAACATTGTTGGAGTTTGGATTTTGTAAAAAACATTTCCATGGGGCATAATACAAGAGGAAAAACATTAGGTTATTATCATAATCAATCAATATATATTTTATATAGAGCCTTTCATAGTGGACCACCATCACAAAAAATAACCCTGGTTCCCTGAAACAGAAATGTAACCATTACCGAATGGGTATTTACTAAGGCTGAAGCGATGCATCGATATATCAATGCATCGTATCATTTGACAACTATCGATAGTCAAGCCTGTGCATCGTTTTTGTGTAAAAGGGTTAGAGGCAGACACCGCGTGTGGAAGACAGCCCACTTATACCCGTACTGGAAATGCGTGGACGCTGCTCTGGCATGGGTGTCAATGACCCTATTGGAAAGCCCTAGACAGCTGAAAGGCAGAACCTATAAAAGCCTCCGAGGTGAGCAGCCGTGGGCCGGTTCCGAACATCCCCTCTGGTAGCGGGCGCAGCCGGATGTGCCGGTCTTTGAGGCTGCTGTGGCCAAGGGCTGCTGGTTTACATACTGAAGGGGGTTGCTTAGGAAGCAGGCGAACCAGCTCCTTAGTGGGGCATCTCGTCTTCTGGAGTGATCGGGGCGTCCAACAGCGGCGCTTTGTCCCCATCAGGCACACGTGCCTGGGCAAGCCAAAGCTGCCTATGTGCAGCTACCAGCGCAGCTAGGTTTCTACAACCAGCCTGTCCGTTGAGCTGTAGCAGGTTCTTGTTAACCAGGCGCAGCTTATCCAGCTGTTGTGGTGAGGGCCTGTGGTTCTCATAAAGGGACTGCAGCAAATTTGACTGGTAGGCTATGCAGCCACCTTTCAAAGACAGGGTGATGAGGAAGAGTGCTGAGCAGGAGTAAGGGATGCACAGCGCTCCTTAGAGCTGTGGGATAACCATTTCTCAAGCGTGCATTTGGAGAAAGGGCCAGAAAACTTGCAGAAGCTGCAATTAGCCAGTGCCTCTCTGGCATGCTCTGGCCCCTGGCAGACTTCAGCACCAGGTCGGTACAGGTACGGTACCCAATCAGAACCTGGTTGGTACCGGGTTGGTGACTTTAGCACCCAGATGGTACTGAGTCGGTACCAGTAGTGGTGTGGTAACCTCGGGAGAGCACAAAGTCAACTGACTTATGTTGCTGGATCCCTGGCAAGGAGCGACTCTGGATAAGGGCATCTGCTAAATTAATAAAAATAATAATAATAATAATAATAATAATAATAATAATAATAATAATAATAATGCACACAATAAGTGTAATTAGTAAAAACTATTACAGCGATTAGCTTAATATCACATATGTGTAAAAACACAATAAAAGCGAATATATACAGATAGAAGCAATAAGTAAGGTCAATCTTGAAAAGAAAAATGTGCTGGGCCTTTTGTGCCCTCAGGGGCGGGGCCATGACTGTGTCACAGGCTCAAAGAGCAGCTTTGGTATACAAATTTTCAGGATTCAGCATTCGGTAGTGGTTACATTTCGTACTTGAAAGGGAAACTATTCTGCCCACAGAACTGTAATTATTATTATTATTATATTTCAACATTCAGGGTTCTTCCTAGACTCCTTATCATAGATAACTGGTCAAAACTTTACATCGATTTTTCACCTGTTCACGCAGCCGGTTTTCCAGCTGGTTCAGATGTACAAATATGTCACTAGTCTCCAGTGATGCCATATGCGTTTCAAGTGCACTCTTAAGAACACTGCGCTCCTTCAAAAAGACTTGCTGGATAGCTTGGAGGAGTTCTCCACGCCAGTCTGCAACACCTTCAGCTGATGCAAAATTCAAAGATATCTAAAGGGCAATAAAAACATGTCTTTGTCATTGCTTACATGTTGTCTTTGGCCAGATCATTACAAAAATATTGCTTATTTTACCATTATGTTTTGAATAAGTTTTCATTACTACTATACACATCAAATTCTTGAATATATTTTTGTTTTGATTAATATGTATTTACCTCAGTATCTCTGTGAACTTGCATCTTGGTAATCAAAACCCTGAGTGACTCAACCGTAGCCAGGAGTGCCTGCTTCTCCTTCTGCCAGCATTCAGAATACTGCTCTGATGTTCCCATCTTCCCTTCAATGCAAGGGACCTCGGACAGGGAGAGCACCTGAATTCCTTCCTGAAGTACTTCTCGCAACAAGTACTATGGAAAGAACATCAATTATTTAATTAAGTGTTCTCTTTTAAAAACAACTGTGCTGGCAGCCAAGTGCAGGTAGAGGAGAACGCAGGGTCATAGTCTAAAGATATTATGCTAAGATTTCACATTGCTTTGACCAACTGTTTGTGTCACTAACTACAGTCATTCCACGTGATACTGTACTCAATTCTGTATTTATTGCTCTAGTATCCAGTGTTGTACAATGTATACTTTAAAATTCTGTTAATGATTTGGAAGTCTGCCAATGGTCTGGCCCAATCTCTGTATACCGTATTCCTTCGAATTTAAGACGCCATCAAATTAAAGACGCAGACCAAATTTACCACCCTCAATTTGAAGAAAAAATAAAACATCAAATAAACATGCATTTACAAACATACAACCGCAATTAAGCTGTTGTATCGAACAAAACCGACATGAAACAGTGTTGTTGTAGATTAACCACGTAGCTCGTTTATTGTGCTGTGTAGTGAATAATACTTAATATGGCATATCTGTCAGACGCATACCACTCACTCACGGCATCACGCATCCTGGCAACAGCAAGCACAACATCAGGCAACACATAACCCAGCAACCACAACAGCACTGACAACATTGCAAACACAACAGTTAGAACCTGTTTTTCTCACAATTTGTGAACTGTGGTATTGCTTGTCATGTCGAAAAATACGGTGGTCTGATCAGCATTCCCGATCTATCCAAGCTGATACTGTTAGTTAGATATTATGAAATTGGGGGCTCTCGAGTGGCGCATCCAGTAAAGGCGCTCTGCGAGGAGTGCAGGATGTGCCCTATAGTCTAAACGTCGTGAGTTCAAGTCCAGGCTATTCCTTTGCCGACCGAGGACGGGAGCTTCCAGGGGGCGGCGCTCAATTGGCCGAGCACCGCCCGGGGGGAGGGAGCGCTAGGTCGGCCAGGGTGTCCTTGGCTCACCACGCACCAGCGACCCCTGTAGTCTGGCTGGGCGTCTGCGGGCTTCCTGTAAGCTGCCCGAGAACTGTGTTGTCCTCCGACGCTGTAGCTCTTGGGTGGCTGCATGGTGAGTCCGCAGTGTGAAAAAAAGCAGTCGGCTGACAGCACACGCTTCGGAGGACAACGTGCGTTTGTCTTCGCCCTCCTGAGTCAGCGCAGGGGTGGTAGCGGTGAGCTGAGCATAATAAAATAATTGGCCATTCCAAATTGGGAGAAAATAATAAAAAAAAAAAATTGGCAACGACTAAATTAAAAAAAAAAAAAAGAAATGATAAAATTGTAAAAGCTTCTCTTGGTATTCCTCAGGAAGCTAATACCGCTTCTTTGTGAAAAGCTGAAATCAGGCATACATCTTTGTTGTCTTTTCTCAGCAGTAAGTCACTTTGCTGCTTGTGTATTTGGGCAGCTGTTTGTGTTGTCTTTTCTTGGCAGTCAGTCACATTGCTGTTTGTGTACTTGGATATTCACGTCTTTTGTTGCTGATTTTAATACACACATCACTATACTGTACTAGAATTTAAGACGCAGGATATTTTTAAAAAGCAAAAATGGTTAAAAAAAAGTGTGTCAAATTCGAAGGAATATGGTACTTTAAATCTTAATTGTTTAGAAAGAATACAGGTGTAAGGTAATTCATTTGGGACAGACTGCAGATTGTAAACATTTGACTGTTGTACATTCCCCTCCTTACCTTTATTTTGTCAGGTAGTACCTCTGATGAAGTCTGAGGCATTTCATTGTCTCTCCTGGCTTCCTCTGGAGTGATTCTGTACTCCTGGTTTTGAGTGGAAATGTCATAATACATTCTCTGACTCCAGTCTGAACTGCTGTCTGAAAGGGGTTGACAAAATGTTAATGAGAATTTAACAAATAAATTGCAGTAAATTATATAACCTAGTTTAGTACTTTAAGTATATACAAAAGCATATATCACGTTCACCTGAAAAAGAAATGTAACCAATATTGAATGGGTGTTTACCCCCTAAAGCGCCGAATCCTGAATATTTTATACCAAAACTGTCTTTGAGCCTGTGACGCAGTCATGACCCCGCCCCCCCAGGGATCAAAAAGTACTGTGCTCACAGATCAGTGTCATTTTTCCTTCAAGCCTGCTGCAATTATGGACATAACGACATTGAAGGTTAATGGTTACATTTCTATTTCAGGGAACCAGGGTTATGATAATAACCTAACTTTCCCTTTCAAGTACGAAATGTAACCAATACCGAATGGGTGTGTATCAAAGCAGTTGCAAGGGTAAGATTGCCGAACGATTGAAATGCTACGAGGCTAAGCCAAAGGCTGACCTGTGCGTTACCATTCAGCACCCCAGTAACAAGTACCTGGGGTAAGAAAATTGAGGGAACATTTCACCTCTATGTCTGCGTTGTAAGGGTCGACTGAGAAGCCGCCATTAAAACTAGTTACAAAATCAGGGTTTTGAGGATCCACGACATTCAGTCTGTAGAACCTAGTGAAGCTAAAGGGAATAGCCCACACTGCTGCTTTGCATATGCCCTTGACAGATGCACCCTGGAATAAAGCCCACAATGTTGCAAGGCCCCTGGTGGAATGGGCAGCGAGCTTTTCTGGATGGGGCAAGTTGGCCAGTTCAGTTCATAGGCAGTCTGACCGTGTATGTTCTCCACTTGGACAGCTGCTACTTAGACAGGGCTTGACCATGGGACTTTGCCCCATAGCAAACAAAAAATAGTTCGAACTGCCTCCAACTTTTCGTCCTGCCAACATAGTATGCCAGGGCCCGAACTGGGAAGAGCATATGGAGCTCAAGTCAGACTGGAAAGGAGGTGGCTGGAAAGCCTCCAACTCCACAGGCTGGTTGACATGGAATGCTGCTGCACAAGGATTGTTCCCTAATGGACAATTTCAGCGATGCACTTAATATCATAAATGGCGCAGAGATATGCGAGCAAAGTACTTTTGATCCCTTGGGGGCGGGGTCACGACTGCGTTACAGGCTCAAAGAGCAGCTTTGGTATACAATATTCAGGATTCTGGTCTTTATGAGGTAGACACCCATTTGGTAATGTTTACATTTTTGTACTTTTGAAAGGGAACATAATATTATTTCTGTACCCACTTCCCTGTGGCTTTGAACTAAAACATAAAATCACACATTAGAACATAAACATTTGTAGTAAAATGTGTGTGTATATAACAAATCACAATCTGACAAATGGTTCAAAATATAAATAACTTACCACTAGTGTATCCATCTCTAAACTGGGAAGAACCAGGCTGTTCCAAAACGGAAGCAGGGATTCCCTAATATAACATTTACAAAGTGTGGTTAGATGCATTTTAATACAGGCACAAAATAAATAAATATAAAAAAGGTAGAGCACTGTATGAATAAATTACACAAACTAACCCCGGTAGCTCTCATCTTCTCTAAAAACGCATTTAAGGCTTTGCACTGCTCCCTCAGAATCTGAGAATCACTCTTCAGTGTGTCACTCTCACAAATGTGTCGTGTCTCCATGTCCATTATTTCAGCAGCATGAAGTTCCTGCATCTGCCCAATCTTCTCTTTGTACTGTCTGATTACTTCTGTCAGCTGCTCTGAAGAGCTGCTATTCTGTTTAATGAGATCAATTTGGATTTCAGCATCTTTACACAAAACATTTGGGGTCTGGAAGCTCCTGTCCACGTTTGCAGGCTTATCGGTTTGAGATGCAGAGTTCTTCCTCACCAGTGAAGGTTTCTCTTTGGTTGAAGTGTGTTTCGTTTTATCGCAAACAATGTCAGGTTTTCCCTCAAAGAGTTTGGTGTCTTTTTTCTGATGATGATGGCCCAGCGCCTCCTCTGCTTTCGCCAAAGCTTCCTTTACTTGTTTAAGATCTTCCTGAAGCTGTGCAATTGTCAAATCCCTCATCTAAACAAAAGTAATTTGTAATTAAAAACATTTCACAAGTTTCTTTGCTTTTGTGTTAAACTACTAACCTTTCCAAGCTTAATCATACACCGTTCCATTGAGCGAACATTCTTCTCGTATTTTCAACCACTTTTAGTGGCCCCCTTTTGTTTGAAAAATCAGTATATAGTATGTTTCTATATTTGTGATTACTGCTTAGTAGAATAAACAAAGTATATATGTTAATGTGTGTAGCTATTCATGTTACTTTTTAGTGTAATTGTAATTACACGATGAACCCACTTTATATCACATGATATAAACTGGGTTTCAAGTTTGCCTAGGACAGCACATTACAAGTGCGAGAAAAAAAAAGAAAGAAAAACTAGCGGTGAATTAAAGAGCAGTGTTTTAATACTGTATATTTAGTCGTTCTTTACATTTAAACAAATGCATATAGTTTACAAGCCAAAGTGTTTTGTTTTGTGCATTTGTATAAAGCCCAGGACACACGAGTGGCGCGAAGCAATACCGCTTTGCTTGGTGGACACACATTAACGGTTTTGAAGCGGCGATAAACAAAAAAAGAAAGACTGCCCACCATCTCCCAGTACTGTACAACATTTCTCCTAATTTCCTCAGAATTTCTTAGCATAACCCCTTTCATGATAAGCCCATATACCTTGACAGTCTGGAAGTTTCTATTGGTTGCAGGTATATACTTTAATTGTGCTGCTTATATACTAGGCTATATATAAAATATATTGTGAATAATACCTACCTGGCATCCCTACAGCCTGTGCAACTGTGCACCAGATGATAATCTTCATATTAACGTCCATGAAATTCTTAGTTTTATAATCAAATAGCTTGGGATGCTGAGAAACTTCAGCTATCAGTAGCTCCTCCATGTTGATGGATATTCGAGTTCATCAAGACATGACGTATCCCACAGCATGGACCTGATTGGCTAGACCCAGATTTGCCACTGCAGGAAAATGTTTGAGCAGCAAAATATTGCTCGCCGAGGGATATTTTGCCGTTCTAAAATTCTGCCACTGCGACAGTTTTCTGCAACGTCATTTTTTCATCAATGTGTGTTCACTCTAATTGAAATAAAAGGCGAGCGATATGTGCTGCATTTTGCCGCTCCCTGCTAGCGGTGCCGTGCCGCTCATGTGTGTCCTAGGCTTAAGACTGACTATGTGAAAGAAGAAAAATTTGGCGATGTTGGTGTTTTGTAACTGAACTGTATCCCGTTAAGACCGTCCACACAGCATTTGAGAGGCTACACAAAATGTCAGTTTATCAGCAGAGATGATTATTGGTTTTTGGTTGCACTGAAAATTAATTATACCCTGTGGTTACTTAGTACAGCCCGCATTTGACAGGCTGCACAAAACGTGACAATAAGAGCGTTTTTGAAAAAATCGTGATAATAAACAGGGTACGATAGTAAGCTAGGTGATATAAAACTGATTCATGTGTAATTGCAATTACTGCAACATAACTAACTGTAATTGAAAAAAAAAAAACATTGTAATTGTAATTTCAGCAAACAATTATGCTGTAATTGTAATTATAACCAACCCCAGGTCTGCAACCAACACTGTGTGTTTTGCTAATTTATGTTCAGCTATAAGGAAGTCAGAATTAATAACCCTTTATATCTCATATAAAACACACAACTGTGTACTGATCCTTACTTGTAAGCCCTCCTTAAGTTTTTCTGCACATTCCCTGTAGCTGTTCAATTCTTCTTTTGTGACAGCAGCTTCGGAATTAACCTGCTCAAGCTCCAAAACCAGTTTAGATATAGCAGCAGGTTCATTACTTTGTGGTATGTGTTTTGTAGCCTGATAAAAGATTTAAACAAGAAGATAAAATTACATCATACTGCTATTTGTGGTAAGTCAAAAAAGCTAACCAATATCCTGCATTAAAATGGAATTAATAAAGTCTGAAGAAAAAAAAAATATATATATCTATTAGTACATCATGAGCTACAGAACAAAATGACATCACAAACTCTTGACATTGTGTTAAAACCCTCTTCAAAATAAATAAACAAACAGGTATTGTGGCATATTAGAAATGACAGCATATCATTAATTGTAATTCATCGTTATGCTTACATTTTTAAATGCTAAAATGTTATTTTGCAACAACTTCACATTTGCCATCTTCAGCTCCAAAACAATTTTAGATACATCAGTTTGTTTGGAAAACACACAAAACTTAAGTGAAAAAGTTGAGTTGGAATTAATTTGATCGACAATCATCTCTGATTATGCTGTAGCAGCTTTATAAATATAAGAGCATAAGAAAGAGAGAGGAGGCCATTTGGCCCATTTGCTCTTTTGGTTGTTAGTAGCTTATTGATCCCAGAATCTCATCAAGCAGCTTCTTAAAGGATCCCAGGGTGTCAGCTTCAACAACATTACTGGGGAGTTGGTTCCAGACCCTCACAATTCTCTGTGTAAAAAAGTGCCTCCTATTTTCTGTTCTGAATTCCCCTTTATCTAATCTCCATTTGTGACCCCTGATCCTTGTTTCTTTTTTCAGGTCGAAAAAGTCCACTGGGTCGACATTGTCAATACCTTTTAGAATTTTGAATGCTTGAATCAGATCACAGCGTAGTCTTCTTTGTTCAAGACTGAATAGATTCAATTCTTTTAGACTGCCTGCATATGACATGCCTTTTAAACCCAGGATAATTCTGGTCGCTCTTCTTTGCACTCTTTCTAGAGAAGCAATATCCTTTTTGTAACGAGGTGACCAGAACTGAACACAATATTCTAGGTGAGGTCTTACTAATGCATTGTAAAGTTTTAACATTACTTCCCTTGATTTAAATTCAACACTTTTCACAATATATCTGAGCATCTTGTTGGCCTTTTTTATAGCTTCCCCACATTGTCTAGATGAAGACATTTCTGAGTCATAGATTCCTTCTTCAATTTCAGTATCTCCCATATGATATTTATAATGCACATTTTTATTGCCTGCGTGCAGTACCTTACACTTTTCTCTATTAAATGTCATTTGCCATGTGTCTGCCCAGTTCTGAATGCTGTCTAGATCATTTGGAATGACCTTTGCTGTTGCGTTTGTGTTTGCCACTCCTCCTATTTTTGTGTCATCTGCAAATTTAACAAGTTTGCTTACTATACCAGAATCTAAATCATTAAATGTAGATTAGGAATAGCAGAGGACCTAATACTGATCCCTGTGGTACACCACTGGTTACCTCGGTCCATTTTGAGGTTTCTCCTCAAATCAGTACTCTGTTTTCTACATGTTAACCACTCCCTAATCCATGTGCATGCATTACCCTGAATCCCTACTGCGTTCAGTTTGAGGATTAATCTTTTATGCGGGACTTTGTCAAAAGCTTTCTGGAAATATACTTGCTTTATGGTATGTATGTATGTATGAAGCATAAATTTATTAAATCCATTGTTTTCTATCATTAAATATAAGAATTGGTATTTTCTATTTACCTGTTGAAGATCGTCTTGAAGATTTGCAATAGTCAATTCTCTTTCCTAAACAAAAGAAATGTCAAATATAATTCAATTTATGCCATTGGTCATAAAACCAGTATCCTGTATCAAAGCTGCTTGAGAGATGGAAATAACATCACTTTGCTTGTAAAGGGGTATATTTTGATCATATGCCAATAAATAGTTACTACATTTGACTGAATTAAATCTATTTTTATTTAATTACATTTTTTTAATTTAGAAACTAGGAAACATTTTTTTGCAAAATTGAGGAGCTCTTTTAAAGATGTGTTAATGCGAGAGTAACAAAACAAATGGTTTTCTGATTCTTACTTGCAACTCATCTTTATGCTTTTCTGCACACTTCCTGTAGCTGTTCAATTCTTCTTTCATTGAAGCAGCTTCAGACTTGACCGCCTCCAGCTCCAAAACCAGCTTTGATACATCAGCGGGTTCATCCCTTTCAAGCTTTGATTCTTTTGCCTATGTAAGTACATTTAATATATCCAATTAAAACACTTAGTTATGGCAGCACCTTGACTTGGCATACAGTACATGTCTACCTATGCTTTACCTGCTGTACTACAGTAGGTGTTTCCACTGTACTAATCACAAAAACAACAATGAACTGTAGCCTTCTTTGCACTATAATAGTGAACAGCTTCCTGACATATTACTTAAAATATGAAAAGACATGTGCAATACTTGATGCTATATATGTGAAACAGAAAGCTATCAATTCTATTTTATTTTAGGTAGCCAATGGAAGGTTTTGCTAAAGCATCATTTACCTGTTGAAGATCCTCTTGAAGCTGTGTAATAGCCAATTCTCTAACCTAAACAAAAGTACATTAAAATGAAATACAATTCAAATGTCAATAAGATTTAAAACAACTATATTATTATTATTATTATTATTATTATTATTATTATTATTATTATTATTATTATTATTATTATTATTATTATTAATAATACTACTACTACTACTACTAATAATAATAATAAAATGTTATAACTTTCTAAAGCTAAATGTTTTAGCTGACACAGTCAGTACTATCAATTACTAATCATTGAAGATCGAAGAGGCTGTGTGGTCCAGTGGTGAGGCTGTGTGGTCCAGTGGTTAAAGAAACAGGCTTGTAACCAGAAGGTCCCCGGTTCAAATCCCACCTCAACCACTGACTCATTGTGCGACCCTGAGCAAGTCACTTAACCTCCTTGTGCTCCGTCTTTCGGGTGAGATGTAATTGTAAGTGACTCTGCAGCTGATGCATAGTTCACACACCCTAGTCTCTTTAAGTCGCCTTGGATAAAGGCGTCTGCTGAATAAACAAATAATAATAATAATTACTTGCAACAAATCCTTAAGCTTTTCTGTCTGTTCCTTGTAGCTGTTCAATTCTTCATTCATTGAAGGAGCTTCAGACTTGACCTCCTCCAGCTCCAAAACCAGTTCAGACACAGCAGTGGGTTCATCACTTTCAAGCTTTGATTTTGGTGCCTGGTAAGGAATTGAAATTAAGATATGATATTCTTTGATATAGCTCCAGCGCATCCAAAACTCTGCTGCTCACCTTGTCTTTTCCCTTCCTCGTTTCTCCCATGCTACTCCGCTCCCTCCACTCTTGCAAAAACTCTTGTACTCGCCTATCGCTATCGCAACCTTTCTGCTCCCTCCCATCTCAAGACTATTATATATCCCTACACTCCCTCTTGCCCCCTCCGTTCCTCCGCCACCGTCAGATTAGCTGTACCCCCCCCTCCTATTTTCTGTATCTTGTACTTGATTTTACTCTTAAAGGGAACCGTATTCATGTTTTTTGTAATTCCTCTTATTTTAAATCGTTCTTACCCATTTATTGTACTTATTACTTGCTCTTAACGGAATCACTCTTAAACGTAATTATTTACTGTATTTTCTGTTTGCTCTTATTTGAATTTGCTCTTATTTACTGCTGAATGTATTGTATTTTATAACTCTTATCTGTAATGTGATATTTTGTAACAACTGTAATTCGCCCTGGATAAGGGCTTCTGCACAAAATAATAATAATAATAATAATAATAATAATAATAATAATAATAATAATATATAACAAAATACTAGACCAAATATAATTCTTGAGGGATTAAATAATAAAAAGCAGACCTCCTAAACAAACACATCATCAATGCATCTACATAGGCATTTTAATAAATCACAAAAACAATACTGAATTTGCACAGGAAATCTAAATACCTCAAACTCGCCCTACCAAAATAAACATCCAGAACACATTTTCTTTTTTAAAACACATTTGTATTGGCACAAAACAAACAGCAGCATGTCCTTACCTGCAACTCATCCTTCAGCTTTTCTGCCTGCATACTGTAGCTGTTCAATTCTTCTTTTGCAATGGCAGCTTCAGACTTGCCCTCCTCCACCTCCAAAACCAGTTTAGATACAGCAGCGGGTTCATCACTTTCAAGCTTTGATTTTGTTGCCTATGTATAGAAGTTTTATTTTTAATTTTAATTTTAAAATTAATGAAATGACCACTTACAGTACATTAAATCGATCAAACAATTTTTATATAGCGTCTTTCACATTTATACTATAGTACTATAGTTGCCATGTCACAGGAAATGTAAATACCTCTACATTTCTCTATCAAAATATAATTTGCAAATTACTATTATTTTAAACACATTTATATTGGCATAACACAAACAACTGCACGTCCTTACTTGCAACTCATCCTTGTGCTTTCTTGCCCGTTCCTCGTAGCTGTTCAATTCTTCTTGCGTGGCAGCAGCTTCAGATTTGGCTTCCTTCTGACCGGAAGCCAGTTTAGATGCAGCAGTCGGTTCATCCATTTCAGGCTTTGTTTTCGTTGCCTGTAAGTGCAAACCATTAAAATAATGTAATAAAAACACGTATTCAAATGGCAAGACTTGGTATACTGTATGTTTCTAAATGTACATGCATCCTTTACCTGTTGAAGATTCTCTTGGAGCTGTGTAATAGTTAGTTCTCTTACCTAAACAAAAGGAATTTGAAATTAAATAGATTTAACAGTTAATATAACAGATTACAACACTGCACCTGCTTTAAAGTATTTATTTTAATAAGATCTTAATATACTTCAAAGAACCATATTACTTTGGTATATACAGGCTTATTACCTATTTTCTGCAACCCTTACAATAAGCAAAACGTTATACTGTACTTTATACAAATAATTATCATTGAGTTAAATTTTGGTTAAATCTAGTGGATACAAATAACTGTCCAGTCCAATAACACTTTTAAAAAATAATTTGAGTATAGTGAATAAACAATCAGTCAGTGATCCTTACTTGCAACTCATCCTTAAGCTTTTCTGCACGTTCCCTGTAGCTGTTCAATTCTTCTTTTGTGGCGGCAGCTTCAGATTTTACCTGCTCCAGTTCCAAAGCCATTTCAGATGCAGAAACAGTTTTGTCAATTTTTGGCTTTGTTGTCCTGGCCTAATAATGGGATTTAAAGAAGATAATGTTATTTCAACATGCTATTATTTGTTATTAGTTTTATAGCACTTTTCACAGTGACATTCTGTCAATTCTTACACTTACGAGTACATTTTGCAGTTTGTGCTCACTGTACCTCTACACTAGCCATTATCTGGCACTGAATACTGTTTAGGTATAATACTGTAGTGTCCACTGATTTACTTCTGGCCCTATTACCTCCAGAACAGATCTTATTGACTGGTAATATTCTCCAAGTAAGGATGAATACTAAATGATGTTAAACATTTACGAAGGAGTAATTCATATATCTTTTCCAGTTTTCTGACACCATCAACTTCTTGGAGTGAGTATACAAAACTATATACACACATTTTGGAGTTTAACTATATTTTACATGTTCAGATGCAACAGCTTAGGTAAGACTAGTAAAACTTTTTTTTTAAAACACATGAGGTATTTTTAGTGTTGTTTTTATTTTACCTTAGGAAAACAGGCAATATTTGTTACAAGGCTAGTGTGACCTACAATACTGAACTGAAGGACATTCTTATTGTTCTGGATTTTCTCATCAGTCAAGATTGTGATTGATAGGATACAGCAGTCCTCTAGTATCCAGTATTATTCAAGGTAGAGATGGGCTGTACTGTAGAAAGCTTGTCACTAAGAAAGTAATCCGCTGTCACATCTACAGAAAGTCAAGTAACTTGTATAACGATAGACAACAATGGACAGACAATAATAGAATAATAAATGCTGATGAGTGGGATGACTTTAAGATAACATTAGAAAAAATACATTTCAAAAAATATTTTGGGGAAAGTACAGAACTTCATCAAGACATTGTTCTTGTGCATCAACACACAAGTGGATTAATCTGTAATTAACTACAGACAGGAGCTTTTTCTCTTCTACCACTCATCCAAGTGTTCTAAAGCCTGATTAACTACATTTAAAAGTCATTTGTAATTCTGTAGTTACACAATCAACTGGCTAAGTGGAAAATTGGCTTGTACTTCTTAACATGCTTTGTAGGATTTATTTAGATTGAAAAGTACCACAACAAACTTTCAAGGCTTTAGGTGTCTCTTAATGATGTGTGAAACTGAAATAATATGGCAGTGTCCATTCACTTCTAAGTCACTCAAACCAGCATCCGAGTATTTTGTGTGATTTTCTTTGACTTATCCAGGTAAATTCACGATTAGGAATCACGTAAATTACGGCCTATTGCAGGGGTTTCCAACTCTTGGCATCCTAACTTAGGACCTCCCCCCGAGATTTAGATTTTGATCCCATTAATGACAGAGGTTGTTCTTTTGTACCAATAGAAGTACTACTGTATTCATTATGTTCAGGGTCATTTCTCTGACATTTGAGAAACTCTTCCATATTTACTGCACTCAGTGATAACATATATTTTGCTATTTGGTTTTATTTATTTTATTGGCATATTTGTATACACCTCAATAGTGGAGGAAGACCAACTATTACACATGTGGGTACTGACTCCACACTTTCCTTGTCTATGCTGCAATGCCTAGGTAAGTTTTTAATTTAGTAAATCGCCAATTATTTTATTATTTTCTCCCAATTTGGCATATCCAATTATTTTTAGGCTCAGCTCACCGCTACCACCCCCGCGCTGACTCAGGAGCAGCCAAGATGAACACATACTGCCCTCCGAAGCGTGTGCCATCAGCCGATCGCTTTTTTTTCCCACACTGCAGACTCACCGTGCAGCCACCTCAGAGCTACAGCATTGGAGGACAATGCAGCTCTGGGCAGCTTACAGGCAAGCCCACAGGCGCCTGGCCAGACTACATGGGTCACTGGTGCACGGTGAGCCGAGGACACCCTGGCCGAACTAAGCCCTCCCCCTGTGCGGCGCTCAGCCAATTGTGCGCCGCCCCCTGGGAGCTCCCGTCTATGGTCAGCAATAGAATAGCCTGGACTCGAACCGGCGACCTCCAGGCTATAGGGTGCATCCTGCACTCCACTGCCTTTATCAGATGCCCCACTCGGGAGCGCATTTGTAAAAACTTAACCCAATATCCTTAGTTTCGTGTGTATGTTTTGCAAACTTACTGTTAAAAGTAGTTTTTTGGAATTAATAATTGTAAAGGTGCATCAACATAGTTCTCATTACAATCACCCTGTTTTGTTTTCTAATGATACATACTGTTAGCACAGCTACGAGCTGACGTCAGTGTTACATTTGAAATAACCCCCAGCACCTTACAGCAGCATCTAACGTAATTTGAGGAGAGAACATTTTTGTATGTGCTGCAGTGAAACCATCTCACAGCTCCCAGGGGTCCCCGGCCACCAGTTTGGGAACCCTCAGCCTATTGAATTTTGGTAATGTAAAATACATGTTTAATATGTTTTGTTTTTGATGCAACAAAGTTTTTACTAATGAACGATTCATAAAACAGGTAAAATTATTAGCAAATATGTTTGAAAGATTTTATGATGGGTCTGAAAGCAAGGAAAACGAGTCAACATACTAAACATTTAAAATGTAGTTACATTTACTTGCCTTAGATGTTTGCACATCCTGTTTTTCTGCAATAGGCTTCTTCATTTGGTCCAACCGAGCCAATAACTGTGCTAGCTTCTTCTCATACTCAACCACACCCTCTTCTGTGCTGTGGACCAGCTGCCTTTGTAGCTCTCTGTCCTTCTGCAGCTCAGCTAGCTCTTTCTCTAACTCTGTGAGCTTCAGTGTTAAAACAGATAATTTGTTTTTAGGGTGATCTTCTGTTTTTCTGTCCTGCTTTTCATTATCCAGTTCTGTAAAACCGTGGGTGACTGCTATGGCTTCAGCGACTGTCTCTGCCACTTCTGCCGTTTCTCTCAGCCCAACACCTGTAACAGAATGTCCCTGCAGTTCTTTAATTTGACTGTGAAGCTCTTTGGTATGTACTTTAGACTGCTCCTGCACTGCGCCAAGTTGTGCTTGGCTTACTAGAGCAGCAGCGACCTTCTCCCTGAGTTCGTCTTCCAGCTCAATAATCTTTTGCTTCAGGAGTTCAGTTTTGGCCTGAGCTTGCACTTCTTGAGAATGACACAAGTCCAGCTCTGCGTTCTTCTCTCGGACAAAAGCTTCCAGTTCTTCCTGTTTAGCTTCCAGGGTGGTTATCTTAACATTAGCACTTTCTTCCAGTGCTTTTATTTCAGCCTGAATGACTAACACAGTAGTTGTCTTTTCTCGTAAGGCTTCCTCCAACTCAGCTGTCGTGTTGGAGATTTTTTCCACAGAGATAACTGATCCCTCCTCTTGTAAACATTTGTATTTCTGCAATAGGCGGAGGTGATCAGCCTTTAGGGTTTCCAGTTCTTGGTTTGTCTGCTGTATTTTAACCTTCATGCCTTCAAATTCTTCCTTGGTCAGGCTAACCTCTTTGCAGCTCTTCTCTTGTAACATTGGAGCTTCCTTCTCTTCTACCATCATTTCCAGAGGGTGCTTTAAACTTGAAGGCTCCTCAGGGTCATCATCCTGTGTTTTATGCTCAATCTTTGCCAACTCCTGCTGTAGTGTTTCTATTACTTCATTCAGTTGCTCAATTTCATCTTCACTTTTCCTTTTCAAGCGCTCTTGCTCACTCTTTAGACATTCAATTTGAGATTCAAGCTCTCTCATCTGTTCATTCTTTTCTTCTATCACCTAATACGCAATAGGCAAAGAGAAATGGATACCAAATCCTAAATCATTCTTTACATTAATTCACACTACAGATAGCTATGTTAAAGCTTGCCATGTTTTGTTCAGCTACAGACAAGACAAATTGAAGAGATGCATTTTGTGGAGTAGTGGTTAGTGCTCTGGACTCTTGACTGGAGGGTCGTGGGTTCAATCCCAGGTGGGGAACACTGCTGCTGTACCCTTGAGCAAGGTACTTTACCTAGATTGCTCCAGTAAAAACCCAACTGTATAAATGGGTAATTGTATGTAAAAATAATGTGATATCTTGTAACAATTGTAAGTCGCCCTGGATAAGGGCGTCTGCTAATAAATAAATAATAATAATAATAATAATAATAATAATAATAATAATAATAATAATAATAATAATAATCTGAAAAACATAGATACCTTGTTGTCAGATGCAAACTCCAGTTGCTGTTGGCATATATGAAGCTGTTCATTTAGATGCTCAATTTCTTTATCTTTTTCTTGCATGACCTGAGAGAACTTCCCAATTACAATTCGATGGTCCTCAATCGAAACATCATCAGAGTCATTTAGAGACTTCTGCAAATCTTCGACTTGATGCTAAAAACACAAAAGAAAGGATTTGTTCAATTGTGTGACACATTCTCATGTTAAGTGAATTCCCTGTGGCTATACATGGGAAGCTGGTAATAAAACAATATTGAAAAAGGGCGCTCATAAGCAACACATGTGTTGTAAGGACAGCCATCCCCTGCATATGTAGGTCTTTTAGATGTTTTGCTCTGTAGTTGAATAGAAATGAAAGGTCACGGCTGTTTACCTTTAACATTGTATTCTGGTGGTTGAGCTCTTGATGCTGGGTGCTTAATTCCTTTCTTTGGATTTCCATTTGCATGTGTAATTGCTGGACCTCCTCGTTCTTATTCTCAAGTTCCTCTCTGAACTGCTCCAACTGCTCTTCCAAGTTTGAGATCTGAAAGCACAAAGAAACCAAAGCTGCTTTTACAGACGCAAACACAAATCTTATGTAGCCGCAACCATAATATATTTACTGTCAGGCAGGAGCAAAAACACCAAACTGCATTAAAGTGCATATGCAGTATATAAAAACTAACTAACTAAATATATAATTAAATACATTTAGGAAGTAGGCAATTGCTAATTGGTGACAGGGATTCTGCATCATCTTTTCTGGAGAAAACTTAATATTGTGCAATATGGTTGTCAAAACACAAACCATTACATGTCCGAAGAAACCAGATGCCTGACACAAGATAACTGCTTGCACAACGTATGCAACTGTTGGTAATTACTTTCTAGATAAACTTTATGGTTTTAAAGAAGAGGATGGAAAAACATTGAAGGCCATGGTTCATGAAGTGATAAACAGCAGCTATCTGGTAGAAATGGTTAACGCTTAGGCTGTTAAGACTGTATACCTCTTTTTCCTTCCTGTCCAAGGCTTCACGTTCAGTCTGCAGTTGAGCTTCCAGGGTTATCTCTCCTTTAAACACAACTGGTGTATAATGCTTTCTTTCTTCCACCTTAAAAATTAGATTATTAGGTGCTTGTCTGTTCCATAAGGGGGTTGTATTAAAAGCTTGGTAACTCTTGAGTAAATCTTTGTAAAAGTTCTGGAAAGGCAAATGTTGTACCAGATCTTGTTGTACCCAAAAACAAACTTCTGCCCTCATTAATACTTTTATATGATCAAAAATGCATAACTGTAAATGCAAGCCAAAAAAGTCATACCTTTTGTAACCTGTCTGAGCTGCTTATTAGTGCTTGTTCCAGCTCTCTTATCCGATTCTCCAGCTTTTCAATCTCTTCATTGCGCTCCTGTACATCTCTCTGTAGCTGCTCCTTCCCTAGTACAAGCTCACTGCACCCATCTGTTTTATCTTTTAGCTGATTGATCAGAACTTCCACCTGGAAAGAACGGTTTTAAAAGAGAACCATAAAAGAAAAAAATAATAAATAATGAACAAATAACTAAATAAATACTTTAAAATATTCAGAATGTAAATTAATTGTGTGAATAATATTTAGCTTTCGAATTATAAAGTCTGAGCAATTATAATTATAAAGTCTGTGCCTTTTCCTTTCAGCAATCAAAAATGAAAAACTCTAGAGCAGAAGAATGATAGTCATTTTAAAAGCTTTTAATTTCCTTTTAATTTTTTTTTTTTAATAAAATAACTTTTGTATGCACAGTGCTGGTTTTGGTTTCCTCCCCACAAACAAAACAAAACATGTCATAATGCCAATAGGTCTGTTTGATCAAAAGATCCTGTAATACAGGTTCAGGATTAAGTTATTGTAAATAATTCCCAAAAAACATCTCAAATATAGTGCTGTGTCACCTGCCAATGGTAATGTAAATAGTTTTGTAAGCAAACATGAGTTCAGAAAAATAGTTTTAACTGATACAAAAATATGATTAAAAACAGTTTACAGAATTGTTGTACCTCTTTGTTCCTTTGTTCTGTGCTGGACTGCAATTTTTGCGGATACTTGAGCTGCTGTTCTAATTTCTGTATCTCCTGTTGGAATACATCCCTTTCATGCTCTCTGTCAATAGCCTGCTCCTGTGAATCAATTATGACAATAATATGCACGTCATGCTACTTTTATATGCATGGGAACCACATGAACCAACTTTTATTAAAATGTTCACTCTCTGCATCCATCGCCTGTATTGGTTCAAAGTTAGTAATACACTGCTGACCATATTAATATAATTATATAGTTATAAACCGCAGAGTGTTGGTTTCCATGTTTGTGCATTGCTAATAATTTTGCTGTTTAAGGGTTACCCCAGTGGTTAAACAGTATGTGTATAATTGTTCTGCTCTGGCCCTTGGGGCCTATGTGATTGAGTTATCAGGTCCCTAAATCTGCTTTATTAGAGTAATAGGACAGAAAGGTAACATTTGTTACATTTACTAAAAGAAAAATCATAATAAAAATAGTTTTAAAAAGTCCAAATTCCCATTGGGCATATTCTACTGATTTAAGTACTATGCAGGATAGCCGCTATACGATCGTTACCTTTATTAAAAATGTGCACGGATTAATCTACCGATTAATCAACTACAGTCCATAAATTTACAGATCAGTTTTTAATCGAATGACAGCCCTAATAAAATAAATAAATAAATTATATTATATATATATATATATATATAGACACACACACACACACACACACACACACACACATATCTGCAGTGTACAAAACTGAAGGCAAATTAAAGAAAAGGTTTTTAAAAAATGTACACAAAAGTCTTTTATTTGTTTCGGGCAAAAGCCCTTCTTCAGCTGTTTAAAAGAAGTCAACAGTGCAGTAAACTCCAACAGATATCGAAAACAAAGATTTATAAGAAAAATCTTTTGGTCGCAAAAGTTTTGCTTTTGTGGATGAGGAAAAAAACATTAAAGAAATAGATGTCTACAATTATATATTTCAGAAAATGAAGCTGATGCCAACTGAAAAATATCTGGGAGAATAAACATAATTTGTAAAACAGTTCCTTAGGATGTCCCAAGACCGTCTTGTCTTGATTTCGAACACCACATCTCGGCAGTCTCTGATATAAAACAACTTGTGGTGTAAGTTGCTGCAAGATTCAAATACTGTCCAATATATTGTTTTTGATGTTTCTGGACTGATGCAACATTGAAAAAGTAGGTTATCGTTACCTACATTCACAGTATGTACACTCACTGACACAAATATATAGCAAGTAATGTGGAGTAATAAAACTTCAAGAACTATAAAGAGTTGTTCTCAACAAAACACAATGTAAAAATAAAGCACGTATGAGCATCATGCTGTTGGGAAATCAATACATCTTAAATGAACAAAAAAAATAACCCTGAATGCTTACATCGAGAAATTTTCTGTTCTTCTCCAGCTGTTTCTCAAGAGCCTGGATCTGCTGCCTCAAGTCCATGATCTCAGCCTTATTCTCCTGCTCAATCTCTATGACTCTGTTCACCTCCTCCTCCAGCTCAGATTCCAGCTTCTTTACCTGCTTCAGGAGCTCACTGTTCTCTTTTTCTGCCTGCCGCTGCACCTCCACCTTCTCCTTCATGAGCTTCTCTGTCTCCTCCAGCAGGTCTGAATTTGAATGAAGAACATTAAGCCACCAGTTTTTTGAGATGATCATAAAAGCGAGCCCTTAGACTTAATTGCTTTTCTTATGCAAAGGCATAGGGACATTGAAACATTTCCAGTTTCCTTGCTAGTTGTCAGAGTGCTTTCAGAAAGAATGATATCTTATCAAATTATGACCATAATTTATATAAAGAAATATAGCTTCTTACTTGCATTTAGATTTACATAGCAAATACGTGTTTTCTGATCACAGAGCATTGGGCTTAAACCTTGAGACCTGGAAATGATGGGAGCCATTAGAGGACTGAGTCTAGATGTATTTTAATAATTCACTCCATGCTTTGAGTAAAATAAGTTTAAAGGTGTGACGGGTTTTTTTTGTTAGTGCATGGCACTCTGATAATCTTGTAGTGACAAAGAACAAGGCAGATCTTGTGGAAGTGTTTATTTGGGCAGCTGACAGCATCAAGGTAAACTCAAATTGTTCCTTTCTCTATTGATAAATGCAGCGGTAAACTAACTACCAAATGCTTTCCCCATTATATACCAGATTTAAGAATGAAACCAATCTTACCCATACCAGCATTAACCTTGTATTGTTTGGTGTGAGAGTAAAATTCACAGTAAGTGTTAGCTAAAAACCAAAGGGTGAGAAAGTGAAGGGGGAAAAAAAAACTTTGGCTAAATTACTGTTTCTGTAACCATATGCATTTCAAGCAGGGAAGTATTCAAACAACAGCAATCACCTTCTTAAAAAGTTCATATAGCCCGAGCAAACAAATGACAAAGATTGATCTCTGTTTATAAAAGCACTGGGAGGATTGATAATGCTTTTATATACTAAAAATAAAAAGGACTTCTCACTTCTTTTTATTAATATCTTCATGGTGTCAAGGGCCAGTGAAGATGATTGCGGTTTAGGATACTTAAACAATTATTGATTAGTGTTTTTTCATGCTTACTAAATCTGTATTGATAATAGCTGGTATTGAAGTTAGAAAAAGGAAGGAAATCAGAAGCCAAAGCAGTAGGTTAGTAAAGTAAGCAAGTACAAGGCAAGCAAGCTTGACGCTCATAGCACTTGATTCATAAATGTCTATTTTCTGTAAGTGTGCCATCCGATTGAAAATTGGCCATGCTCAGTAAAAACACACCTGCTTCAGGTGCTGCATCAACTGCAGCTTCAACTAGGCCTAGAATAGAAAAGCAAAATAATTCAGCCATTTTTACAACAGGACTTCAGAAAAAAGGCAAGAGGTGAAAATTAAAGAAGTGGTCATACAGTTTATTAGAACATTTTTGTTAAAAGATTCTGTAGAAAATGAAGCTGATGCCAACTGAAAAATATCTGGGAGAATAAACATACTTTGTAAAACAGTTCCTTAGGATGTCCCAAGACCATACATATTTACAACATTACTTACAATCTCTCTTGCCTCGATTTTGAACACCACATCTCGACAGTCTCTGATATAAAACAACTTGTGGTGTAAGTTGCTGCAACATTCAAATACTGTCCAATATATTGTTTTTGATGTTTTTGGACTGATGCAACATTGAAAAAGTAGGTTATCGTTACCTACATTCACAGTATGTACAATCACTGACACAAATATATAGCGAGTAATGTGTATTAATAAATCTTCAAGAAGTATAAAGAGTTGTTCTCAACAAAACTCAATGTAAAAATAAAGCATGTATGGGTAGCATGCTGTTGGGAAATCAATATATCTATATATATATATATCTCTATATATATCTATATATATATATATTGGTATTTAAGATTTTTTTTCTTCTCTATTCTTGAAGTAAGTCTAAGGTAAAGATGTTTCTTTCTTTTAGCTGAGAACCTTTTTTCTTAATAAAATCATCAAATGACTGGTCACACACTATTTCAAACTGTGTTTAAAGATGTGTGGGAGTTACTACAAAGGGTGCAGCTCAATAACAAAAGACTCTGAGCTCTTGTAAGCCTTCAGCAAACATATTGTGCCTATTCACTGAAAGAAACTAAAAAACTAAATTATACTGTAATGTATAAACCAATTCCATACAAAACATACAACTCTGTAATAGTTGCCAAAACAATGATATGGTAGTATCTCACATTTTTTTCACACAATGCTAATCAGTTATTTATAAATAACATTGTTTTTTAGTTAAAAAAACAAAACAAAACAAAGATCACTGAAGATTAAAGATCACTACAGATTTTTGACACTACCTTGTGACAAATTATAAAGCTAAAAACAGTAATAAATGACTGATTCCTACGTAGATTTCAAATACAATTACATACTGTCATGTTTTTAATGCTATAGTTTCTATTAATTAAGCTTGATTATAACGTGCATATTAGTAGCAGAATATCAAGTAGTAACACGGTTGTTAAGTGCAATAGAGAAACCTACGTTCTTGATCTAATAAAAACACACATATTCCCAATATGACGTTTTAAAATGAATAAATAAAAACATTCAGATTATGTCTACCCTGAAAATTTAATATGATATAAAGTTACTGCCGCTTTAACAGAACCTAGTCCCCCTTCTTAAATTGATCTACAAAAAAACAGACCTACTATGTAAAAATAACCTATTTCTTAAAGAAGTTCAGTTCAGTCGTGCAGGTTGGCAATGTGCACAGTGCAGATCTGGGTGGTTATGCAGCTCTGTGGATCCTGCAGTATCTCTCATGTACTTATGCAGCTCTGTGGATCCTGCAGTGTCTCTCATGTACAATGCAGTGAAAAAGTATTTGCCCGTCTGATTTTCTGCATTTTTGCACATTTTTCACATTGTATTTGGTCAGATTTTTTGTGGGTTGTAGTAGTATATAGAAAAAAAATGACACCAAAGTTTGGTGCTTCTTTCATTTGTTTGGTGTGCAAGGTAATCAAACATGCAATCTTCAGGTGTGAAAAAGTTATTGGCCCCCCAGTTAACTCAACCTAATTAAAGGGATAATTAGGGTCAGCTGTTTGAGTACTTTGATTAACAACCAGGCCTGATTTGGGCCAGCCCTGCCCAATATAAATCTGACTATCTTTGGCCCTTACCATCAGAGTGAAGTTGTCAGCACATCTAGAGGCACATCATGCCACGAACAAAAGAAATTCCTGAAGACCTCTGGATAAAAGTTGTTGATGCCTATCAGTCTGGAAAGGGTTACAAAGCCATTTCTAAGGCTCTGGGGCTCCACCGATCCACAGTCAGAGCCATATTGTCCAAATGGAGAAAGTTTGGGACAGTAGTGAATCTTCCCAGGAGTGGCCGTCCTGCCAAAATCTCTCTAAGAGCAAGGTGTAAAATCATCCAGGAAGTCACAAAGAACCCTAGAACAACATCCAGGGATCTGCAGGCCTCTCTCGCCTCGGCTAAGGTTAGTGTTCATGACTCCACCATCAGAAAGACACTGGGCAAAAATGGGATTCATGGCAGAGTAGCAAGGCGGAAACCTAAGAAGAACATGAATGCTCATCTCAAGTTTGCTAAAAAGCACCTGGATGATCCTCAAGAGTTCTGGAACAATGTTCTATGGACAGATGAGTCAAAAGTGGAACTTTTTGGCTAACATGGGCCCTGTTATGTCTGGCGAAAACCAAACACTGCATTCCACAGTAAGAACCTCATACCAACAGTCAAGCATGGTGGTGGTAGTGTCATGGTTTGAGGATGCTTTGCTGCATCAGGACCTGGACGCCTTGCCATCATTGAACTATGAATTCTGCTCTGTATCAGAGAATTCTACAGGAGAATGTCAGGCCATCCGTCCGTAAGCTGAAGCTGAAGCGCAGCAAGACAATGATCCAAAACACACAAGCAAGTCTACATCAGAATGGTTGAAGAACAAGAAATTTAAAGTTTTGGAATGGCCTAGTCAAAGTCCAGACCTAAACCCCATTGAGATGTTGTGGCAGGACCTGAAACGAGCAGTTCATGCTCGAAAACCCACAAATGTCACTGAGTTGAGGCAGTTCTGCATGGAGGAGTGGGCCAAAATTCCTCCACAGAGCTTTGAGAGACTCAAGAAGTACAGGAATTGTTTGGTTGCAGTTATTGCTGCTAAAGGTGGCGTAACCAGTTATTGAGTCTAAGGGGGCGATTACTTTTTCACACGGGGGCATTGGGTGTTGCATAACTTTCTTTAATAAATAAATATGTATCAAATTTCTGTGTGATTTATTCACTCAGGGTCCCTTTTATCTAATATTAGGTTTTGGTTGAAGATCTGATAACATTCAGTGTCAAAAATATGCAAAAATACAGAAAATCAGACAGGGGGCAAATACTTTTTCACAGCACTGTACTTACGCAGCTCTTTGGATCCTGCAGTGTCTCTCATGTACTTACACAGCTCTATGGATCCTGCAGTGTCTCTCATGTACTTAAACAGCTCTATGGATCATGCAGTGTCTCTCATGTACTTACACAGCTCTGTGGATCCTGTAGTGTCTCTCATGTACTTATGCAGCTCTGCCCGAGGGGGCTGTGTGGTCCAGTGGTTAAAGAAAAGGGCTTATAACCAGGAGGTCCCCGGTTCAAATCCCACCTAAGCCACTGACTCGTTGTGTGACCCTGAGCAAGTCACTTAACCTCCTTGTGCTCCGTCTTTCAGGTGAGACATATTTGTAAGTGACTCTGCAGCTGATGCATAGTTCACACACCCTAGTCTCTGTAAGTCGCCTTGGATAAAGGCGTCTGCTAAATAAACAAATAATAATAATAACAATAATAATGATAATAATAATAATAATAATAATAATAATCTGTGGATCCTGCAGTGTCTCTCATGTACTTACGCAGCTCTTTGGATCCTGCAGTGTCTCTCATGGCATCTTGCTGCCTGGACAGCAGCTCCCTTTCCTGACGCATTATCTGTTGCTCCTCCTCCAGCTCCCGCAAATGGCTGCCTGTCAGTTGGAGCTCCTGCTCCAAGTGCTGCTGGATCTCTGCCTTCTGCTTGACCTGCTCCTCCAGTGCCACTCTCTCATCTGCGTAGCCATCGAGGATGCCTACAGCACAAACACTGTTTCAGTGAGAAAACTACATCAAAGCTGAGGCACAGTTGACATCTGTTTTTTCCTTCAATTTGTAAAATCCATAGTGATCAAAGCGATATCATAATATTTTTTTTTAGTATACTGCAATGTGATAACAGACATTTAAGTACTACTGTTAGATTAAAACAATAAAACAGTAAGTCAGCAACAATAAAAACTAAATGCGACAGGAGATGCCTCCTGACATCTAAACTGTTTTTAATTCTGTACTGCACAACTTGAATTACCATACAGAGATTCATATTTGAATACTTGCTTTATGTTGTTTGCATGTAAACAACAACAGATCTGCCTCATCATCATACATTGAACAACAAATTGCACACTTACATCAACATCATAAAAGTACAATTGGCTGAAAAACATAATGTAGTTAAAAAATTAAGCTGACAAATGGTTTTTCATTAAAAAACACTTTATATACAACAAAGGTATGCCTCCAATACAATCAAATAAGCACAAGTTTCAAACTGACTTTGGACAAGGCCTCAGTACAGCTCAGTGCATATGTTTGTATCAGAAAGCATGGATATTCATGGAGTCAATTTGAAACAGATGGAAAGACTAACAAACTTTTACAAGATTTGATATTTATACCTTCATAAGCAACTGGTGATTCCACTCCCATTTGTCTTACTTCTACACCCCTTTTCAAATTTTTCACCTTTTGTTGCCTTATAGCCTGGAATTAAAATGCATTAAAATATTTTTTTTCATTTATCTACACATCCTACCCCACAACTTCCAAGTGAAAAAAATATTCTAGAAATTTGTAGAAAATTAATTAAAAATAAAAACTGAAATAGCTTGGTTGGATAGGTGTCCACCCCCCCTTGTAATAGCAATCCTAAATTAGCTCAGGTGTAACCAATCGCCTTCAAAATCACACACCAAGTTAAGTGTCCTCCACCTGTGTTAAATTGTAGTGATTCACATGATTTCAGGGTAAATTCTGCAGTTCCTGTAGGTTCCCTCTGCTGGGTAGTGCATTTCAAAGCAAAGACTCAACCATGAGCACCAAGGCGCTTTCAAAATAACTCCGGGACAAAGTTGTTGAAAGGCACAAATCAGGGGATGGGTATAAAAAAATATCAAAGGCCTTGAATATCCCTTGGAGCACGGTCAAGACGATTATTAGGTTTGTAGCCAAGTTAAATGAGTACTACAGGTACAATCTAGCACAGCCACCTAGGTTCAAACAACCTGCTGCTTACTTTTTAAACGCAGTTAGAATTTTAGACCCGAATTAAGCATGTTTTCCTTCTTTTGACACAGTACCATTAAAATAAATTCCTGGATGGGACAAACAACATGACAATGAATGTGCTGCATATATGGCCTTTATTAAAGGTAACCGAGTTTTGGCACTGTTTCTATTTCCACATCTGTATAACTTGGCAAAGCTTTGAATTATACTTCCAACCAATTCAGTGGATGCAAAAACATGCAATCTCAATGTATGGGCAAGTCTTCACAACACAGACACAGAGAATGTCGTCAGTAACTGCTGGGGGACGTTGCATGCTTGCTTTAACAAATGAAAGCACTCTGTTTTAGTAAGGAACAAAGTACCACTATTTTTAGACTTTTTTTTTTTTTTTAGTGATCTGAAACATTATCTACTTAGGTTTATTTAATGTTTAAACAGGTCAGCGAAATCCTAATTTTATTCCATAACCTACCCAGGAAAATATGTAATTTCTCTGCAATTTAAGTAGAGCCCTAATTATAATGTATAATAAGCACAGCCCATGTGGTTTTTATTAAGCATTATCTTATGTCAGTGCACAACCCTGACTCATCTTTTCCAATGCTATCTGTTGTATGCCATAGAGATAAAAGCATCTGCCTGTCAAGCTAAATTATTTCACTAAACATAAAACACCCCTAAGGTTTAGCAGCATCTTACAGGAAAGGTCATAGATAGAGGTAAACTTCTATATATATATCATCAAAAAGTAGGTTGGAATTTGTGTCTAGAATATTAATTTGGAAACTATGGAGTCACCCATTACATTGTCTAAACAAGCCTCACTTGGCGATTTCTTTCAAGTGATCATAACCCCACTGCTTACCTGTTCCTCTGAAATTCAAAAGCACACAAGAGTCAATACCCCACAGATTGTCATTGGAAACTTTCCTTTGCGATGAACAAAATAGTATTTATTTATAAAAGAACAGGAAAGTAAGAAATTGTCTATCCACCCTCAGAATGAAACAAACGTGAATCCCTTTTGTGACCTTGCCTCTAACTCATATATATTTTCTATATTGTATTCTTTTCTCTCAATCTCTCTCCCTCCACTGTTTCTGTGGGTCTATTTAGTCTTCACTTTGTCTGACTTATCCTGCTTCTCAGTCTCTGTCTCAGACTACTCCTCCCTGGGAAAATGAGAAAGATCATCACATGGACCTCCTGTAAAAATAACATGCATTTACTAACTATAGAATATGCAATAATGTAAATGAACATGTCTTCCAGTTATAGATTACATATAAGGTTCATTGTGTTATACGTTTATGGTAAGAAACTTTATACACAAGTAATATGAGGCTTGTTGATACATGTTCATCACTTTAAAAACCCTGGCTAAACTCCCAAGAAAACAAAATACTGGCAACTGTAAAATAAGATTATAGTACTTTCAAATAATGATGTGCACCCCATAAATCTGTTGCTTTTTAGTTGGATAGAACACTGAAATAGCCTAAAGCTATTTTAATTAAACGTTTGGATTATAGTGGATTCTGAGGGAATGTGTAAGTGTGTATGCACTTCTTTTGGCATGTTCTGAAAATACAGAATTTGAATGGTGCCAAATAGAAATAGCTAAGTAAAACAGTTCTGTGGGCAGAAATTGCAACATTGCCTTTTATCAGGCATGAAAGTATCTCTGGAATTAACAGTTTCTTCAACACCCCGCTGGAATTTAGCCCTCAAACATAGTTATTGTAATGAACTTGAATGGACAACATGGAATAAACAGCATCTCTATCAAAGATTAACACAAACTTAATGAAGTACAACGACATAAGTGGACAGAGATACTACAGCAAATAAATCAATGGAATGCAGGCCTAGACATGCAATGAATACTCTAATTTGATGTTTAAAGAGTAAGTAGTGGGTTCTGAAAAATATAGTGTTATACGTCCCCATGTGTTGCTTCAACTGTTTAAATAATGTACCTGTAATTTTTCTTTTCATAGTTAACATCCTGACAACTTTTTACACTAATAAACTTTAAAAGCATTTTTCAAAGCGCTTTTCAAAATGTCAGCTCTAGTGCATTGGGGTATGAGATCTGTCCTCAAACAGTGGTGCACGCAGAGAGTGAGTAAGGGGGGCATGACTATGAAAGGTGAAGTTCTATATAATTATTTTTTAAAAGGATAGAACAATTTTAACAAATACACAAATGACAGCGAACTAGTCCAAGTTCTTACCTTTTAAATGCGCAGTTGAAGAATCTGAGAAATTATGTTTTAAGTGGTGAGTGAAACTGCAGTGAACAAAGCTGAAATGGCAGGTTCCATGTATGGGGCGCCAAGTGTAGTAAAAAAAAAAAAAAAGGCACTAATATTTTAACAGGTGTTTTTTTCCAGGATTTAATGTAAAAATTGCATATTTTTTCCTAGATTTAACCAAAAAAGTCCAGATTTAGCTAAATACATAAATGTTAAACACATTCTTAAAAGTTTTGAAATTTATAAAAAATAAACTGGCACTGTATGTAGAGGAGATGGGGAAGCGGAGGGTTTGGCTCTTGGAGTGTAAGGGCAGCTCTGCAGCATACAATGCCAAGTCAAACATTTCAATGGGCGGGGGCTCATTTGCTTGTTAGCTTCAGATTTAGCTGACAAAACAAATATTTTGAAATAACACCTGAAAAAATATGAAAAATTGCATTCCCTGCCTGATGGCTTTCCATGTAACTACATGGACCTCTTAAAACGACATTTCCCATCATCCTCCTGCTCACATATGTAACAGATGGATTTACCAGTGAGCAGGAGGATGATGGGAAATGTAGTTCTGACAGGTCCATGCGGGTACATGAGAAGCCTTGAGGCAGGGAATGCAATTTAAAAGTTTAAAAAAGTGGTAAAAATGTAAAAAAAAAAAAAAAACACACTACACACACCTTACATAAACAGCAACACATGGTAACATGTAACACAATAAAATACAAAGGTCCTTATGTACCCTTTAAGGTAGCTTCCACCCTTTTACCTCTACTTTAGAATATTAAAAGGTCATGTAACAGTCTGCAACACACATTTCCCAAGTTTGTTGTACCGTATATCACAACATTGAAACATCACTATTGATACACTTTTTCTTTTGAAACACTTACCACATGCAAACATGTTTGCAAGAGATTATGGCTGATTATGTGCTCTGGGCTTCTGGAGTTAGGCGTATCAAGGTTAAAATTCCTTATGTGGACAGATTAAAGGAATTTATGCCGCACAAATCCTACAATGGCACAAACAGACTTGGATGATTTATACACGTTTAGAATTAAACTAAAAGTGAACAGGAGTCGCTGGTGTGTGGTAAACCGAGGATTACCCTGACAACCTGAACTCTCCCCACTTGGGTGGTGCTTGGCCAATTGTGTGCCACCCCCTGGAAACTCCCAGCCACAAATCGGCAATGGCATAACCTGGACTCGAACCAGCGCTCTCCAGGCTATAGGGCACATCCTGCCCTCCACACGGAGCGCCTTTATTGGATGCGTCACTCGGGAACCCGAATTAAACTTTTCTATTGCACAAATATAATATCCTGGAATATCACATGGGCTAGACGGCTCGTAGAAAAATAGAGACTAATAAACATTCTTCAAATGCCTGCGTGCTGGATCTTTAATTTGAGATTTAACTTTACTCTAAATGCAATGTTTTATTTGTTTTGCTTTTTTTTAATACATGCATGCTATTTTAGCTACATTTAATTGCTAAGAGACATGACTCCACTTTTCACATGACTACATAACATTTTCAGTAATACTGTTAAACATAGGCGGCGTGTACAAGAGGCTTGGGGAGGCTAAGCCTCCCCAAAATAAATTGCCCAAACCCTCACAAGAAATTGTTCTGACCAACACAAAAAATAATTTGTGAAAGAAGATAGATTTTTTTTTTTCCCGCAAGCGTGCAAAGCAGGTCTAACAAACATATTTGTCGTTTTCTTACTGCACAACTGCAAGACCGCTAGGGCAGCTGGGATATCAAAATCAACACTGTAGTACAGATACTTTTTAGCTGCATTTCAATATCATTGGAGGAGACAGTGCTTGGCTGATTTAATGTCAATTCTTCCCACCAATCTGAGCCTCCCATAACGCTGCAGGAGGCAGCCGACGAAAACTCTGAATCCTTTTCGCTCATTCCCTTGCCTGGAACATCCTCTTCACAATTTCTACATTTATTCGAATTTCTGTTATCTATACAAACAGTTTGATCTGAATCTGATTTTAAAGAACTTGTTGCAAAATATTTTCGTAGCATACTGTCTGTTTTCACGCACCACCGTTTTGTGAGAATTTAACTGTGACGCTACAGTCAGAACATACTTCCTTCGACTGTTTGAACAAATGTCACCTTTCAGAACACCGTTTGTGGTGCCAGATTATGAATGTTTCTGAATTCTTTTCTTTACATTTTTCCAGGCTCAATCCATTTTCAGTGAAAAGCAGGGACTATTGAACTTCTGAAAAACTTTCTGCAAGGAAAGTAGAAAACTGCAGCTGCCTCCTTACTGTACTCTAAATATGAAAACATATTTTAATATTCTGATGAAAATGAATGGTTTTGCTTAACATATACACAGGTAAACAAGGTTATGATGGTCCTGTTGCAGTATCACCAAGGTCCAAAATACAGGACTTGATTGCATTTCAATGTCATTCAAGGAGACAATGCTTGGCTGGTTTAATGTCCATTCTTCCCGCCAATCTGAGCCCCATATAGATATTCGAAAGTTTACTGTAAGAGTGCTTTTTTTTTTTTTTTTGCAAATATACCTTATGAAATATGTTGAATGCCCCTTGATTATAAGTACAATAGCAAGCACATGTTTAGAAGCTTAATAGTCAATATTAATAATTGATTTAAATTGGTGTGAAGTGATGGAAATGGTGTTTTGAAATTGGTGTAGTTACTGTAGGACTGCAGAACGGGTTAACGGATTTAAAGGTTTTAAAAAACAATGCCACTTGTTATCCTTACTGTTTTTCTAATTTGCTTAAATAGGCAAAACATGTTTTAAAGTACAAGCTAGTGCTGTTAAACTTCATTTATTTGGCCGCCTTGTTGGAAAGAAAACCAGTATTTCTACACCACACCTGTGCAGTAAGCCTGTTAGAAATAGCTATTGAAGGTGTAGGCACAGTACATCTGACAAAAATAAATATGACATAAAATGATTAAGTAATATGAAACAATGTATGAATATTATACATAGATATCATTCCTAATTCTTCTTAGGTTGTTATAGATTTAAAGGGATCTACGGTACATTAGGTCCTTTACTCCTTTCATTATTCAAAAACGATCCGCTTCCTACAATACAAATATAGCTCAGGCAAATTAGGTGAACAATCTCCTAACATGACCCCTACAGCAGTGCTCCACTGAAAATCCATAATACAGATTTAAAATAGTTCTTGTATTAATTAATTTCAAATGGTCACTAGGATTCATTTACCTGCCTATATATATATATATATATATATATATATATATATATATATATATATATATATACACACACACATACATACACATATACAGTATATATATATTAGACTTGGTCGAACAGCTTGTTAAGGTTTGTGACAGTGATGACCGAACCACTGACCAATAATTTGGCCCTGGGAGGGAGGTCTTTGTTATACCTAATATCAAGCTTATGAGTGGCCAGCCCAAGAGAATTTTAAGGTACCTGTTGTGAACAAGGAAGTAAAGAAAGGGCTTTTTTTATTATTATTGAGCTCCAAGGAATGTACATGATGGACTTTGAGGACTTTAAAGAAAATAATCTTAATCGTTTAAACAACATGCAATTGTGGATAGACGTGTTTTATAATTGCAGTGTTGTTTTGTATAAATACAGTATTTGTGATATCACTTGTCCTTCAAGGGACATGTAGAAAGTAATATTGGGTAATATATGTGGTTCACCACTTAAGTCAATTTTCCATTAAATACATTTCACAAATACAAACTATTTTCTTTGCTATCACCTAGGTTTCCTTGCCTCTTACACTCTACATGTATCAGAAATACTTGAACTAAAACTCAGTTGGTGTATAGTAAGAAAAAAACAGTGCTGTGTTCTCGTTTTAATTATCCTGGTATGCATTTTTTACTTTAACTCACTGGAGCAGAAAGAACAAAAACAATTAACCCTACTTCACGTGACATTCTCTCCTGACAGCAATAGCTGGTTATACTGTACTGCATTTTGTGTCCTCCTACACAGGAGCACTATGTTGATACGCTACATCAGTTAGTCTCTTCACAACTTGCAAAAAAGACATATTAAGTTTCTTAGGATGATCAATTATTTATATCCAGAAAGGATTTTATTTTCCATGTTCTAAAATTAACTTGGTTTAAAACTTGTATTTATTTAGATGATTTCCATTTGTTTCATAAAGCTCAGACTTATAAAGGCAAATGAGTGTACAGTATTAACTGGGTATATGTCATACAAACCTTCAGCTTTGTGGAGCTCCAATGCCAACAGCTCCCTGGCCTTGGTCTCTTCACTGAGCCTCTCCTGCAGCTCCTCCTGACGTTTCACAAGTTCGTTGATCTCAGCATTGCGCCTAAATGACTTGCGCGTGAGCTCTGTCTGGGTGATTCTGGCATGTTCAAGCTGAAAAAAGCAAACATTATTTGTTCAATTTATTTACAGTTACCTTGTGACTGAACTTACCTGTTCAAGGAATCGATTCCCAAATAAAACACACACACACACACACACATATATACAGTGTGTGTGTGTATATATATATATATATATACACACACACATACTGTATATATATACACATATATACACACACACATACATATACACTTATATATATATATATATATATATATACACACACACACATATATATATAAGTTTTGCATGTAAAATCTGTACATTTATTTATGGTGTGTGGTAAACCGAGGATTACCCTGACAACCTGAACTCTCCCCACTTGGGTGGTGCTTGGCCAATTGTGTGCCACCCCCTGGAAACTCCCAGCCACAAATCGGCAATGGCATAACCTGGACTCGAACCAGCGCTCTCCAGGCTATAGGGCACATCCTGCCCTCCACACGGAGCGCCTTTATTGGATGCGTCACTCGGGAACCCGAATTAAACTTTTCTATTGCACAAATATAATATCCTGGAATATCACATGGGCTAGACGGCTCGTAGAAAAATAGAGACTAATAAACATTCTTCAAATGCCTGAGTGCTGGATCTTTAATTTGAGGTTTAACTTTACTCTAAATGCAATGTTTTATTTGTTTTGCTTTTTTTTAATACATGCATGCTATTTTAGCTACATTTAATTGCTAAGAGACATGACTCCACTTTTCACATGACTACATAACATTTTCAGTAATACTGTTAAACATAGGCGGCGTGTACATTTATTTATTGGATTCCTTGTGCACATCCACACACCTTATCTGTCAATCAGCTCAAGCTCTAGTCCCTCTCGACTGCCCTAATCCTATTTCTGCAGGCTAATGACGACTCTTCTCTCAAGCTCATCATCATCATCATCATCATCATCATCATCATCATCATCATCATCATTATTTCATTAAATGTTTTGTTTGTTAAAACAAATATTTTCAAGTACAGCACGTCACCAGTTTGAGAACAGTCCCATACGTAGCAACCTCACAAACTGAAGGGCAATTCAAATCTTGATGCCAGGGAAATAGCCTAATAACAACGTTAATTCAATAGTGCTACTAGTACTAAATGAAGCAACACTTACATTTCCTATTTTCAACAAATACACTTTAAAATGAAAAATGCTTACAATACTTGCATAACCCCCGATACTCCTGTAATATTAAAGAACCAGCAGGGTGAAATACTACCCGTGCCTATTATCTTGGTCAATAGTCAACGGTTACACAACACAACAGCTGGTAGACTGAAGACACACAACCATCTTAATATTAAAAATAAGCATGGTTGAAGATTCTTCGTATTAATATGCATATGATCTGTGATAAAATATTTTGTGATGTCGACTTCTAAACATCAAAGCAAGTTATTAAAGTTTGTCATAATAAAATGTGGATTTTTGTATTGTGAACCACACAGTGTATCAATTTAGACCTAGCTATATACTTTAATTTTCCTGATTTTTTATTTTTATTTTTAATGAAAGGGACAACAATCAAACTAGCATTTGTAAGAACGATTTTAAAATAAGAGACAGTAAATGATCATTCCAAAATGTATACCAGAGTTCTTGTCTAAACCTGAAACTCTCAATATAAAAACATATTAAATTGCAATACATTTAAACAGCTCTTCTAAATTCATAAACAGGTTTAGGCATGTGTTAAACAGAATAGCAAATATTCTTGGTTATTTTATATTGTTTGGTACAAAACTGATTTACAGTGCAGGTAGAAAGCACATTTTTTAAAGGAAATTACTTCTTCATAAAGAAATTAATTTAAGAGGAACACTCAAATCCTTATACTTACAGAGTAAGGTGGAGTAGGTAAAGATATTTTAGAGATAACTTTAAGAAGATGCCCATTGCTTCTGTGATTGACATGAGTTATATGTGTCTGCACTAGCACTGCATTTTTCTCATTTAAGCTGGTTGGAATTGGAAATGGTCTTGGCAAAGGCACACAAGTTTCAACTTCATATACATCTTCATCTTGGCCCTCCACCCACAAGCCTCCCACTGTTTGTGATTTCCAATATGTCCGATAAGAATCCATTCCATAAGGCACTGCTGGAACCCTATGCTACTCTTCTGCTTCAATGCCTGTTGTAGAGGCAATTGCCATTTGTGAAAGTGACTTTTAGTACGAAGGTGCCTAAGGCTAGTCACGCTGAAAAGAGTTAACTTTGCAGAGCTAAGCCACTGTCTCTACAGAACTGCCAGGAAGAGCCTTCAGTAAACAGTACGCAGTCACATAGGCAAATCACAAGGTGCAGCAGTACCCAGGTAAATACAGAGACTAAAAGATCCAAGTCATCCAAGTTTGACAAAATGAAAACTTTCCTTATTGGAAAATATGCTTCCAGACCTTCCGCTCACCAAGTTTCTCAATGAACTGGGTTAAAAGAGCAATCAGAATTATTTCAATTTGGAAGCAAGGTAAGTCAGTGAATTAGATCATAAACACAGCACAGAGATCAATTGCAGTTCCCAGGCACTGCATGTAACAGCCAGTCTCTGGGAGTCCAAAAGTAATCGTGTTAATAATTCCAGGTCTCCATAAGAGCAGCAGCTCAAAGAAAAAACAAAACACACTGGCTATTAACTACTTCACACAACAACCAACAGAGTGTGAAAATGACAACATAGAGGTTATTTTCCAAAGTAGATTTTCTCACCAAAGCAAGGTAAACACAGCCTATCACTTCCTGCAATGAGTAGTTACAGGATATAGGTCACTAGGGAAGGAAGGCGTGGCCTAGTCTGCACCTTTAGGCAGGTCGAACTGCAAACAGCAGTCCACCCTTTGAAAAAAGCCTGTCAGGCAGGAATCAGATTCCACATTACTGAAGATAAAACCCTGCGTAGTGTTCTGGCAGGTTTGCATCTCCCCGTGTAGGACTCAGTATAGTAAATAGCCCTTCTCAGTAACACGCAAATAAGCTAACCAACACCAATTTAGAAAATAATGGCAGTACTGTTTGCTGTCATTTGGTCATATGAACAGTTTTGAAAAGCCTGTTGTAGCCATTTTATGTAAAATCAATAAGGCATTTTTCACATTTCAATATTTAGCATGACGATTAAATACATTCCTGCACCAGCAGGGGAGTTACTTGCATGAAGTTAGGACATTTGTGATCTATAATCATCGCCTTTGTTTTTATAACTACATAATCAGTACACATAACAGACATGATACAAAAGTTATTATGCTTTTATACATGTTCTTGTTTAGATGTTTGTTTCTATAAAAAGTTTGTAAGGCTTACAACTTCTGAATTACTTGTCTGTAAATGTGTACACAGCTTCATTATGGTGGGGGAACAAAACAGTCATTCATACTGTATTTTATAACACTCCGTTCCCCCAAAATACAAAAAATAACCCACTAGCTATTAATAGATCTGAGCATATTCATTAGCAAGCACAGAGCTGTGTTAGGTAAGCCTTCTAGTTTTGTCAATTCATTGAGAAGGCAGATGTTCCTTTATAATGGTATTTTTAAGGATGACTTAAAAACATGCAGTATCCTGGACGTCGCCGGTTCGAGTCCAGGCTATTCCACAGCCGACCGTGGACGGGAGCTCCCAGGGGGCAGCGCTCAATTGGCTGAGCGTCGTCCAGGGGGAGGGAGGGTTAGGTCGGCCAGGGTGTCCTCGGCTCACCGCGCACCAGCGACCCCTGTAGTCTGGCCGGGTGCCTGCGGGCTTGCCTGTAAGCTGCTCAGAGCTGCGTTGTCCTCCGACGCTGTAGCTCTGAGGCAGCTGCACGGTGAGTCTGCAGAGTATAAAAAAAAGAGTGCGGCTGACGACACACATTTCGGAGGACAGCGTGTGTTCATCCTCGCCCCTCCTGAGTCAGCGCAGGGGTGGTAGCGGTGAGCTGAGCCTAAAAATAATTGGGCATTTCAAATTGGGGAGAAAATAATAAAAACTAATTGGCAACGACTAAATTTTTTTTAAAAAAAAACAAAAAAAACCCCCAAAAAACAAACAAAAAAAACATGCAGTATAATTGGGGCTTCTGATTTTCGGTTTTAACCGATAAACCAGTACAACACCCCTGATTTAAAAAAAAGAAATCAGCGTATAGCCAATAAACACCGGAAAAACAGTGAAAATGGTTACTTAATTCACGTTGACCACCCCTTTCCCATAAAAAAATAAATAAAAAACACCTTTACCAGTGCAGCTGGGCAATGTCCCTCCTACCTGAATTGTATCTATCATTGTTGTTCTAAATACTTTAAAACTAGTGCTGGGACAAACACAGGATTTTCATGTTCAGATATTCACTCAATTTAAATATTCGTTCGGATATTCATTAGTTTTCAAAAAGTAATACAAGCCATTATATTGCTCAGAACACAGGTAGAGACAGCATACTGTCTGTGTGTCACTGTGTGTGTGCCTTTATTTTACAGCAAGATGTTACAACATGTAACACATTAAAGTAGAAAAATATCCCAGGAGTAAAGAATACATTGTGTAGGCCTTACTTTACCCCAGTGAATTGACTACAAAACAAAGGATATCAAATACCAGTTCAAGTTAAATGCTGTTTTGTTTATTCCCGAAATAAATAGTACATAAAGTTGACACTGCATTTTATTTACTTACATTTTTTTTCTTTTCTTGCCATTGCCATTTCTTCATAGTAAACAGTGGCCATCAACACATTTTCATAAAGTAATAACATGAGGTTTACGTGTGCCTTTTTGTAGCTGAACAAGCAAATAAAAACTGAAATGTAACTTTAAACACTTCAAATAAAACAAAACATGGAAATGGCGTTGTAAAATGAAGGGGAAAAAAAACCTCACCATTTTGGTTCTCGTTACATTCGACGTAACAGAAAGTCGCAACAAAAATATATAATATATACATCTATATAAAAATCACTACACAACATTTCCAGCAAGTTGGACACTGTTTAAGCGATGCATTTCAGAATGACGTGCTTGCCTTTTTTCTCTCTGAGATCACTATGCGTGAGCACGCATAATCTGGTTTCTTTACTTTCTGTTGTCTAAAGCTTTTAAACAGAGGCTCAAGAGCTGCTGTGTTGATCCAGTGTTTGTTTTTTCAATATTAATCTCACATATCACAGAGCTCTTTTTTATTTGCCATTTTTTAAACTGTCGTGCAACTTCTGGTGAGACGGTAAATGTGCAAGGCATTTTTGTCATTTCTAGTGAATACGAAAATCTGATTTTTGTATCCGAATACATGGATATTTGTCCCAGCACTACTTTAAACCCACCCCAACTACTGAGTGGCAGCCCATTCCAACTTTTCTATTGGAGACTCCGCTTGCAAGATTTAAAACAAGATTACAATTAGGAATGGAGGCTTGTTCGCAGGATTTAAAGCTGCATTACAGATACAGAGGATTTAATGCAAATTGTGGAGAAATGTAAAAAAAAAAAAAAAAAAAGCCTACACACAAAAAAAACAGAAGAATGTACCTGTGACCATAAGTATTTCGTTGTGGAAGACAGCAAAGGAAAGAAGGTATAACTTAAGTGTGCAAGTACTGTCGAGTTACTTTGACAGAAAAAAACGCCTACGCATTTTGGAAAGTAATAGAGAACAATAATTTCATATAGTATATAAAAAGCGAAAGCCCTGAAAAAATAAAAACAAATTTACATAACTTGAAAATAGCTAAAAAAAAAAAATAGGCAACGAAAAATTAAATTAATAAAAACAGAAGCCTTAATTATAATCATACACCAGCTGTAAAAAGCAGGTGTCCTTGAACATTAAGACACCTCTGGCACTTTAACAGAAACATCTCTAAACTGCTTCTTTCACATCAAGGTAACTGGTAACTACCAATTAAGAATATTAAAATATATCAAAAGTTTTTAAAAAAAAAAAAGTTCCAAACCCTACAACTCTGCATAAGAGAAGAGTTCTGGGATACAAATATGGACAATTTTGCACTTACAGCTGTTTTGTTTCCAGTTGTAATTTTGTTTATAGTTGCTTTTATATTGATAATATTAAATTTAATGTTAACAAAACATTGGTACGGTATGATGAGTACTCGGAAATACCCCATTAAGATTTACATCCTGTTTCAATTTGCCCTAAGGGGTTAGAGGCAGACAAAATACAAGACAACCAACTTTATTACTACTGTACGTGGGCCAGAGAACAAAACAGATTTCCATGACCTTCCAATATGTTTTCTAGTATGCAGGCTGTACAACTGGTACAGTAGCAGTGAGAGTTATTATCTTTCGATTAAAGCATGGCATACAACACACTGAGAGCCTTATTTTTCTTTTTACGGGAGACTGACTAAGGAAATGATTTCCAGAAATCATTAAGGCTGTGAGTTAATGATTTCTAGGTTCTTGAGCTCAAATCACAACTGAACAATCCCCACCAAGTAAAACCAGGGCCAGAATTTCAAGATAACAAGATAACACGATAACACATTATTTTTACATACAATTACCCATTTATACAGTTGGGTTTTTTACTGGAGCAATCTAGGTAAAGTACCTTGCTCAAGGGTACAACAGCAGTGTCCCCGACCGGGGATTGAACCCATGACCCTCCAGACAAGAGTCCAGAGCCCTAACCACTACTCCACACTGCTGCCCTATGGGGGAATGGCAATGGAAAAAAAAGGTGCTTTTCTTTTAAACCAGCGCTCCATTTCTTTTTTTTAACTCTTTATACTCAGCCCTATTTCCGCCTGTTTTTCACCGTTTTCATTTATGTATGTTTAGCTACTGGATAGTTTGTACTGCATGCATGTAACATATCAAATGAAAGACCATAACATTTCCAGGATCAGGCATACTATGTGGTAGAGATGGTAGAGATATGTTAATATAAAAAACAATATTATAATATAATATAAAAAAACACTGCACCATTGAACTTCAAAATGAAATTAACAGCTTCTAAGCTTTCCCTTTCAGTCTAGCTCAGGGGTGGGCAATTCCGGTCCTGGAGGGGGCAGTGTCCCTCCTGGCTTTTGTTCCAACTGTGCTCTAAATTACTTAATTAGTAATGAATGGGGCTGAGTTTTAAGAGTTAAAGTGAAAGTCACCGCTTGCAAAACAACACCTAGATAGACTTAATATCTTCCTTTTTTTATCAAAACTGTTTACTTACTGCAGTGTCCTGAGTTTCTGTAATGCTTAAAGATAGTGGCCGAAAATCACATACAAGAGAATAAAGTCTTGCGGCACTTAAAATATCCAGCACTACTTTTATTTATTTATTTATTTTAACCAGAAATACTCAGAATGCAGCTCATAGTGCTTTCGTCACTGACACCCACTGCCTTAGACTGTTGTAGCGTTTCAGGCATTCTAAATTGGGTGAAAAATACAGTAGCTTGGTGTCTTAAAATATCTCTGCAGGATTTTCCCGCACTGAAAGTTGCATGAGAGAGCAACTTGGAAAATGCGTGATTCCTGTGATGCCGCACTGAAATTCAAGTGCAAGGTATTTTTGTCATTTGTAGTGAATACGAACGTTTGATTTTTATATCCAAATACATGTCAAAAAATATTAGTTCGAATATTCAGATATTTGTCCCAGCAGTACTTTTAACCCCTGGTCAAGTCAGGCAAAGGCTGATTTACCTGATTTGTAGTTTCAGTGATGGCTTCCAACAGTTTTTCTACTGCCGCTTGAAGCCGGGTGCTGATGTTCACCATAAACTCCTCATTCTCAAGGTCAAGTTCGGCCCCAGTGAACATCCCTTCAGCGAGCCTCTGCGACATCTCCAGCCCCTCATCCGTCTCTCTGGACCAAACATTAGCATCACCTCCACCGGCATCGCTGCCTTGGCAAGACTCGGAGGAAACATCTGGAATGCAGTAAATATAGATTATTTTTTAATAAACTGCGTTTACATTTTTTGGTGATAAGAACTACTTGCATTTTTTATTATTGTTATGTTGATGATAATAATAATAATAATAATAATAATAATAATAATAATAATAATAATTTTTGTTGTTATTTTCACCCTGCATGCTGATTTTTTGCAAGACCCATGCTTTGAAACTGTAGATCTGGAAGAAAATATTGACAAGTGCAATAACAAAAACACAGCTGCATCTTTAACTTCCACAGACCTTCAAATTATCATCACTACTAAACACAATTACAGGGTGCTGGGGGGCATTTTACAAAAAGCAGGAGGCAAAGGTGCTACACACCCAATTGGAAAAATACAACTTAAACCATACAATGTTTAAAGTCTATCCCTTTCTAGTAATTTACATCTATAATTATTCCTTTGAGGTACTAAAAAAATTACTTTATCAAACGTCATATTTAATGGTAACAGATCACAGCCTGCTGTTTAAAACCTGTCATTGCATGCTAAACTCATTCTGAGAAATGTCACGCCCATCCAGATCTTTATAACTGCATATTGTAAAATTTATCAAGAAATAATCATACAATGGTACACAAACTTTATCGGAATGCTCTACTCCCTGAACACATGTACTATATGTTGAGAACAAATATAAACTGCACACATAACATTGTTAGTTTAAACATCTAACTTAAATAGCCAAAGCAAAATATGTAAACAAAACAAGTTTGGTCTTGCAGGGTTGACCCTTTTAACTATATCACTGTTGTTCACTTTAATCTTATGATAAACCTGGCATTTCATCAACTACTTTCCAACAAATTAAACACTTAAAAGGGTGTACATGTCTAAGAATGCCACCAGCATGGTATGAACAATCAGACAGTAGCTGCCTTTACTGTACATTTCCACCTGTGCTTGTAAGGGCCGTAATCAAGCAGTTTTCAAAAGCTTTGTTTACAGTAATAATTCCCTAAAACACTCCTATTCATGTAAAATTAGGCTGTTGCCATACAGCACATACTACAAAACAGCAACAAGCTGTACTACTGTACAGAAATGTTTATTTTTTGTCATATGAGACTGAGTTCAAAAGTCAAGTTAAAAATAAAAATAAAACAAAAACAAATAAAATAGAAAGGTATGGTAATTGTTTGACTAAGTATAGGCTACAAGGAAAAACCCTTATCACATAAAACTCAACTTTTATTGCCGCTTGAGTTAATATGCTTATTAGTTTGATCAACCATAACATAGAGTTACTGGTAGTAAAATCTACATCTACTTTTCTAAAACAAAAAAATATCTGCATTCCAGAACAAACCACCTTTGTCCTACTGTTAAAAGTAGGAATTAAAAGCTATTTCTTCAGATTAATATAAAGGATAATTTCATCTGAATAGAGAAAATGAGGATGCTGGAATGTCACTGATTCCTGGCTATAGAAGAAATGTATTTTATTTTTAAAATACATTATTTAGCTTTACCAGGGACTAAAACCGCTCCAAATTTTGAGGGTATGGTCTTGGAAACCATAGGGTCAAGAAAGTTAAAAGCTTGACAATCATAGCATTCCAGGACCCAGGTCTCTGGGAAATTCAACATTAAACAAGCTGTCCCCTGTGATCAGCAGCATGTAAGTTCCAATTAGTCAAATCACAGGTGGCGAGGAGCTTTGCTCTTGAATTCCTACATTTGGAGCGCTTTACTTTCTTGTTCTTATAAAACCGAGCAATCTCTAGACCAGGGGTAAGCAACTCTGGTCCTGGAGTGCCACAATCCTGTATGTAAAAAAAATAATGTAATTGTATGTAAAAATAACGTGATATCTTGTAACAATTGTAAGTCGCCCTGGATAAGGGTGTCTGCTAAGAAATAAATAATAATAATAATTCTGACCAATTAAGCCAATCATTGAATCAATTAGGGCTTGGGTAAAACAAAATCCAGAAGTGTCTGTAGCACTCGAGGTCCAGGGTTGCTACCCCTGCTCTAGACATCAGTCATCCCCAATTGTGGTAGCCACATTGGACAGCATGGGATCATCCCCTAGCTGTCTTGGGAAATGCATCGTCTCTGTTATTAGCCACCTAAACCTCTTTCCTGGACATAAGCATATTACAAATATCTGTTCTCAGTCTTTATTGGGTTTAATCTGTCTGAAACAGCTTGACTGGGTAACGAGCCACTGCTAGCTTTGTGCTATGATGGAAATCTGATTATTGATACACTTGAAAACACCTCAGGGACAGTGACACAGATCAGCTATTAAGCAACTTGGCAAGTAAGACCATTTATCCCTGTGCAGTGGATGTGTTGCTTGCTCGGGTTTTAAGTAAACTTAAGAGCACAGATTTCCATGTCAAGGTCACGGTTATCTAATAATATATTGTAATACACCAGTGTGAACACATTGCAGGAAAAAGGAAGGAAGCACAGCTCAGATGGCTGAAGAAGCCCAAGGTGTGGCAAAGTAAATACTGGTAATGTATATGTTGGCACAAACTGTACACACCTCCTCCTGCTCCGTGACCTTGGACAATGTGTGGTTTTAGGGGGTCCTCTGCTGCTTGTTCCCATGCAGCTCTTTGTGGATAATGTGCCCCTTTACTTGATGCAACCAGCAACCCCTCAACATGGCGACCTATCGTCTCCTCAGCAGCAGCAGTTGTCTTCAGCACTTCTGATAAAACAATTCTGAGCCTTTCATTAACCTTCTTCAAGATATTCCTATTTTATGTGAAGACAAAACATTAAGAAAATAAAGTTAACTTTTTTTTCAAATGCTTTATTTACTCTAAAGGATGAAATGCCTTTTATAGTGCTATTTTATTTTATGATATTCAATTTACAAAAAGGCAAGCATCAGAGACCCATCTTGATTAAGTGTGGCAGCAGTGTGGAGTAGTGGTTAGGGCTCTGGACTCTTGACCGTGGGTCGTGGGTTCAATCCCAGGTGAGGTACACTGCTGCTGTACCCTTGAGCAAGGTACTTTACCTTGCTCAGTAAAAACCCAACTGTATAAATGGGTAATTGTATGTAAAATAATATTGTGATATCTGTATAATGTGAAATAATGTATAATGTGTATAATGTGATACCTTGTAACAATTGTAAGTCGCCCTGGATAAGGGCGTCTACTAAGAAATAAATAATAATACTAATAATTAAAATAAATAATTGTCCCAAAGTCCATTCCTATGTCAGACTGCTGCAAATGTATTTGCTTTGAAAAATACAAACACATTTTAATAATATATATTATGATCATATTATTTTTATTCATGTAAATTATAATTGGTACTTGTAAATTCAAGGCTTGCGAAATGTTACAGAACCATATTTGGGCTATGAAATATCTACTGGAAGCATCTTGTGACCTGCTAGATTTTAACCTGGGCCTATAGAAATAATTTAAAGACCAGCACATATATAACTTAGTTTAAATGTTTAGGCAGATTGACACCCAGCAGCTAGATGATAAACTGATGATGATCTGCTTATAAAGATACTGTGGCGTTTACATCAGAACAGAAGCCGAAATGTTTTTGTTCCTAAAAGGTACAGATATGCTGTCAGAATTGCATCAAGTTCAAAAGGTTACATCACTTGCTACAGAATTTCTGTAGGAAACAATTATCTGCTTCACCCTCCAGGTTAAGTGACACTCCGTTCACCTGCAAACTATGACCATTTATTCTGAGCTGCATGTTGAAAAGTGGATATTTCAGTATATGTAATAAGAGCAGGAAGTCATAATTGTAAAAAATAAATAAATAAGAAAACTGGATTTGCTTGATCCCAATTTTTGTTTTAAAATTAACACAACATCTTAGTACATAGCTAAACAAACTTCAAAGTAGTGTGTAACTGACATACACCAGTGTGTTTCCTGGTATTCAAGTTGTAGGTTCTGTTAACTATATATGCTACATTTATCAAGAGACCTTGGTTTTTTTAAGCTTTCCAATATATAACTGAAAATACTGATCTAGCCTTTATTTATTTTATATTTATAACCTTCAAATATATTTCTGTTCAGTTTCCTCTAAATGCATGCATAAATTCAGTACCGGTATTGTCAATCTGAAAGCTTCACAATTCCAAAACAACAACATGCTAACCTTTCAACAGTGAGATCATCAGAGGCTGGCTTTTCTGCATGCTGTGCTGAAGCTTCAGGGTGAGGGGATGCCTCTTGAGGTACCTCTTTATTGTCTCCTTCATTCTGTGCCATGTTCCGAAGTGGCAGCAGTGACATAAAAGACAATAAACCGGTCATGTTTGTCACTTCCTACTTCCTATAACCATACCTGTGCATTAACAACATGGCTTGTCCAAAATACAGCACAAAAGCGAATCACTGGGCATTAATTAAGATAAACAATTCAGCAAAACGCTCCCCGAGTAAAACACAGTCCTTTCAGAAAATATAATTCAAGATAAATCTAAGCCAGGGTCAATAGCTAGGAAGTTTTCCCGAAAGGCTCAGGAGGATACACATTCTCCTTTGCATGATGCTACGGCAACAGTAACACCTGTAGCATATCACAGTACAACTAGGCCCCTCCTTGTCATTAGGTATTGTTACAGGGCAGAGTGTTTTGTGGCTGCCTTTGCATAGCAACATAATGTAAATAGATCATTGTTTAATTGATTCATAGAAAAAGTGTGGATGTGGCCAGGTGGGAATTGAATGATTGTAAATTACCCCTGGCCACACCCTATATAAAAATGTCTGCAATTTTTGTAGTCGGGCTGCCTCTGTGTAAGGCCTGGAGGAAGCTTGTGGGGACAAACCTTTGGGGGGGGGGGGGGGGGGGGTTAGGGTTAGGGTTAGGGTTATAACAGGTATTGTGGTATTTCTAGGTTTGGTACACAGCTTAGCAATCCGGTTTTTGTAAATTAATAAATATACCTGTTTTACTCTGAACATTGTTGAGAACATTTATTCTTACACTAGATTACAGTGTTAAAGGTCTCGAAAGTGGCAAAACATACCCCGACTTGCCACAGTACACACAGGTAGGTATATTACATGTCAAACAGATTTGTAGTAATATTCTATAAAAACATATTATGCAAAAACATTTTTAGTTTGTGTGTATTAGCTAAATCACTTTATCAAATGGTGACATTTAAGGATCAGTTTTGCTCTTATCTGCCCCCTATTTTACTGCATTTAATCCTGTACTTCAGAATACTGTCTGCCAAGTGTTTAACCTGTAGTATTTTGTATTTAATCATATCCTGATGTAACTATCACTACTTAATCATATCCTGATGTAACTATCACTATTATCTACTGTATTATTGAATTGTGTTTTATCACACTTGTACTTTGCTTGAACAAAAGTTATTGTATTTCTTGCTCTTATTGTATTACTTGTATTGTAACACTTGAAATGTATTTGCTTACGATTGTAAGTCGCCCTGGATAAGGGCGTCTGCTAAGAAATAAATAATAATAATAATAATAATAATAATAATAATCAGTTTCACTTTATTTTTAAGGTGTTAAGTTACCTGTTCAGTTTGTGTGCTGCTGTTTTGCATTTTTGGAGGGAGTTTTCCTTTTCCACCTGAAACTGAAGTGTTTATTGTATCTTGGTTTTCTATGTTTATCCTTTCTTCACCAACTGAGACATCATTGACTGAGGAATTCTATGAATAAAGTAAAACACATCAAAATTGTAGTGTGCTAAGATACTGTTTGCAAAACCTAAACAAGTGTTGAACTAAATATTTATTTGTTCAGGTTTTTAAGTATTTAGTGTTTTAAGTTACTCAGCACCGCCATGGAAGGGCTGGTAAATATATAAATAAAACTGCTTTTAAATATGATAAAAATCAATGGTTTTGTAATTTGGTTTTGAAATACAATATGTAATTGAGCTGTATTGACTGGCCAATAGTTTTTTACTTCTTTATTGCAAAGCGCCCTGGGATGCTCCGCATGAAGAGCACTACATAAAAGCAAACTGCACTGCCCTGTGTTGTATAAAAAAGTACATATTAAGTCAGATACATTCTGTATATACTCCACCTAGAATTCCAACAGCAGCATTACTTTTTTTCAACATCATTCAATGGCTACATTTACAGCTAAAATAGAGGTACAACAGCACACAGTGATTGTTGTGCTATTGTTCCTGAAAAAAAAAAAATCCCTTGACCCAGTTTTTTTATTTTGACAAGGGTTTACAACAAACTTAAGTGCCACACCAGTGGGTGTCATTTTACGGTAATTAAGGAGGGACTATGCCAACATTTCACATAGTATGCATCATAAGAAAGAACCAATAACGAAATGTGCACTGCATTAAAAAAGGTGTTTACAACGACTAAGATTTTAGAATGATTTTACTTGCCTAATTGTGACCAGCCAGGAGTATTTTACTTGTCATCTCTGTTTTTTCTTTTTTTTTTTTATATGTCCAATGATGGCTAAATGTAATTATTTGTTAAACGTTTGTATTAAGATAGCCCCTCATAGCACAAAAGGGATTCCTGTACTAATAATTAAATTAAGTTTATTTTTTTTAAACTACAAAAGTTGATATGTTTTTTGGTTACTCAGCGTTACAACTATCAGAATCACTAGACTGTAACATTAATGTCAAAGTGTCCGGTAAAAGACGATTCTTAACTTCAAATCAATACATTTTCAAAGAAAGAAGTTAACAGGCAGTATATAGAGCAATGCTTTGGATTCAATAAACACTATAAACAATACAAATAACTACTATTATTATAATAATGTTAGTATTTTGTATTAAAATATTTTTCAAAAGCAGGATTCAATTCTATGATCTTAAGTTTAGGGTTTACTGCTTGATTTAAACAGAGACTTTAGCTCGTTGTTGAGATTTCAGGGATTTATCAGCCACAGTCTGAAGGTATGTTTTTACATTATTCACAGAGAATGTACTTTTGACAATCGTGGAGATGCACTGATGTACCTCTGTGCCCTGTCCCTGGCTGGCATTTTATTTTTAAAAAAATGTTTATACTGAGTTTTATTGGCCCTTGCTTTATTAGTTTTGATGTAATGTGATATGTATTTTTTAACACATGATTTACAACAGGGTTACAGGAGATAAGGAAGAGTATTTGTCTCAGTAAGATGACGATTCTTCAATTTGTCCTTTAACCAGACATACCCCCTCCAGATATTCCACGCTTGTAATGTGCATTTCCAAAATCTAGAAAACTATAGTACGATGACATCAACATTCAAGAAAAAGAATGTTTCATTCTGGGTGCCAGAAATCATTGTGAACATAACTACGGTCACAAGTAAATAAGACTTGACAACACATTGGGATTTTTGTGTACATTTTACCAGACTGGATCAAAATCATCAATTCCTATTCCTGGTTACCAATGACAGGACTTGAATATTAAAATACAATAACCTACAAAATGAGTTTCTCAGTAACTTTTTAAAAAATGTTACTGAACTCCATTTACAAACAATTAATCTAATGTTGTTTCCCCTGTGTTTTTTCGGGTTACAAACCTGAGCAAGCTGTGCTCTCAAGCTGTGCTGCTCTTCCGACTGCCTCTCCTGCTGCTCCTTGTGGGAGTGTCTCAGAGGCTCCACAATCTGCTCCTCATCCAGGTGAAACAGCTCATGACAGATGTCTTCCTGATGCTCCTTGTCCAAATGTCCAGCGCTTGAAAGGGCCTCTGCTGAAGTGCCTTCTTTATAAACCTGAAATAAATTCAGTCTATTATAGGTAGCTTTTCACAATGCAAAACTGATATCTCTGTGCTGTTGTACATTAGTAAAAAATATATATTCCTTTAATTTCCTAATGTTACTAAAGCACTGCTATTCATGGTAAACTACATTGTATTGAAAATATCTTAACAGGTTTATAGAATACAAACTCGACAAGAGGGCCATCACCATCTAATGACTGGAGTCAGGCCTTGAATCCACAAATTTTTGCAGTGCAACACTAACCAGAAATATTTTTCCTGCTTGATTTCTAAATTCATTTACTGTATTTCCCTCTGCTCACCATTGATTCTTGTAGCACGATCTCCTTCTCTGTTGCAAGTTCAATAGATAACTCAATGTTAATTTCAGGAAACTGACACTCCTTGTCCAATGTACAGCTAGTCTGATGAATTTGATTTCTGAGTAAAAATATCTCCTCAGTCTTTTCTTTCAGTTGTTTCTCAAAAATCTTCCTCTCCAGTTCTTGCCGATTTGACTCAAAAACAAGTCCAGCTGCTTCTGTTTTGCTCTCCGCTTCTCTCTCTGGGTCTTCAGAAACCGTCTGCATCTCAGACGTGGTCTCTCTTGCTTGCTTAGTAATTCTTGCCAGTTCAGTCTGCTGAGCAAATTCTACAGATATCTGCACAATTACCTACATACACAAAACAAACACAAACATGTGCATGCTAATCAACTCAAATGGTTTTGCCTATTTTAAATTAAACAGACATAAAACTACTTTTTGTCCTGTCGTTGACTTATAACTTTCAATACATTGATAACATGTAATATATAAAACATTGCAAGTACAGAAACAAATCAATGTGAACCAGTTTATTAAATGGCAAATGCTACTTATAATAGCAGTCTCTTCTGTAATATATTTTGTGCAGAGACTGAAATAGTGGACGCTGCTCTACAGCTTGTAATAATCACCTCTCTGCTAACTAAGGAGTAACATTTCTCACACATGCAAGCTGCCATGATGAGCGAATGAGGCAATACCTTGGCTATTTCTTCCTCTATCTTTTTCTTGTACCATTTCTCCAATGTGTCAATTGTTTGCATGGCATCCTTTCCTGTGACTTCACTTGATTCAGGCTCTTTGATAGACCTGCAGCCTCCATTCATGTCTTCTTGGTCCTGCTTAGCAGATTCTGTGATTCCCTGCGACAGGGCTTCTGTCTCCAGGCTGTGCTGCTCCCTCAGTCTGGAGGCCAGCATGTCCAGTTCTGCCTTGTGCTGCTCCTTCAGGGCAGTGACCTCTTGGAGGTATGTGGCGTACAGGGCCCTCCTCAAGGTCTGCAGCTGCTCAGTCAGTCGCATTGACTTTATTGGGTATTGGAGTTCTGCTTCTAAACCATCCTCAAGCTCAAAATAAAATATATATATTTTTTTAATTGCTATATTTTATTCCATAATATGCACATTGGATACATATAAAAGTGGTTACTGTATCTCTAAATGCTCATTTTACAATTTGCACTGTAAAAAGATAAATAGCAATAGTATTTCTTAATTGGAGGTAACATGCTTCCTAATTTACGGATATATTTCATATGGAAACTTACATTGTCCGTCTCCCTAGTTAAACTGAACTTGTCCTGATAACTCAGCCATCACTTAAAGTACAGAGCATGCAAAAGTAATGGGATATGCCAGTATTTTGAAACTAAGTCAGATTTTCATAGCCATGAACAGGTAATATTGTGCCTTGCATGTGGAACAAAAATCAAAGAGTAATTGCTGCTTTAAAGAAAACAGCCAACATACTGTTCGGATTTGAAATTATAGATTGTCATTTCATACTTTTACTGATCCAGGAATGAAAACCTATGTTATACACAGTAATTAAAGGCATATTAAGGCACACTCCATGTAAAGAAATGAAAATGCCACTACAGTACTTTTTAGAAAAGCATACCTTTATTTCTTCAGTACACTGTTGCTCCAGACCATTATCCTTTTGCACAGCAAACTGTGATTCACTGGGAAAAAAATAAAAAAATAAGAAGTTAAAAAAAATCTGACATAGCAAGCTTATGCTAACCTCTCATTGTATTACTACAGTACTATTAATTAAATATTATGCAACTCACAGTAAACGTTTAAATGTTTGCAACACCAAGAATCATTTACTAGGTGTCTGAAGCTCTGAGAAATATTACAGTGCTCACTACATTATACACACTTCATTATACAGTGCTGTGAAAAGGCACTCAGTTTTAAAACTAAATGTAATCATTAAAATGTACTGTGCAGCTGATTGCAATACATAAAAATCAATACTGAAAAATGAAATAAATAAAACACATTGGCTCTTAATTCCATTGCTTTTGGCAGAAAACCACATGTTGACATGGTATTTTATTGCCAGCAGGTGGCAGTCTAGCATTATCATGCTGCATCTCTATTGAACATGTTTACAATAAAAATGTCTTCAATACATCCGGTAGCATCCATATACTGTAAATCCAATGTCTATATTTAACAAACAACTGGTTGGCAAAAATATTATCATAAGCCACACAAATAGGCGTTTAACAGTTATATAAAACAAATTAAAAAATCATAAGAGTTTTTACTTTACAAAAGAAATGTTGACTCTCTATGCAACAAAATATCTCTGTATAGAAAATCATAATTTTCAGGTTTATACAAAATGATTCTATTAACCAGGCCTAATCAAAAAACAACTGTGTTATAGCAAGACAGAATTCTACTTGACTAGTTAACGAAGTAATCACTACCATGAATGCAATGGCCGATGATTCAGCTCACAAAAGGTGAAAATAAAATTCTCTATTCATGCACCTACTAAACAGAATGTGTATGGTCTTTGTATAGACAGTTAATTTAATGCTTTGTTCCGTAAAGGAGTAGTGTACACTCTGAATCTGCATAATATGCATCTGTTTATTATCCTATTGCATATTTGAAACTAAGCTGATTAGAAATTGCAGTCAATATATTGGGAGATTTTTGAATACCGTCCCGACTGTTAGCTCCGTGGTGTGCAATGTTGTGCTATGCTATTTATTTTTCTGTGCTGTGTCATCCACTTACATTAAATCATCAACATGATAGTAATTTAACATTTTAAAAGGTGATCTTAAACATTTATTTTTAAAAGATTATAAAAGTCATATTGTTGTGGAGGCCCTCAAAAGCTCAGACAGAACAGAATAATTGAAATGCACTTTAACATTACGAATGAGTCTGCTAATGGCATTCCCATTACTCTTCCTGAATTATTATTATTATTATTATTATTATTATTATTATTATTATTATTATTATTATTATTATTATTATTTCTTAGCAGACGCCCTTATCCAGGGTGACTTACAATTGTTACAAGACATCATATTATTTTTACATACAATTACATTATTTTTTACACATTATTTTTTACATACAATTACCCATTTATACAGTTGGGTTTTTACTGGAGCAATCTAGGTAAAGTACCTTGCTCAAGGGTACAGAGCGGCTGAGAGCCGTCATGGGCCCCAGGGAAGGATTGGTATGTCCCGCTGCCGGACCCCCCCCATTAATTGGAAGTTTACTTAACATACTTAACATCAAATAACATCAAATAACATACATTTTAAGCATAAACTACATTAACGGTGTTGCTATACAGTATTTTATTTATCCCGTGCCAAAAATAAACCACTCATCTCTGCTCTTAACTAATAGCCTGTATTGGTAAATATATTTGTATTTTAAGCAATATAACCGATCATTCTCTAATTGTGTTTACCAGCTGAAGAAAGTACTTTATTTATTTTACACAATACAATTTTTCTAACAAACTGCTGCACCACGTTGTTTTGAGCAAATTATAGTTCTTAATAATAGAATTATTCATACTGTGGTATATATTGTGCAACTTTAAAGTTTTTAACTTTTAAGTTTTTAAAAGTCTGTAAAAAAAAATACATAAAATTGCTATGCCTTTTTTCAGCTTTTTGGTGTAGTAAAATATGAAATGCGAAACTTGAAATCACTGTGTGAAAGGAAGTGTTTGACAGCGCCTGGATACACAATCATTACACAACAGAAGCACATCGGCTCGGTGTGCAGTACGGGAGTTTTTCTTTTTAATGTGGTGGTGGGAACGCAAAGGGTCTTTTGCAGGGCTAGTTGTTTTAAAATAATTTATATATATATTTAAAAAAAAAAAAAAGTTCCCCCTTCATCAGGGCCCCGCTTCGGGGCGTTGGGCCCCCTTCGAGGCGTTGGGCCCCGGGGAAATTTCCCCGTCCTCTCGGTGGGCCTGCAAGGGTACAGCAGCAGTGTCCCCCACCTGGGATTGAACCCACAACCCTCTGGTCAAGAGTCCAGAGCCCTAACCAGTACTCCACACTGCTGAATGACATCTAGTATTTCCTCCTGCTTTGGTGTCAGGTCACTCAGATATCCACTCATGCTCTGCCATGACAGCTTTCAGGCAGAGACAGCAGAACACTGCAGTTCATAAATGTTTCACAAGTAAGAAAATCAACAATAAACCCCTCACTTTTTAACCAAATGATGAAAAAACATGACACATGGTAAATGTCTGTTAATGCCAATTAATTTAGTTTTTCTTGTCTCAAATGATTCAGTGTAAAGCTAATAAATACAATATTACTGAAAATAAATAATTCACTCTAGTCACAAAGAATGTGTGTTATTCCACAGGACCCACTATATGAAATATATTTTTAACATAAATTAAATTTATATATTATATATATATATATATATATATATATATATATATATATATATATATATATATATAAAATCACTAAAGCACAACCTTCCAGAGAATACAATTTTATTTTGCATGGATGTAAAATCCTTCTACCCAAGTGTCCCTCGTAAAGAAACTTTAGAAGCTTGTCAAAAAGCACTAGATAATAGACTAGATAAATCAATACCAACAGCAGAGATGCTGAATATGATTAACGTAGTTTTAGAAAACAGTTATTTTACATTTGTTGATACGAATTACAAACAAAAACGATGGTACAGCAATAGGATCTACATTAGGAATGGATTTTGCCAGTACATACATGGGGAAATGGGAAGAACAATTACTTAGAAAATTGGAAAGAGAACCTTTAGAATACATTCGATTTGTAGATGATATTTTGGGGGTTTGGAAACATGGAAAAACAATCTCTTTTCCAGTTTCATAAAATGGCAAATGAAATACACAGTAATATTAAGGTGGACCTTCGATGGACAAGAAAAGAAATAAAATTTTTAGATACCATAGTAAAACCTGAAGGTTCAATTGAGACTGACCTCTTCTGTAAACCTACTGACATGCACCAGTATTTACACATGACCTCTACACATCCAATACACAATAAAAGGGCAATCCCAAAGGGTCTAGGAATAAGAATACAAAGAATATGCTCAAAAGAAAGTGACTATGTAAAACAAAGAAATGTATTAAAAACAATTCTTAAAAAAAGAGAATACAAAGAAAGAATTATAGAGACGGAGTTAAGAAAAGTGGATAAACTAAAGAGATCATCTACTAGATTATAAAAATAGAGATAAAAAGGTCAAGAGTCCCATTAGTAATGACTTACTCTAAACTTGTGCCCAATATTTCTAAGATAGTTTGGAAACATTTACGGATTCTACATAATTCAGAAAAAGTATTTCTTAAGGCCCCAGTTGTAGCATTCAAAAGAGAAGCTAATTTAGATGATATTTTAGTTCACAGTAAACATAAAAGAATAATTGACAGAATAGGTTGTACAAATACTTGCACTAGTACATGTAAAGTGTGTAAATACATGGACAAAAGTAAAAATATAATTAAACATAAGAACAACAGATATCCACTAAAAACTAATACCTACTGTAAAAATAGCAATGTTGTTTATGGAATAGCCTGTGAAAAATGTGATGAAATAAAATGTTGGAGAGACTGGAACAACTTTATATAAAAGAATTCAGAACCACCTTTTATTAATTAGAAATAAAAAAATGAATGAACCAATAGTGCAGCACTTCACCAGTCAAGGACATGACATAAGTGATGTAAAGTTTGTAGTATTAGAACAGCTAAAATTAGACAATGCGAAATATAGAAGAATAAAAGAAAGTAAATGGATAAATAGACTTAACACGATTATGCCAGTGGGATTCAACAACTAATTAACAAAAAATATATAACATTTAAATAAATAAACAAAATTCATTCACAAGTTGTGCATGCTGATGTGCTGGGGAGGCCAAATCAAGGCTGAGCCAGCATTGCATAATAACATAAATATAAGTTTATACAAAATAATGTTAATTAAAATTAATACATATTTAAAGATAAAATTAAAAATAATGTCACAATATATAGAACACCATTACATCATGTAAGAATAATTCATGGATTCGAACATAAACAATAACAAGTAGTTGTCATGCCGTCAAAAACCTATAAATACCTCCAATGTTCTGATTCAAACACATGCTCCCTTGAGAAAGATATGAACAACATATCGAAACGTTGGGCAGCTGGTTCTTTGAGCTAAATGTATATTATATATAAACAAATAATGTAACTGTACATACCTAAACTGTGCTTCTGAGCCAGTAACATCCTGAAGCCTCTGTTGTAGTATAATCATCTCTGTTGTGTATCTCTCCTCCGTTTCCTTGATCTGTTGCTGGTAATACATCCGGAGACGTTCAATCTCTTGTGTATGCTGGTCCTCAAATTGATTCCTTTGCAGATTAAACTCGGACTTCAGCTTTTCAATCTCTTCGAGGCGTGCTGACCTGACTTTCAATTGCTCTTTGAGATCTAAAGGTTAAAAGAAGACTACTGTGAGATAATGCACTAAACGTAGTGCAATGTATTTGTTGAGAATAAAGCTTTCTTTAAAACCAAATTATCAAAGATAGAATCATAGAATACATATGTGTACCAAATGTGAAGGCACTATCTCAGTCTGTGGTCTGCATCACTGATATGACAGAAACCTGTTAATTTGTTGTGGACAACATCTGTAATGGAACTAGACAGAAAGTACTAGAACACAGCTATACCAAAATGTGTATACAAAAATAAATGTCTGTTACCATGTAAATCCTCAGTACTAGCACGGGCACTCTCAATCTGCATTCGAAGACTAGTCATCTCTTCCTGGCTGCTGCATCTGAATTCATCATAGGCTTTCTGCAATTCCTCCAGCTGCATGTTAGTTATTATTGGAACATAGACAATGCATCAGATAACTTTGATGTGGCTTTTATACTGCAATAGTGTTGACATTTTGGTTTTATATTTTAAAAAAATATATGAGAATTACATTTTCAATCACATGGATTGGGATACAAAATAATCAGTGTATTTTTCTTTACTGAATAATTAAATTGCACTGCGTACCTTGTGGCTGTCACTTTTCAATAGTGTTTGAAGTCCTGTAAGACTATTATACTCTTGCAAAATCTTATCCTTCAGCTTCTGCAGCTCTGTGTGCAATTCTACAATTTAAAAAGAACGATTGTCACCTTTCAGTGTGTTAAGCAATGCATTTTTCAACATTGCATCACTATAGGAGCAATATTACCTTTTGCTTCATGTAAAAGTGAACTGGGATCCCCAGTTTGCTCTTTAGTACCAGCAATGGACTCGTCGCTGCTTCTCTTTGCTTCTGCTGGTTCTTTGTAATGAAGTGCTTCTAGTTCCTTCTCCCCAAAAACACTTCCAAATGACTACAAAAAAATAAGAATTATTCCCAAGAACCAAGAAATGTACTATTGTTACTAACCAAGTATACACTGTTCTCATGAATGGAGAGGATCAAGCTCTTACTATTCTTGTTTTGTGGTCTTTTTAGCACAAGGTTCAAAATAAAGAAATCATGTTGTAGGGGATGCTCCATGGTGTATTTTGAGAGATTGATGAGTAACATGACATTTAAATCAGTGAATGTGAAACTTAAGCTAGAAAATAAATGACCGGTATTAAATCAACTGTATGAGAATGAAGAAAAAAAAAAAAGAAATCCAACATTCTTAGATTTATGAAATAGGACAGAAAAAGGAAGTTCCGTTTTACCAAAATCAGTTGCTTGCATTCTTCAGACACCAGTTTGATAAGTTTTTGAATCTGCTGCTGTGAAGACATTCGTTCATCGCTCTCATCTAAAAATACATGGACATTTCTCTTAATTATATATGCAACAAAAACACGTATCATACCACAGTACAGTATAAGGGGGGAGTTTGGCTAATGGATCTAAAACCAGAACATCTCCAAAAGCTTAGTATTGTACAGAATTAGAGATATTGCAACAACAAATGCTGTCGACGACTGTGTAGGACAGTACATGAACCTGTGTACATGCTCAAATAGAAGTGTGACATATGGCATATATGGCACAATCAATCAATTAGTGATTAACAGGAGCCTTAGCGGCTATGCTTTTTTTGTTGTTGTTGTAACTGCATTTAAATTTCAGGTTCCTGCATTAAGAAGTCAACATCACTTCTTTGCTAATTTGCAAAAAACGCAAATAATACCTTAAATTTAAAAGATTAGTCTGTACATTGCCAGAGGCTCTCTTGGCAGCCATTTCTGGGTTTCTTTGTAACCACTAGAAGGTCAGCTTTCCCCACAGCTAGCCAATCAGAAGTGATAGGGGTGGGCTGTAAACACTTTTTAAAATGTTTGTCTGTAGGCGCTAGACTTCTGCAATTCAGTTTTCGGAAACTTGCGTGGCTCTCTAAAATATACCCAGAGTATCTAGCAACAGAATGAGCACAGGAAAAATTAATAAATAAAAACTACTTGTCCGACAGGCAAGTATAACAGCAAAACTTATTGACCCTCACGCAAATCTTGTTGTCCGGGGTGTCGGGTGATGCGAATTTCACACCCGATATGGTCATATGGTATACCCACCATTCTGATACTCTCAACAGCATGTGATTAAGACTGTAGTAAAAAAAACTTATCACATAGATGTAGGAATGTTTGTATATGCTGTACATGAATCTCCACAATATCTCCATCCACAGGGGCATGGAAATTAAGAGTAATTATGAATATTATGAAGCGTGAGCAAGTATTGTTTAATTTTAGGTTCCCAAGCCTTGACTGTACATGGCCCCAATCAACATGCATTACTGGGAAACACTGACATTGTGAACAAAAGGGGGAAAAGCACCTCTGATAGAATTTTTGTATACATGAAGCAAAATGCATATGTAGAAAATTTTTAATGGTTGTGAAAGTATATAAAGTATGTATTAGTCATGATTTCTGACTATATACTACAATGTTACTGATTAGTATTTGATAGCCACTTGTGCCAACAGTCATCAAGAGGTTTTGAAATTACATTAGCTGCTTCTAGATCTTTTTAAACCAGAGCCTTTTATGAACAATTCACTTTGGGCAGACATTCTGCAAATGCCACAGATTATCACGATGCTAAAAGGCTGTACCCGTGCAAAACAAGAACCTGCTAAATGTATTTGCCTGTTTATTGTGATGGCTTTCATTCATTTTTCATCAAAGAGAATTCAACCGTTGTGATGTTTTCCTATAATAGAAACTCTTAAGCTTTTGCACTTCCTACCTGTTTTTTGTTCTTTCAAGTCCTTTAGCTCCTGCTGGTATTTTTTATGAAGCCTGTCTACCTCCTGCCTGTGTCTAGTAGTGAGGTCCTCTTTTAGCAGAGACAGGCACTGCTTTTTATCAGTCTGTAGTTTCTCCTGAACCAACTCGCGCTGTGCAGCATAGATCTGAGTGAGACTAATTCGCTGGGCTTCCATCTGCAGCCTAAACTCAGCCTATGGTGATAAACACATGAAACCAACTTTATTAACACCATTTGTATGCAAAAAACTAGTTATTTTAAACTTGTCTTAAATCAGGGTATTGGTCGCTCAGAATACTCCTCCTTGACACAGAGAAGTATAACATTGTGATGTGATTACAGTATTTACTTGAATAATTAATATTCAAAACACTCCTACCATCATCCTTTAAGGGGCAGAGAGCCACTGATGTTAAATATCCTGTTGCAACTGACAAAAACCACATTTGCCAGTATCATCTATCCAATTTTCCCACTTCTCCACCCTGTGTAGGGAGTTTGATCCCATTTAAAATTAGGGCAGAGATTTTACCTATACGGTTCCACAGGGTCCTCCCTAGACTCCAAGTCACGGTGCTTTATAACAGCTGTATACCAGTTTTGCTAGTAAGCTAATCAGACTCACTATAGTGAATAGCACACCTTTAAATCAACATCTAGGGAGAACCCTGATTTTTGTAAGCAAATTAAAATTAAAATAACATATGGAACCTCAAACTTACTTCAGCCAGTTGCTGCTTATTCTCCATTTCAGGCCAGTTTTCTGTTATTAGTTGTGTGCGATTCATGTGATCTACAATATCCTTTTCATCCTAAAATACAATATAATAATAAATTGTTACAAATTATGAGGTCATATGTTATATTATTGGTATACAGTATTACTACTACACAATACTGTACAGCATGATCTGAGAATGTGTGTGTGTGTGTGTGTGTGTGCGCATTGCCTTCTCTTGCTGAATGGCTGTTCCTCTTAAATCCTTCTTTTGCATGCAGTGCAGTGCCTTCACAAGCCCACAGCCAATGTAAATGTATGAGACAAATAGTACCTAGATTGTTCTGTTTCATTCGAAAGTGCTTCAAAGCACTGCCTTTAGAGACACAACCTTCCAAGCAGAATGTAATTAGAATTCAGTCAATTGCTGAAAGCAGTACACATCCAGGCTCCGAAACACACTTGTCAATTTAAGGTTAATGAACCACAATACACTGAAACAATATTAAAATAAACACAGCACTGGTATTTTAAACTGAACAGGCTATTTACTGCATTGCTCATTTTATTCAACATAATCAAGACTGCTATTGCAAATATCTTTTTTGATATGATACTTCATTTTTTTTTTTTATCAGCTTTGAAAAGTTATTTTTTGATGCCACACATCTGATTTTTGTATCCAATCAGGAAAAATGCCATTGGTTTCCGACATATGGATTTATAAAAAAAAATATATTATTTTATCTGTACCTTATGACAGGAAAATAAAAATGATCGAAACACTCAAATATTGTAGGCAGGAGATAGCAACGGTAAGTTTTGTAAACCCTACAGCCTGTTAAGTAACACAAATTAAACATCAATATTTAAAAAAAATAATTAAAGTCCTACTGGTATCATTAGATTTGTTCGACAAAAATATCAATCTGTCTAAAAGTACTCTGCAGATAGATACAGTAGAAATAATTGCGTTAATGCAGTTTTTAGCTTTAAGGATCTTATTAAATGCTCTTAAAAAGCAAATTAGTTGTCAAATGTAATTGCTAATCTCACATCTGTCCGTAGCATACACTTAAACAAAGCTTTCTGCTGAAATAATGTTTTAACACACTAACAAACAACAATAAGAACCACAACCACAGTATGATCATTCATATTTACCTGTTCTATCCCACTGCATTCCACCTTCTCTTCGTGCTTTTCTACAAAACGCTCATCAGCACAGTCTCTTTGGTACAGTTTATTCAGTCTCTCGTGTAAATTGAACATCTCCTTCTCTGCAGCAATCAATGCTTTTTCCTTTTCCTCTAGCTTCTTGTGCAGGGATTCTTCTACCAAGGCTTTCTGCTGCATAAGCTTTGCTAAGCCCAGCTGCTCAGTCTTGAACGTATCCAGCTGCTGCTGCAGTTGGTCCCTGTCAGGTTGTACTGTGGCCACTGCAGGGCTTTCAGTAACAGCTTTACCCTTTAGCTCCTGAAGCCTGGCTAACAGTGATTCCTTCTCATGAATCAGACTTTTCTCCTTTTCTTGAAACTGGTTTCGCTCCAAGGTTGCGTTCTGCAATGAAGTTTGTAGTGCAATTACTTTCTCCTCTAACAGTGCTATTTGGTGATAATGATTCTCAAGTGTGCACGACCCTGTGTCAACAATTTCAGTAGCTGTGATTCCAGATGAATATTCCAGTGACTGGTATTCTAATGTTTTTACCCGTGTCTCCTGTGTTACATTCAGTTCTTTGTGCTTTCCCACATGTTGTCTGTATTCATCTTTCAGTGACCCCATTTCTTTTTTTAGCTGCTCAATCTCATTTTGCTTTAAATTTAATTTATCAGAAACCTCAGACAATCTCAAGGACAACTCTTTCTTCTCCCGTTGGGCAACCTCAAGCTTTTCCATCAGCTCTGTTGTATCTTTCTCAACAATTTCCCCACCATCAATACAGTCCCGCACAGTTTTGCCTACTTTACTGGTTTCTACTGCCAAAACACCTGAGCCAGCCAATTTTTCTTTCTCACTCTGAAGAATCTGTGTGTGCAGGCTATTCATTTTAGCCTCATATTGGACTCTTTCCTTTATGATCCTCTCCTCTAAGCCAGCTTTCACCTTCAAAAGGCAAGTGTACTCATCATTTAGCTCCTGATAATTTACCTCAAAGTTTTTCTCTGCAAAAGAAAATGTATTTCTCTGTCTCTTAATTTCCTCCTTCAGCTGAACCTGTTCATTTTTAAGCTGTTCATTTTCTGAAGCGAGTCTCTCTATTTGCAGCTGTTCATTAGAGGTCTGGGTTTCCATGCCAACAGCACACGTCGCTGCTGAATTCTCTGAAGCCGACATGCCACTATCCAAATTGCTGGCCTGCAACTTCTGTTTCAGTACCTCTCTTGATTTATTTAGCCTTCCATTCTCATCTTCCAGTTCTTTTATTTTTCTGTCCATGTCATCCTCTTTCTTTTTAATCTGCTTCTCTAGCAATTCATTTTTTGCCAGCAACTGTTGAATCTTGTTTTCGAGTGCACCATTTTCTTCCTCTACTTTTTGTAGTGCTTTGATCTCGGTATGAAGTTCCTTTATTTGAAGAGTCATTTCTTCAGTTTTAGAGCTTTCCAGTGATTGATTTAAATCTTCTTTCATCTTCGAGATATCTGCTATCAGTGCCTCTTTTTCAGTGACTAAACTATCCCTTTCAATTTTTACAGACTCGAGTTGTTCATTAAAGCTCTTCTGCAATCCTTCTAGCTTCTGCTTGTACTTCAAGGCCAAATCATCTTTCAGATTCTCAATATTTATCTGGCTTCCTCTTTGTAGGTCTTCTTTCAACTTAATTATCTCTTCTTCATGGCTAAACAAAAGCTGTGTCCTCAACCTTTCCAACTCAGCTTCTTGGGATTCAGCCATCCTATCTAGCACAGCATCTTTCTCTCTCTCTAACATTTCCAGTTTGATCTTATAATTAGTAACTTCTGATTCATGCTTCAACTCCAATTCTTTGGTGGATTCTGCTGCTGCAACCAGTTGGTCTTTAAGATCGCTAATAGTGGCTTGCAGGTTTCCTACCTCGCCTAGTTTCTGCTCCTGTTCAGATATGCTCCGAGAAGCTCTCTGGGCTTTTTCCCTAGCAAACCTGAGGTCCTCCAAGAGATCCTCCACCTGGGTTTGCAAGCTGGATTTTTCTTCTGTAACTTTGGCAAGTTGCCGAGACAGCTCTTGTTTTACTTGATCTTTCTGAAACTGAGCCTCCTGGAGCTTAACATTAAGTTCATTTTTAGCCATATTCATTAGGTTTACTTGATCTTCATTAGCTACACTGCCAGAGTGGTGCACTTGTCTCAGCTCTAGTTCAGATCTGTGCTGAGCAATTAGTTTGTCCATTTCTGTCATATGCTGCTTTCGAAGTTCTTGTTTCATTTGCACTATCTGCTCACCATACATCTCATCCAGTTCTGCTCGGAGCTGATCCATTTTTTGTTGCGTGTCCACCTCCATCTTTTGAATGATCTCGCTTTCTGAAAGGTTTCCTTTATGAAAATGTTTTTGCAGTTCTTCCACAGTCCCCATCAACTGCTTTATCTCACTCGATGACTGTCTTTCCCTCTGTTTTGAGTTGTTTAATTCAGTTTTAAGAGTTTCTATATCTTGACTTCTCTCCTTGCTTAAATCTTCTAATAACATATCAGAAGCCAAAAGCTTTTCCTTCAACTCTGTTTCAGTGTTCATGTGTTCAGTTATTGTGTTCTCTTGCTGTTTAATTAACTGCTCTTTCTCTTGTAACCTCTGTGAAACAGATCCCTCTTGCTCATTTGCAAACTGTATTAAAACAAAACAAAATGAATACATTTTATTTTTTGAAACAATACTTGTATTTAATGCACAATCAGTTCATATTCTGACTTTAATACTATTTCAATACATATCAATTTACTAAGATTATGGTACCATAATTCTGAAATTTCTTGACTGAGTGATGCTTTACCGTTTCAAACTCCTTCGCTCTGTCCTGAAGAAGATTTATCTGTAGCTGGTACTCTTCACTCTTGCTCTGGTAGCTCTTCAGCTGAAGCTCTTGTTCCTCAATCTGTTGCTGATATTTCAGAATCTGCTGTTTGGCTTGTAGCAAGTCTGCGGCATTGCTGCTGTGACTAGTGTTTCTCAACGTTTCATTGGCCTGCAAACAAAGAGCAGGGCAATGTTCAGTTTCAGTATGTTTTATACAGAATATAACAGCTTAATAATAGCATAACGTACAGGGAATAGCATGAGCATGAAGTAAAATGGATATGAGATATGGCTGGGAATTAAAACAGCATGGCAGCAAAACAGTTATATAATGAAAATGTATTGAGAGAATTATACTGATGTTTAACAAATGTGTAGATGTAATCTCAAAGAATGTCTGTACCATTATGGTCCAAAAATGCGATAGTTTTGATGCAACAGAATCACTGAATACAACTCTATACAAAATTTGCTCTAGGGAATTAAGAGAATATCTCGAAGCGTTTCCTCAAAAGGTATTTATCATCTTGACCACAACCTGCTAGCTATATTAGGTCATGGGTAAAAGTGATGGATGGTTACGGTTTGCATGAGAAGTTGCCAAAACACTGAAAATATAAAAGTTGGCATCTCAAACATTTTGATATACACTGTATGAGCAAAAGATTTTCTAAATCATTTCTAAAATGGCAAGAATAGATGGAGCAATCTCATTGCCTAACAAGTGCCCCAGCCTGTGCAGATATGTCAGCATACCAGCACAGCTTGGAACTTTGGCAAATTCCCTTGACATCCAATTCACTTTGGAAGGGGTGGGATTGGGTGGGGGTGGCATTTTTAAAATGCAATAACACCACACACGGGTGTTCAAATATGGTCCAATATCCACAGGCTTAGGTTAATGTCACGGCTTCACCTTCTGATAAACAATGCCCCTAGGCACGCGGATATTGGACCATATTCATAAGCTTTTTTCATAAGCTTCCTTCATGGGGATAGATATTTATTGGACATTGGTATTTTAACTACATCACAATTTATACTTAAATTATAGTACCATAATTCTGAAATTTCTTGACTGAGTGATGCTTTACCGTTTTAAACTCCTTCGCTCTTTCCTGAAGAAGATTTATCTGTAGCTGGTACTCTTCACTCTTGCTCTGGTAGCTCTTCAGCTGGAGCTTTTGTTCCTCAATCTGTTGCTGATATTTCAGAATCTGCTGCTTGGCTTGTAGGAAGTCAGCAGCAGTGCTGCTGTGACTAGTGTTTCTTAATGTTTCACCGGCTTGCAACTGACAAACAAGACCATGTTCAGTATTATTATTATTATTACACCGTGTAACAATTTTTTTTTTTTTTTTGGTTCCTGGGTAGTAAGTGTTATTTCCTAATTGCTTATGCCTCAAAAGTATAGAAAATGGCTATTATTCCCCACAAACTTTGCTTTTGTGACCAGGACAGTGATATTTTGAAATTTACCTATTTCCAATGAGAAAACGGGTGAATTTGTGTCTTTTCGTTCACATAAAGTCAGAAAAAAACAACATATGAATCCAAATTAACATGTATTTATACTAAAGTAATACAAAGTTTCCCTGCTATCTTTGCCTTTGGGACAGCAGGGACACCAAGGTGCACTACCACAGGCGTGACTGGCCACAGCGGACCGAGTTCTCTGTGGGGAGGAACAACGTCAAGTGGGAGCCACTGGTGGACCCCCGGAAGGTGCTGATGCCACCACTGCATATCAAATTGGTCCTTATGAAACAATTTGTCAGAGCTCTAGATAAGGAGTCGGCAGCCTTCAAGTACCTTCAAGACTTCTTCCCTAAGCTGTCTGAGGCAAAGGTCAAAGCCGGTGTCTTCGTCGGACCACAGATAAAGAAGATCCTGGAGTGCAATGAATTTCCCAAGAAGCTCACTAGTAAGGAGAAAGTGGCTTGGAACAGCTTTGTCGCAGTGGTTAGGGGCTTCCTGGGCAATCACAAGGCCGAAAACTATGTGGAGCTAGTTGAGGCTCTGGTGAAGAACTACGGCACAATGGGCTGTAGGATGTCCCTCAAAGTCCATATCCTTGATGCTCATCTTGATAAATTCAAGAAGAACATGGGAGCGTACTCGGAGGAGCAAGGCAAGCGCTTCCACCAGGATATACTGGACTTTGAACGCCGCTACCAAGGACAGTATAACGAGAACATGATGGGAGATTACATTTGGGGGCTGATGCGTGAAAGTGATTTACAGTATAATCGTAAATCTCGAAAAACTACTAACTTCTAAATCTTTTGTAGTCATTTTTGTATTACTTTAGTATAAATACATGTTAATTTGGATTCATATGTTGTTTTTTTCTGACTTTATGTGAACGAAAAGACACAAATTCGCCCGTTTTCTCATTGGAAATAGGTCAATTTCAAAATATCACTGTCCTGGTCACAAAAGCAAAGTTTGTGGGGAATAATAGCCATTTTCTATACTTTTGAGGCATAAGCAATTAGGAAATAACACTTAATACCCAGGAACAAAAATTGTGTTACATAGTGTTATTATTATATAAAACTGCAGTATTGCTATTTTACCATGAAATACATCATCAACAAATCATATAATTGAGGGAATTATATAAAGTCATATTATGAATCAACCTATCACGTATATCAGCAAATGTAAGCATTTGACACATATTAACAGAATCCTCTATCTCAATAACATGTCCATCCCAAAGTTCATTACAAAAAGGGAAGTGGTACATTGATATATGACATGCCTGTATACATTTCATCTGTATTTGCATAGCTACATTGAATGTCTTCCAATATGCTTGTTACATTTGTTTTCCTTTTTTTTCCTGATCTGAACTCAATTTGCAACAACATGTCAATTTGAGGGACAACCAGGCTTGGTGCTGATTTACCTGCTGAAACTGAATCTGCAGTTTCTGACTCTGTTCTGTCAATTCCAAGAACTCTCTCATGATCTCGTCTTTTTCCTTCCGGGCCTGCTGCAGGTTAGCTGTGAGCTGTGTGATGATTCCATCTCTTTGCTTGACTGCAGCTTCGAAGTCTTGGAGCTGTTAATAAAAAAAAAAAAAAAACAACTGTAATCAGAAAGCTCACCACTGGGTCAAAGCCCTTAGTAGTAGTTTTATCTAAACGAAGGAAATGAGTTTACAGCAGATAGTACTAATGATTTGTAGTTATACCTCAAGCTATGATGTGCTTGCAGACAATAGTATTGGCACCTGTAGCAAGGTGATGTTACATACTGAATAATACCGAATCAGACACTGAGTATTGGGTGTTGATACGCCACACATGCGCGCAGATTTAACATCAACACAAATGCTGCCACTCTGTAGCAATGGCCGTGCAGTAGCCTCGAGCTGTGGCGCAGACACTTTTTTCAGCTGTGCGCGGCCTCACCGTGCACGCCCCCCGGTCAATCCGGACCTCCCGATCAGCTCAGCACCAGGTGAGCTTAACTGCTTAATTGGTTGCCTAGCAACGAGTCTCCTGTTCCGCGTCCCAGCTGCACACATTTGAACAGGAACCATAATGACCTTCTACTCTGTGTGTGGAGGCAGAAATTCCATCACTTTCATGTACTGCCCCTCTTTTCTGACTGTTTTCTTGCCCTGTCACGCTTCTTTCTCTGATATGACGTCTCCAGGTTAGGCCATTGTTTCTTTACTTCCTCGACTACAATTGAAATAAAAAGTATATGCTTGTAATAACCTATACTGCACAAAATCCACGTGTTTATGTATGTTATCAGGTCAAAATGTCATGTTTTCTAATACATATCATTCACGCACAAGTCCATGGCAATGCCTTTCCATATGTTTTATTTTTTTTTCCCCTGCAAGAACTGCAAGAATCCACGTGTCTTCCCAGTCATTTTTCATTGGTCAATGTATTTAACGCACGTCAAATCGGATCAAATCGAACTTGTTTCGATTCCAAAATTGACGCATCACTGTCGTACAACAATTACGGACTCAGTGTGCAAGGAGCAATAGGGAATGCACATGATCATTTTTTTCAGTTTAGACGTACGTTAAATTAGGATCCAGTATGCAATGGCCTTTAGGCAAAACAAACTTAATTTAACAATCACTGTTCCAAGTAGGGATGTGACGGTATCAAATTTTGACGGTATGGTAACCATCAAAAAATATACGACAGTTAATGTCGTACCACGGTATAAAGTCATTTTTTTGTAATCTGTTTTTAAATGGCTATTTAAAGAAATACACTCAAGTCAAGTAATTTTTTTAACAAGAAAAATAATTTTAATTTAAAGTTTTAAAACAAATACAACACACTGGTACTACAGTTCTATCAGGCACTACCTAACTGAAAGTAGTGTTCACTCCAGCTCACACAGGCTCAGCAAAATAATGATGCTTTTTTTTTCAAATTACTGTGGAAAAACACCAAAATATTAACATTTTTTGGCCTCAGTCTGGAATGATAAGGGGAAAGGATGTGACCACTGCAACGGAATACCCTCTTCATCTTTATCAGTTTGGACAGCATCCTATTAGTTAAGACAGGGGTTTTCAACCGGGGGTACGCAGGACGACTCAGAAATGCACAAATAAAAATGAAAGTAAGAGAAAATAATGATCTTTAATTTTTTAACGGTATTATATATTCTGTAAACCAACATGTTTACTTATTTAATCTTTGTTTAGCAGCTCAAAGTGAATGACTAATGAAAAGACAAAAAATAATCACCAGTCTTGATATCTCTGATGAACAGATTCAATTTGGATTCATTCATAACATCTCAAATTGAGTCAGTCTGCCAGTCTCGATGTCTCTGATGAACAGATTCCATTTGGATTCAAATGCAAAAACTGCCTGCTGTAGAGACAGGACGTTGTTGCCTTGCCCTTGAACTTTAACATTAAGTTGATTCAAATGACCTGTAATGTCCACAAGACAATAAAAGCTTCCTGGTGCCTAATACAGTGAAAGTTTAAAATGGGATGTTTCTGTTGTTCTGACAAAAGAGCAACAAGTCGACGGCCTAGGGCTCCGCACCTAAGGTGGCCCAGCAAGAGTCACAAATTGTATGACGTCTTCAGAGTCAAAAAAGTCTCGAGAGTATTATGTCGGCCCCTCCAAAGTATGAGTTGGCCCATTGTAAAAGGAAAATAAAAAATATAAAAAAATTCAAGTCAAGTGGCAACAATGAGCTCTGTTGCCATATCTAGACAAACCGCCAAATAAAAATCTGCTTCGGGAAGCAAATGAATCTGATTCAGACTCTTCACAATAATCACCTTCAACATATTGATTTCTGCTTACCAATGTAACCTTACCAGATTTGCACTTTCTGACTGACAAAGTGGACGTCCTCATGTGAGTGTACTCGACCATAAGAAATTTAGGCAACGCTTTATATTGCGTGGCATAAATTAATATTAAATAGATATGCAATTGCATATTACATTTACGTTAAATTAATATTAAATAGATATGCAATTGCATATTAAATTAATGTTAAATTATTCCTTGTTACTTTCCATTAACATTTAAGTCAGATTAACTGTATTTTCAATAAGGACATGTAAACAATGGGAAATTATTATATATTTTCAAGGGTAACAAAATGTAATATAAAGGGACGTGATATGCAATTACTTTTTCAATCGACATTTGGTTAACATTTAGCAAGAGACCAGCTATTTTATATTTATTAAATATTAATTTAACATTAAATTTAATATGCAGTTGCATATCTATTTAAGATTAATTTATGCCACGCAATATAAAGCGTTACCGAAACGTATTTAAAAAAATGCAACATCTAAGGATTAGCTTTCTGATAGGCTAATCAACAACCTGTCCCTCTTTGCATTCCACTGAAGAAAACCAAGACACGGCACAGGACAGTGCAGCGTTGTCTTTTAAAGTTTTACTGGAGACTTTTCTTAAAAGTGAGTAGGTTACTATTAATCGATAATGAAATCGAGATTGAGTGTATAAAGTAAGACGGACCACCACACCAACGGTCTGAATAGGTATCTGCTACAAATTAAATGTTTGGAAGTACACTCATAAATGCCCCAACCTAGGGCCCCACACAGACTAAGGCCAGCCCTGCCCACCCCAACAACTGAGTGGCAGCAAATTATACATTTCTCTCCTTGCGAGTTTTAAAACGAGATTACAATTAGAGTAGAAGAATTGTTCGCAGGATTTAAAACTATACAGTAATCCGTCACGTATCCGCCCGTCACATAACCACTCTAATAGTTTATCCGCTATGATCAACCTCTTCAGCAATGTTAGTTTATTATTGAGCAGAGAAGATTAGTTCAGATATTGTAGATCCTACCAAAGTTTTCGTACACTGTGTTGTATGTGCTCTGTGTGCTACCATTGCTGGTAGTGTCACGTGAGCTGTTCAGTGTGTTGATATGTAAATAAATCCTGTTCACCTGCAGGGCATATCATCTTCAACCTCCGTCTCAATCTCCTGCCTGTCACTCAGCTGCGAATGCACACACCCACACGGCAGATGACTACTCTGTCACAAGCATTAATACCCTGTATCTTTCTAAACAAGGGATTTAGGGGAGCTCCCTTATAAACGCTGAATCTCAAAACAATAATTGTGTGAATATAGTAATTGTTACAGCTGTGTATAATGGTATTTTAAACTGGATTCATTCATCCGACTTTTTACATATCCACCCTTACTCTGGTTCCACCGCAGTCAGATATGCAGTGGATTACTGTATTACAGTTAGATAGTGAGAATTTAAAACAGAATTGCAAATTGTGGCAACATTTAAAAAAATGCCAAGAAACACAAAACCCCCAGAAGAATGTGCCCGTGACCATAAGGAGTTTGTTGTGGAAGACAGCAAAGGAAAGAAGGTACAACTAACAGTGCGCAATTCGTACCGCCCGAGGCCCGGGACAACAAGATTTGTGTGACGGACAACAAGTTTTGCCGTTATACTTTGCCCGTTGGACAAGTAGTTTTTATTTATTTATTTTTCTTATGTTGTATTCTTAGTATGTGACACTTCATTTTCAAACTGCACTGAAAGGAACACTTCCTGAAAGTATATTGTACATTTGTTGAGGTGAGATGGGGTCACAGAACCTTTTGTGAATCGTGAGGAATTTAGTGAACCTGTCAAGCTAGATCCGCCCCTTTTAATCACTAATTGATTGACTGTGTTCATTGTTACATAAAACCAAAATCCTACAAGTTATATTCTACTTTTTGTGTGTGTTTTGTGCAACAGGGAGGGGGCAGGTATATTTTTAAGAAGTAGATTGTTCTAGCATGTTGTCCAAGGGACAACAAGTGTTTTTCAAAAATTGCACACCCCTGAACTAAGCGTGCAAGTACTGTCGAGTTATTGCTATTGGTGACAGAAAAAAAATGCCCAAGCATTTTGGAAAGTAACCGAAAACAATAATTTCATACAGTACAGGGGCAGCAGTGTGGAGTAGTGGTTAGGGCTCTGGGCTCTTGACCGGAGGGTTGTGGGTTCAATCCCTGGTAGGGGACACTGCTGCTGTACCCTTGAGCAAGGTACTTTACCTAGATTGCTCCAGTAAAAACCCAACTGTATAAATGGGTAACTGTATGTAAAAATAATGTGATATCTTGTAACAATTGTAAGTCGCCCTGGATAAGGGCGTCTGCTAAGAAATAAATAATAATAATAATAATACATAAAAAGTGAAAGCCCAGAAAAAAAAATATTGACATAAAACTCAAAAATAGCACTGAAAAATTAAATTAATAAAAACCAAAAAACAGAAGCCCTGATTATAATGATTCATATACACAATCACCAACTTTCATAACACCGTGTAACACTTTTTTTTTTTTTTGGTTCCTGGGTAGTAAGTGTTATTTCCTAATTGCTTATGCCTCAAAAGTATAGAAAATGGCTATTATTCCCCACAAACTTTGCTTTTGTGACCAGGACAGTGATATTTTGAAATTTACCTATTTCCAATGAGAAAACGGGCGAATTTGTGTCTTTTCGTTCACATAAAGTCAGAAAAAAACATATGAATCCAAATTAACATGTATTTATACTAAAGAAATACAAAAATGACTACAAAAGGAAATAACACTGTCCTGGTCACAAAAGCAAAGTTTGTGGGGAATAATAGCCATTTTCTATACTTTTGAGGCATAAGCAATTAGGAAATAACACTTACTACCCAGGAACAAAAATTGTGTTACATAGTGTAATCTAACTATGTTTCGAGGTGGTTTTTGGATCTCTACTGAAAAAATTTACATGATTAGCCAAATCTTGCAAACAATCATGTCTGGGTTCAAAGGTAAGTTTGGAACATTTAGTAGACTCACACATCTTATATATATATATATAAATGTTGGCTTATTTATTTTACCAAACAAGCTTGAGATTAACAAATTGGTAGAATAGTGTGCATTATAAAAAAATCAACAATTTTTTTTTCTGTTAGGAATTTTTCCCAGATGCAATAAATTCAGTACAAAGAAATTTAAGTAATATTACAGATCTAAGAGAGTAGGAATGAAGTGACAGTGGAAAAACTTTGATTAATTAAGAATTCATGTGGTAGTCCTACCTGTTGCAAGCCTTCAGTCCCAATTGCACTTCTCATGACCTCTAGCTCCCGATTCAGCTCTTCAATTGCCCGTTGTTTTCCTGCAAGCTCATCCTCCATCATCTCAAGCCGTGTCTGAGAGCTCTGTGCTTGGTGCTCAGAATGAGTTTCAGAGACGTGCACGTCTTCCTCCTAAAGCAATCAGTCTTAATTAACAGCCAACCTAATTCTAACACATTCGACACACATACAAAACAATACAATTATAAAATGATTAATCCAAAAAGCATGATCTGCAATAATAAATCAGCAGTGTATTAGTTTCAGCTGTGTTGATTTGCACCTATGATTTGCAACAAGCCTTCTCTGACAATGCAAAATGCAGTGCCGTTAACAGACACTGCTCCACACTACCAAGATACAGTAAATGCCAAAAGCAGCAACAGCCTAACTACCATGTTCTCTGTTAATAGAATACAGCAAGTGTGAGTAACAGTCATGCCTCAAGAAAGCAGTTGTATATTGTATTATCTTACTGTACCCTGATCACATCTTCAGAAGATGGCTTGATTTTCAAAACAGCAGAGCACCCATTTACCTGTTAATTCACAACACTGGTTATGCAACTGTCACTAGGGCTCTACTTCAAAAAAGCACTGAGATGACATCGCTATTTAAAAAAAAAAAAAACTAAAGAATGTCTGTTGAAAAATACACTAGTCAAACATTATTTAAGAAAAGTTTCTATAGGTGCACAATAGCACACTGACTTTCAGTTATCTCTTAGGTCTTGGCTTTGTCTACACTGGATATCCCAAATAGTATAAAATATTTATAAAAACATGCAGGTACAGTATTGAACCTAAATAGTATACTATGATTCATATAGTAGTACATAGTACAAATGTAGTAACTAAGCAGTAATGTAATCATACTTTTTGTTAGGGTTAAAGTGTTACAGACAATGTATTTCATGGCTAACGTTCGCAAGTTAAAAGTTAAAAATGTAATTTCATAGTTGATTTACTGATGATGTGTGAATACACGGTCAAAACAAATCAGGAATATGTTGGGGGGGGGGAGGGGGGGGGGGGGGGGGGAGGAATAAAAAATAAAAAAAATTTTTACCATAAGGACAACTTGGTGTAAAGTCTGAAAATCTAACCCCCTCCCACATTATCACTGGGCACCAGTATTATGTCCTATAATATACTTTAGAATATATTGTACAGTAATATACTGTAGAATATATTTAAATATAGCAAAGAAAATGTATTTATAAATGTATTTAACATTTAGTTAAAATGTGTTGTAGTGTATATTTAAAATATACCTAAAATATAGTATATTGTAAATATACTGTAGAATATATTTACATTATCGTGGGGAAAAGGTATTAAATATATGAACATATAAATATAAAGAAAAAACTGAAGGCAATATATCTAACAATTTACAGGGCAGTTATATATACATATATACACATAGATATACATGAAAAATAATTCTAATGTGGGTACTGAACCCCAAAAAACTATGTTTAAACTTGTGGAAAACCTCTAACAATATTTACTCCACCAATTAACCAATTAAGAGAAGATGAGCAGAAAATGTAAAATGTGTAACTGCAAATTAATAAATAAACAAGTAAATAAATAAATAAAATGAATAAAGTATTATTCAAGATGCATTTTATTTAGGGAATTTAAAAACAAACTATTATATTATTATGCTATCTCACAATAATTCATACAACAATATCACTTATGTGTTACTGTTTAATCACTTATGTGTTACTGTTTAATAATATTTCCTCCTTATAGGTGGGGTAAATTCTGGGAGGAGGGGGTAGATACTGGAAGATATCAGAATCTACCCCGGGGTAGATTCCAGAAACTAGGGGGTATAATATGGGAGGTTACACTGGGATACAGCTAAGGTAAAGTAATGTGCGTCTTGTAAACACTGCAGCATGTTCTGTAACACTTCAGACGTTCTATTATGCATCATTCAATATATTTTATCATCTAATACCTTCAAATGAAATCATTGATATTTGTTGTAAAAATATGCCCAAATAAAACCAGCACTGACCCTTTTTTTGGCTTTTTTAAATGGCTGATCTTTTTTATGGGTGTTTTTTTACATATGCCGTAAATTGTTTTGGTCACATAAATGAAACAAACAGACAGCTGGAAGAATTTCTCCAAACTTGCATTTCCAAATCTGTACCTACGCAAGATCTGAGGACACCGTTATCTGACTACAAGACTGTGGTGAGGCCAGCACAGTTGCTTTTGGACAGGAACCAGCCTTAGGTAAAAACAACATGACTGACACATTCTGTACCATCAGTTCCAGACACGGGATATAAAGAATAAGGAAGCAGCAGAGTACAATATTGTTCTATTGAGCTGGGGCTTTAATGCCCATAAAAAAGGTGATATAATTACCTTGTATAAACTGGCATATATGAAACTAAATCTGGAATGTTTATTAGTGTTTATTTTATTATAGTCCAGCCTTTATAGGTAGTCCTTTTTATTTAAAGACATCTACGGTACTGCATAAGAGTCATAAGTGTTCTCAATGCTTTATGAACCCATTACTCTTATTACCACATTTACGAAGCTCGTTTAGAATAGTAATGTATTTCATATTTAAAAGAGAGAGAAATGTTTGAAGACAAAGTCTACATGCCAAACATTAGAACCAAAACACAACCGTGAATCATGCCTGTACAAACAAAGAGTAGACTATACAGATAATTGTCTTCACACAATCTTAAGTAAATGACCCTATACAAGAGCAAAAGTAGGATAATAAAGAGACGATGTAAAATTATTTTTTTAACAACAACAAATATAAGTGTGCCCTTTTTAACATTAAACATCTGCTTCGCTATCCTGGTTCAATAATTTAACATTACTAAAATATAGTATTATATAAATAGTATTAAATAAAAATAGTATGATTACATTAGTTTTATTTATTATTTAATTATCTTAACCTTTACCTTATCAATACTAACAGTTATTATTGAAAAACCAAAATTACAACTAACATTAATTACTAAGTATGGTAATTCCAGTAAAATGATTGCACAGAAAGCATGACCAAATGAAGCTCATCTAAACCTAAATATCTGCTTTAATGTAATCTAATGTTGTTGAAGCGGACACTCTGGGATCCTTCAAGAAGCTGCTTGATGAGATTCTGGGATCAATAAGCTACTAACAACCAAACGAGCAAGATGGGCTGAATGGCCTCCTCTCGTTTGTAAACTTTCTTATGTTCTTCTTCTTATGTTCTTATGTAATTTCTTACCTCAGACGTGTAGTCATCTGCTGTAGTAGAAACTTCACTTTCAGGCTAAAATATAAAAAGAAGAAAAGAAGAGTCACATGCATGGTATAAAAAAATCATTATCGGCAATTTGATGTGGGAAAACACATAACTACAATGTTAGGGGCTGTGCAGTGGCTTGTAGAAGAATAGATCAATTATGTCAATGTCGAATGATGTCTGCAGAACTGACCTACATAATGAAGATACTTCTAAGAATGCTTTTCTGTGTAACCAAGTAATATTGTTTCTGTTTTCTACAGCTAGTTATTGTCCAATTTCTACGCAATTGCCCACAAGACCACTTTTTTTTTTTTACAAAACACATCAACATCCCAACGTGAGTACCAGTATTTGGTCTAGATGGGTAAGCTAAATTATAAAATGTTTTTGGCTGGCTTATTCCAATAGAGAATTACAAGCAAACACAAAACTGTGGGTTTGAAAGAATCAGGTAACTTCATAAATACTTCTAGTGGTTGCTCATAACATGCCAAAATAAGTTATCTGTAAATCCACCTTTTTGTTCTCTAAAGAACATGATTCAAGTGGATAATAGTCCAGTTTTAAGGAGTTCATCGACCTCGTTACCTTGTGAATATCACTAGAGCACATTTCATCAAACCCCAATCACTGATCTGCCCTGGACTCAAACTTGCCTGTCAAATCAGAACTCAAAGATACACCATCACAATCAAGTCAGTTTCATTTTCTATCTATTATACTGTATTAAAATAAAATTAATTCATTTGATTCCAAATCTGGACCTCACCCTCCACCATTATTATCCTCTCAAGCAATATTATGTAGGCTTGATTACAAACATTACTGTAGACGTTCTTCATCAATGACTATTTTATTTATCAGCCAATAGACCTACTCTTTTATATTACAGCACAATCCACGATTGTTGCCTAAAATGATTCTTAAGGGACAGCTGCTGGAAGAGTATTTTTTTTCCTGATGTGTTTGGTGTGCATTTTGTACCATGTCAGTAAACTTGCATTTTGTTTCTAATGAGCTGTGTAATATCCAGTGGTGTAGTCATAAATCTTGAAGTACCAGAACACCACTTAAAATATAGATTTTTCTAAAACAAATTATATAGGTAATGCATGTGTCTCGCATGCAACTTTTAGGCTACTCCCCCAGTCAGTGCTGCCAGATTGGCGTTTTTCCAGCCAAATTTGGCTTGTTTTGAAAGCATCCATTGGGTTAATGTTGTCTTTGATGGTTTGGTTATTTTTTTCGCTATTCTTATCATGCATATTTTTTTTCCTCTATTCCTTTCGATTAAGTCATCACCAGCGCAGAACTTCAAATCACCACAATGCCCTGTAGTATTAGTATTTCATATCCTCCTCCTGTCTTTTTTCTGTAGCTCTGCACCCAATAAAATTACGAATTGCACAAACGCTCAGTTATTTTTTTATACGTCACCAATTTAAGAACTGTATCAGTACAATTAATTGTTTTTGTTTTTGAAAAGTATTTTTAAAAGACTATCTGCTGACAGTTCTGGACAATTTCATTGTAAGCTACATTCTGAATATTTTTTTTCCTGGATCAGATCAGATTTTTCCTGCAAGTTGTGAGAAAAAAACAAGCAAAGCATTACTTGTTTTATAACAGTATAGCACTACTTGTCAGTGTTTTTTTTTTTTTTTTAAATAAATGTGTAACACTTATTTATGCTTTTGTAATGTATATTAAATTATTATTATTATTATTTATTTCTTAGCAGACGCCCTTATCCAGGGCGACTTACAATTGTTACAAGATATCACATTATTTTTACATACAATTACCCATTTATACAGTTGGGTTTTTACTGGAGCAATCTAGGTAAAGTACCTTGCTCAAGGGTACAGCAGCAGTGTCCCCCCACCTGGGATTGAACCCACGACCCTCCGGTCAAGAGTCCAGAGCCCTAACCACTACTCCACACTGCTGCCCTTAAATGTTAAAAGCAAGGGCAGAATGAACGACTGCAATCCCCAGGTCTCTGTGACCGATGTACAAAGCAGCTTTAACCCATGTTTATGGCCACAGTCGTAGGATGCACTTTTGCTGTCTTCGTCAGCATTTTTACTAAAAGAATTGTTAACCTTCTTATAGTCCCATAGTTTGTAATGGAAGTCCCTAATGTTCTCTTCATTGCATCACAAGGACGACTAACTGAATCAGACGTTTGTGCCGGAGATTTGACTCTGCAAACATTGAAAATATGAGCTGGTTATAACTTAGAGACTCAGATTCCGAGTGTACCATCAAAACTGGTATGCAAGGAATCAGACACTGATTCTTTTGTTACTAGTGCATATTCAATGGAAAGACTAATTTGATTTCCTGACAGAAAATAGATTGCTTCAATGATGCCCAAGCACCAACATCAGAGCAGTCAGGCACTATATAAGCATTTTCATAACAACATTTTCATAAATGTCCTTAGTTAATTCTTAAGTCAAGGTTTTGCCTATAGAAAAAAGTACCAAAACGGTGTTCCGGCTCAACTACACCACTGGTAATATCCTTCTAAACAAGACACAGCTATAATCTAAAAACCTTGAAAAACAGGTCAATTAAAAACAGATATTTAGAAGAATCTTGTAGAATTTGTTCAACTTGCATTCAAGTGCCTTACAATGGAGCATTTTAATGCGCCTCCCCAGCAACCTGCACAGCAATTGGCAAAATACAGCGGAATTCAATTTCAGGCCTTGACCGATTCAACATTTTATATGCTCTCTTTATAAAATGCTATTGAGACACTAATGCTTTGTAATACAACATAAAACATGAAACAGCATCCATTACCAACATATCATGTTTATTTCACAGATTCCCAGAGTCCTAATTGCTGCAGTTCAAAAAGGTTAATTAAAATGTACCTAAAGGCATGCCCCTAACAAAAAAAAAACCTGCTAAATCATAAACACAATCCAAGGGTAAAATAATCAAAGCCCTTTCAATGTGTAAGCAGCAGGGAGTATGTAACACAGCAGGGAGTAATGTATGTAGTACAGTAACTAAGCGACAACCATTGGTATGTTCTGCTCTACCCATTTTCTATGTTGCCTCGATGTTTTCCCTTGTTTGGAAAAGATGTGTTTGTTGTAAAAGACAAACCACTTTCACTCTCTATTTCCATGAGTCCTCAGTGCATTTCCAACCCCCCCCCCCCCCCCCCATTTACCACATGTTTTATGCAGATAACATTTTATAGTAAAGATCTTAGGTTCCTATACATTGATCATAAGCTTCATAAGGTAAAAATACATGAAAACATTTTTTAAACCTGAAATGATTCCTGTCTTAAAAAAAAAAAAGGCAAAAACAGAAAATCCTAATCTGTGATTTACAGAACATACTATAATCTTCACCCATTAGCTTTCTCAAGTTTTCACACTTTGCCAAAATGGAACCTCAAATGATGTAGCAGTAGATGCGTTCTTTTTTCCCCCCAATCCTGGCAATGTATATAGTATGAGATCATTAAGAAGAAAAAAAAAAAGATGATTTCAACCACTAAGCGATCCAAAAACAGTGGATTCTTTGACTTTGCTGGACCATATCCCTCAGTTTTCAAGACAGCAAATATAATTAATTCCCTATGTGTATTAAGGTTAACAAAAAAGCTCTAGCGTATGTCTCGACAATAAAATCAAAACAAACAGTAAGTGAAATATTCAGCATTTTCTATTTGTTTTAATCTGCAATAGTCTGGTCCTTTTCCTGAAACCTTTACAAAAGTAGCTATTAGCAACAGCATAATTTTCCTCTAATTTTGCATCCTGTTTTACTTTAAACATACCCTTTGATGTTGTAAAGCAAGTGAAGTTGTTGTTCTTTGTAGCATATAAATATTAATCTGTTTAATACAAGTTGCAAAAAAATACATTTGTATTTATCTGTTTTGGTAAGCAATTAGCCTCTATATTCTAAAATGTTATATGAATTATTCAGGATAAATATTTAGCCACAGAACCTTGTATTTCCAAATAATAATAATAATAATAATAATAATAATAATAATAATAATAATAATAATAATAATAACACTATGTAACACAATTTTTGTTCCTGGGTAGTAAGTGTTATTTCTTATTGCTTATGCCTCAAAAGTATAGAAAATGGCTATTATTCCCCACAAACTTTGCTTTTGTGACCAGGACAGTGATATTTTGAAATTGACCTATTTCCAATGAGAAAACGGGCGAATTTGTGTCTTTTCGTTCACATAAAGTCAGAAAAAAACAACATATGAATCCAAATTAACATGTATTTATACTAAAGTAATACAAAAATGACTACAAAAGATTTAGAAGTGAGTAGTTTTTCGAGATTTACGATTATACTGTAAATCACTTTCACGAATCAGCCCCCAAATGTAGTCTCCCATCATGTTCTCGTTATACTGTCCTTGGTAGCGGCATTCAAAGTCCAGTATATCCTGGTGGAAACGCTCGCCTTGCTCCTCCGAGTACGCTCCCATGTTCTCCTTGAATTTATCAAGATGAGCATCAAGGATATGGACTTTGAGGGACATCCTACAGCCCATTGTGCCGTAGTTCTTCACCCGAGTCTCAACCAGCTCCACATAGTTCTTGGCCTTGTGATTGCCCAGGAAGCCCCGAACCACTGCGACAAAGCTGTTCCAAGCTGCTTTCCCCTTACTAGTGAGCTTCTTGGGGAATTCATTGCACTCCAGGATCTTCTTTATCTGTGGTCTGACGAAGACACCGGCTTTGACCTTTGCCTCAGACAGCTTAGGGAAGAAGTCTTGAAGGTACTTGAAGGCTGCCGACTCCTTATCTAGAGCTCTGACAAATTGTTTCATAAGGCCCAATTTGATGTGCAGTGGTGGCATCAGCACCTTCCGGGGGTCCCAGCCGTACTCATCATACTTCAAGGCGTCCAGCAAGGTCTTGATGCTGTTGTAATCCTGTTTGAGGTGCACCGAGTGAGCCAGGGGAAGAGACAGGTACTTGTTACCATTATGCAGCAGCACGGCTTTGAGGCTCCTGGATGAGCTGTCAATGAAGGACAGTATAACGAGAACATGATGGGAGACTACATTTGGGGGCTGATTCGTGAAAGTGATTTACAGTATAATCGTAAATCTCGAAAACCTACTCACTTCTAAATCTTTTGTAGTCATTTTTGTATTTCTTTAGTATAAATACATGTTAATTTGGATTCATATGTTGTTTTTTTCTGACTTTATGTGAACGAAGACACACAAATTTGCCCGTTTTCTCATTGGAAATAGGTAAATTTCAAAATATATCTGTCCTGGTCACAAAAGCAAAGTTTGTGGGGAATAATAGCCATTTTCTATACTTTTGAGGCATAAGCAATTAGGAAATAACACTTACTACCCAGGAACCAAAAAAAAAAAAAAAAATGTGTTACACAGTGTAATAATAATAATACAGTGACCGTTGCTGAATAGTTGCGCTGTTTGAGTTGTGAGTAATTTTCTCCACTCGTGTAACACATATGGGGCTGCGCGTTCATGTACCTTTATTATTCTACTTTATTATTTTTATTTACCAGTCCACAATGTGTTTAGCTGTAATTAGATTAGTCTCTACTCTCTGCCTGAGTGAATGACTGACAGTCTATTGTTTTCAATCAGCCTTTTGAAGGTTGGCACCTGCTTGCCAGCTGCGCTGCTTTGGTCAGTCAATTAACATCGGGACTAGTGAAAATAAATACCAGAGACCGTGGAGTTTTACAACGCAACAAAATATGGAGTTGATGTTTTGGATCAGATGGCATGGAAGTATTCTGTGAAAGCTGGCTCCCGCTGGTTGCCTGTTCAGGTGTTTTACAATGTATTGGACCTAGCAGCCGTCAACTCCTGGGTACTTTACAAAGAATGCACGGAGAAGAATTTAACAAGGAGAGATTATATTTTACAGTTAGCACAGGAACTTTGCAAGATGCTCTTGGAACACAGGGAGACTGCCAATCGTGTACCCACAGCTGAAGCTGGCAACCCCGCCGAGAGCCGCAAGAGATGCCAATGCCAGGTTGGCAAGTGCAACAAAAATAAAACTTCGGACATCTGTGCCCTGTGCAGAACGGCGGTGTGTGGAAAGTGCACTGCACGTGTGGAGAAGCGAATTATCTGTGTTGATTGTGAACAATCTTAGACTCAAGGTACAGGAATACCCTTTTGTCCAAAAAAAGCAGAAAAGAAGAAAAATAAATCAGACTTTTTTTATAACTTCTTGTGCAGCTGCGCTTCTGTAAAAAGTTTTCTTCTAAGTTTATTTATCTACATAAGTTGCTTTTGCGCATCTGATAAACCGATTTCTGTTGAAAAGGTAAAAATGTATTGCCATCGTTTCAGTTTTATAAATATGTTTGTGTAAACCGATGTCTGTTCAGATGTTTATTTATTTACATTTTATTGTTTTGATTTGTAAAATAAACATATATATATATATATATATATATATATATATATATATATATATATATATATATATATATATATATATATATAATGTGCTTCGGTTGTTCAGATGTTTAAGTGACGTACGCAATAAAAAAAAACAAAAAAAAAACAACTAATTACATCCGACTGTTTCTCCTATCGTTATACTATTTACAGTGTTTGGAATACGAGTATATCTCTGGGTCTTCTAGTGTTAAAAATAAATTAACCATACTGTTCGGAAATTAACCAATTAATTATTTCCTGAACGGCGCCTCATAGGTCTGCCTTTCAAACTTGTATTCAATTTTAATGATCTATTCTACTTCTGATTATTTTCTGAAGATTTTTTTTTGGCTAAATAATTAACAGCCTCTGCAGAGCCATTAGTGGAGGGATTAAAAGTCAGGGCATGTATAAAATCCAAACAATAAACGAGACAGCAAATCAAACTCTTAAACGGTTTCTTTTTCATTTAGCCACTAAATGTCTGCATTTCAAGAACTATTGCTGTTCTGGCTATAACAGCTATGTATTTAAGAAAAAAGTCTACTGACAACAGTCTTCAATTAAAATATGTACCTAAGAAAATGTGGTATTTAAAAGCCATGTCCTGTCCACTTGGAATGTTCTGTCTCAACAACTACAAGGTCTTTATTTATTCCAGTATGACATTTGATTTGTATTTTTACTATAGCTAAACAGCTTTGTTTTAAAGGCTTTTGTTTTCCATCTAGAATGTCCTTGTTGCTGATTTATGAAAGTTATTAAACAGCACAAATATCTTTTTTCCAAGGACAGAGGAAATAGGTTTGTTATTACATTTTTTGGAAAATTAACATTCACTGGCTAACAGAATTAAAATAAAGGACTTAAAAAGGGGATCATGACACACACTAAACAATGCTCCAACAGAAATCAAAAAATAAAAACCAGTGCAATAATATTTCAATCACTATATTGCTGTACATTGTACTTCCTATTGCTTTTAGCAAATACCAGATCTTAAAGCTACTGTATTAAATATCAAGAAGTGAAAAATGATGCAACACTGCAGTATGACTTAGATAGACAAAAGTATGCATTTCAGTTTCCATTTGAAAAAGCTTGGCTTTTGATTGTTCATTGTTAACAATAACCAATACACATAAGGAGCCTACCTCTATGGTATAGGTCTGATCCTGCTTGATGGTGTCCCCACTTCGTAACGTCCTGGATATGGTGAATTCAGCAGAATTCGCAGAGGCTCCCCTCCCTGTGCTCTGTTCGGTTGGATCCTCACCCACTGATTGGTCATGATCCGGCCCATCTTGTGCATTCACCCCTTCTCTAGTGCCTGGTGACTTTTTTTTCTTTTTCTGTTTTTTCTGCCCATCTGCCTGTGCCTTCCTCTGCCTGTATTCAGCCAGCTGTAAAACACACACATTCATTGCAAGTGCACTATTTTATTATAAAAGGATTGAAGCAGCTACTTCTAAAATAATTCCAACCAAAAAAAAACCAAAAAAAAACTTACTACTCTGCTATTTCTAGATAATATAAACAGGGAAAAACAATGTAGCATCTTACACCCAGAGGGATGATCCCTATTATTTTCAAAAGTGAGAACAAGTACAGTACACTTAAAACCTTCACTCATTAAACTCTGCTGTATTCCTCTCTCTCTCTCTCATATATATATATATATATATATATATATATATATATATATATATATATATATATATATACACAGTACTGTGCAAAAGTTTTAGGCAGGTGTGAAAAAAAACTGTAAAGTAAGAATGCTTTCAAAAATAGACATGTTAATAGTTTATATTTATCAATTAACAAAATGCAAAGTGAGTGAACAGAAGAAAAATCTACATCAAATCAATATTTGGTGTGACCACCCTTTGCCTTCAAAACAGCATCAATTCTTCTAGGTACACTTGCACACAGTTTTTGAAGGAACTCGGCAGGTAGGTTGGCCCAAACATCTTGGAGAACTAACCACAGTTCTTCTGTGGATTTAGGCAGCCTCAGTTGCTTCTCTCTCTTCATGTAATCCCAGACAGACTCGATGATGTTGAGATCAGGGCTCTGTGGGGGCCATACCATCACTTCCAGGACTCCTTGTTCTTCTTTACGCTGAAGATAGTTCTTAATGACTTTCGCTGTATGTTTGGGGTCGTTGTCATGCTGCAGAATAAATTTGGGGCCAATCAGATGCCTCCCTGATGGTATTGCATGATGGATAAGTATCTGCCTGTACTTCTCAGCATTGAGGAGACCATTAATTCTGACCAAATCCCCAACTCCATTTGCAGAAATGCAACCCCAAACTTGCAAGGAACCTCCACCATGCTTCACTGTTGCCTGCAGACACTCATTCGTGTACCGCTCTCCAGCCCTTCGGCAAACAAACTGCCTTCTGCTACAGCAAAATATTTCAAATTTTGACTCATCAGTCCAGAGCACCTGCTGCCATTTTACTGCACCCCAGTTCCTGTGTTTTCGTGCATAGTTGAGTCGCTTGGCCTTGTTTCCACGTCGGAGGTATGGCTTTTTGGCCGCAAGTCTTCCATGAAGGCCACTTCTGACCAGACTTCTCCGGACAGTAGATGGGTGTACCAGGGTCCCACTGTTTTCTGCCAATTCTGAGCTGATGGCACTGCTGGACATCTTCCGATTGCAAAGGGAAGTAAGCATGATGTGTCTTTCATCTGCTGCAGTAAGTTTCCTTGGCCGACCACTGCGTCTACGGTCCTCAACGTTGCCCGTTTCTTTGTGCTTCTTCAAAAGAGCTTGGTCAGCACATCTGGAAACCCCTATCTGCCTTGAAATTTCTGCCTGGGAGAGACCTTGCTGATGCAGTATAACTACCTTGTGTCTTGTTGCTGTGCTCAGTCTTGCCATGGTGTATGACTTTTGACAGTAAACTGTCTTCAGCAACCTCACCTTGTTAGCTGAGTTTGGCTGTTCCTCATCCAGTTTTATTCCTCCTACAGAGCTGTTTCTGTTTCAGTTAATGATTGTGTTTCAACCTACATATTGAATTGATGATCATTAGCACCTGTTTGATATAATTGTTTAATCATACACCTGACTATATGCCTACAAAATCCCTGACTTTGTGCAAGTGTACCTAGAAGAATTGATGCAGTTTTGAAGGCAAAGGGTGGTCACACCAGATATGGATTTGATTTAGATTTTTCTTCTGTTCACTCACTTTGCATTTAGTTAATTGATAAATATAATCTATTAACATGTCTATTTTTGAAAGCATTCTTACTTTACAGCATTTTTTCACACCTGCCTAAACTTTTGCACAGTACTGTGTGTATATATATATATATATATATATATATATATATATAAATCACACACAATTTTGCTGCTTCTGAAAGGACACACAAATTATAAAAAACGTAAATAGTAAAATCATGATAATGAAAGCCAGTTATGAAAAAGAATACTTACTGTTACGCTACACAATTTTGTAAAATTCATACGAAACATTGCTAGTCGCTTTTAAGACGCTCATTATATCTGCCTAAATGTCTCCTTCCCACTGTATCCCACACTAATCTTTTAAACACCACTAAAGGGATTAATTTTAAAACTTTTAGGCCCAAATATCCACTTACTGCAGTGTACTGCAAATTGTAGTTAGTTAAAACTCTCTGGTGGTAATTTCCGGCCATTAAAAAGAAAAAAAGTTACCGGGCAGTATTTAACATTTATAAAACTACTGCCTGGTTATTTTACCGGCCAGTAATGGGTTTAGATGCGATTTACCGTCACGGATTGTTAGAGAGATTTTATCTAGCAAATTGTCAGAGGTATACAAATGAGCTGTGTCCCCTACTTAAGACATCAATGGCATATACTGTCTGTTTACACCGTCACGTTGTGGCTATGAGACATGTCTGAAGACAGACAGGTTGTCCGAAATATCAAGATTAAGAAAAATAAATGAATAAATAAATAAATAATTTAATAAAATAAATAATACATTACGCACACACACACATTTACAGTGCTTAGTTTATTTTACATGTTAAGTAATTGTGCTGAAAAAGCACCAATGTATTATCTGTACACATTCCAGAATGTAAAAATATAAATCTGTACAGTAAGTATATACATCACAGTAGTAAAATCAAATGACTACCTAGCACATTATTTTACTTTAGCCTATAGGCTATCAGTAAAACAAAATAAATAAGTCAATAAAACATTGTTAAATTGAAACTAAATGATTTTAGCGAATTCTTTTACCGTAGCCTACCCAGTACACAATAAACACAAAACAGATCACGGTGCTGCATTGACACGTTATGCTGTTATACAGTACCTCACACATTCTGCATGCACTTTACAGAAATAAATCATTTTTAAATGTACATAGAAGACTTTGCAGTGTAGGGGTGGTTACAAGTAAAACACATAGCATACCTTCTACTTTTGTCTTCTGTTGGAGTCAAACTCTCTTTTCTTTGCAAAAAGCAATGAAAGACTTCAAATTCAGAATACTGTAGTCCACATCTTGCGTTTCAAACCACTGGAGTCCAGCAGTATTTCTGAAAGCCTATTGCCCTTTTCCAACCGATCAATCGCAGATCGTTTAAACTCTGTAGAGTATGAGTTTATGTGCCCTCTATTAATCATGTTCTTAATTGTAGCGATTTAATAGCTACTTGTATCAGTTCTTGGGTTTATTTTCATCCAATCTTTGGTGTCAGTACAACAGCAATTTTTTTTCAGTGGGTCTCTCTTTGGATCATGCAGTTCCTAGTGTTATACTAAATTAGTTATGATTGGGGGACATATGTTGTATCAGGAATATCAGAACACACAGCAAAACGGTGAAAACTTACATTCACTCCCCTGTCATCAGCAGTATTCAAAGTAATTGTCAATGCAGATCAGCTGTTTGGAAATACAAGGTTCTGTGGCTAAAAATATTTTGCAGGAGATAGCTGATCAGGTTAATGCGGTTGGTCCTTTAAAAAGGGCGATCTAGAGGGGTAAACTTCTTGAAACGTACCAATATCAAGTCCCTGTGTCCCAAATATAAAATCTATCAGACTATAAGCCTTTGCAAAGCACTCCAAGCACGGAGTGTGCAGCTGATCCAATTTACATTAACACCCGCCTACAATATTCAGGTTCACATGCAATAAATAACTTTTAAATCGCACTGCCGTGATTTACAACCTTACACAAGCGGTATCTTGCTATGTTGGTTTGACGGCTACTGTTAGGGACAGCACTGGGTTCTCAAACAATGTTGAACAATGCTATGACGAGGATCCTTTGTCATGTTTCAGTTTATTGTGGACGTCATATGGCAATTTATGTTCTTTGTAATTCTGTGTTTAATATACAGAAACCACAGTGTCAGTCATAGCAGTGATGTCAAGGTAGAAAATAAAAATATATTCATCCTTTAGTCCAATATACAGTATATCTATCTATCTATCTAATCGATCTATCTATATATACACACAGTATACACACAGACGCACAAACAATATCACACAGAAATAGTATGTTCGTTACATTTGAAGGGCATGGTATATGTGTGCATAGTGTATTAAATATATATGTTGCAGTACATGTATTGCAAACGTGCATCCCAAATAATTGCACGCCATCTTCATTATAAGGCAACGCTCTGTTAGAAAAATCTCTGTTGACAGGCTAATACACTGTTACTATTGTACACAGTAATACAGTATGTGTTGTCTCCCAGCCAAAGGAACTCTAACCTTCTAACATAATTGCTTGAACTAATCCGGTAATGTGTTGACTCCTGCACAAGAATACCCCAGCCTTTCCAAATGAGGATGGATTCTTTAATCTTTTGGAGGGGTGACAAAATTATAGATCTAATTATTGTGCATTGCAATAGGATCAGTCTCCCATCCAGTTACTCTCATCAATTAAATGTTTTTTTTGCATAAATAAACAGTATAGTTTTCTTTTATTTCTTTCAAGACCTAAATAATGTGAGTTGGAACCCCAGTACATATTGGAAACATTAACAAACCCTTAAAATCCATTAGCTGTACTGCAGCAATCCTACTGTATTATGCAACTTGTACTGTTTTAGGGATACACTGCACCATTCAAAAATTGTGCATCAAATTTCGTCAGGCTGCACTGTGTTGTGATCACAATATATTCTGTATGAAGCAGGTTTAATCTGAAATTATACAGTACAGATTTTAAATTCACATCCTAGCAACTGGAGCTGTCAAACCCACAGTCACAAATCACTGAATATTGTACCAAAAACACTTGATATAAACATTTGCCCATCAAGGTAAATACCTTTTAAAAGTTTTTGTTCATGAAAGTGAACATTCAGTGGCATCCGTTACTTCACAGCTGTCCTAGCAATCAGCAACTAGGGTACCTGCCGTCATATAGCCTAAACACATAGGGTAGTCCCTTGCCAGCATCAAAATATAACATGTAAAGCTAGCCCTCCTTCTGTATGTGTACATTATCTGTCTGCAATGCTCAGTGATGTGTGTCCCCCAACCCACCTACCTCCAACTAAAATAGAGAGCAATGCTTACACAGTTAAAAAATGGATGCAAAGCATGCAACAACAATTCACAAAGGGACAATACTGTATTGCCTGTGTAATTATAAGGTTTTATGTAACTGTATGCAAATCCACAGAATTTCCAGGAGAAATGTAGGTTGCCTTTTGGAAATGATGGATACAACGCATACAACTCGGAGACAACTTTGAAATTATATATCTTGACACGCAAAACAATACAGAATATAGTATCAGTACCTTTGGTGTTAATACAGTACTTTTCAATTAAAATGTATATGCATGTTGTGAATCAAGACAATGGAGTCTACATTGTTAATGACCTCTGTGTCAGTCCTTTACACCCTACAGTGATAATGACCTCTGTGTCAATCCTTTACACCCTACAGTGATAATGACCTCTGTGTCAATCCTTTACTGGTAGAATCAGATGGTTATTACTTCACCAATTGTAAAAAAAGGGAGAAGGCAAGTTCTATGTGGCCATTTATAGCCTGTTTTACAATACATCAGTCCATTAGCTAACAAAATACTCCATCAATAAAACTGTATTCCTGAAGAGATAATAATCACTTCTTCCAAAACAGGCAAAATATTTCTCATAAGCAAGACATCTAACAAGTTCAGTACAACTAAAATGTATCCATTTTTATGCTCTTTATCTTCACCCCGCAATAAAATGACCATAGTTACAGTAAGAATATGACTGCAATATACAGTACTGTAGAGTCATTCCGTGACAAATCACCCAACAGGTAACACCCTAGCCCCTCCAATTTACACCAAACCAGGTGCTCAAGGTTGTTCCTGGCAAAAAAAAAATATTTTATGAACGCCTCCTCCACATTATCCAAAAACAACTTATACCATGACCAAGTTAACCGTATACCTTCTACTGCAGTGTCATACATGTTTAATACAAATACTTTTTAATCTCCTTAAAAAAAAAAAAAAAAAACATAACATGGTTATCTATCATATTTTTACTTTTTATAAATAATAACATAATCCTCCACTTTAGGAAATAATGAAGACCTCAAGTGTAGTTTATAAACAGAGAGAGAGAGAGAGAGAGAGAGAGAGATTATTGTTTTTTGTTTATTTTAGAGTGTACTTCTACATACCACGTTGCTACTTCAACAAAGAAACACTGATTCTTGAACAGAAAACCTGCAAGTGCTAAAAAGGCCATTCATACTTCACTGCAATGGCAGATCCCGTCAAAACCTTGTTCTGCAGGTATGTCAACGTGTTTCTTTTTTCCTTTTGTGTTTCACTGGTAACTCATTTATGTAATTGGTTTGTATGTTCTCTTTCACTGACCACTGTACATTAAGTCTTGATGCTAACTAAACTGCCTACGTTTAACCGTGTCTAAAAATATTAATAATACAATTAAAAAAACAAACAAAAAAAAACGGTCATTAAATAATCAGTGTATAAGTTATCCACTGACACTTGGCAGGAGCTGCCGAATACAAAGTAACTAGACGTGGCCTAAACAATATCCCCTATTTTAAATGTGACTGAATGCCTCACACTAACAGTAACGTCAGACTGCAGCATGGAGATCAAACCATTTCGATACAACTACATATTTAATTTAAACATATAATCTATTGACAGTTTCATCTGTCAGATTCATACCTTAGCTTTACCGGCCTCCAGCTTTTTCTGTCTCTCGTCGTCTTCCATGGCTGTTGCGTCTAAACTCGGAGACAAAAAAACGGATTGTCAATCAAAATGTGTCTACATAAAAATGTACTATATCGGCATATAAGCCTTTATTTTCCTACATGTACTGAAGCTGCGGTTGACAAATGTGGAGAACATTCTTTCCTACTGCTTTACTGAAGTCGCCATATTCATATCGACGTAAACACAAGGACGGGTTGATGACGTCAAGTAGGTAGTTACGCCTCCAAAATAGTCTTGAGGTGGATCATTTACGTGACAGGGTGAAGGAATGTTCCAGACAAATATGTATTCCAACAGTTAATTTCAACATGCAGTGTGTTTGTAAGTTGCAGTTATAATTTAAGAACATCACCCAGATGCATATACTACGAATTGCTTTAAAATAATCAGTGATTTGTTTAGGTTGGTGAAATGCATAGCAAGCAATAAACAAACAAACAAACAAACAAACAAACAAACAAACAAACAAACAAACAAACAAACAAGCAAGCAAGCAAACAATATTTATACAATTTACACAACTAAATGAAAAAGAAAATAGGCATTTAATTAGGCATATTTAATAGCACAACATGGGCGTACATTATATACAAAGTCAGACTAAATAAAACATGGATGTCAGTGTACGGAAAAGTCTGCAAACTGATTTCAAAGGTATAGACATTTCATGTTTTCAGGCAAGAGGGTGAAAGTGCAGGTAGATTAAATTACTACCCACAGCACTTGCTTGCTTAAACTTGTACTTCCTAACAACAAAGATAACAACACAATTTCAATTTCAATTTACATCTGGATGTGGAATGAGGGTCTGGCAGTGCTCCCATCACACCTCAGCTGCTAAGCATAAAACTGTAGTAGTTTCATAATAATAATAATAATAATAATAATAATAATAACAATAATAATAATAATAACAATAATAATAATAATAATAATAATAATAATAATAATAATAAATGACCATGCTCGTAAAATATGGGGTATATCAGAAAGCACACACACAAAAAGATTCTGTCCTGTACAATCCACAACATTTATTTGTTCTTTAAATTAATTAATAATCAGTATTTGGTCCCAGTCACAAAGCTTTACCTCATTCAAACCTTATTCAAACCTTGTATAAGTTATCTTCTTTAACAACAGTCTTCAACAAAATTAGGAAATTGCTTTGTGAATAAGACTCATTATGTTAAAAGAAATAACACAAAATGTTAAAAGCAATATAAAATGTATGCATTCCTAGAAATATATTTTATATAAATGCCTGGTATAATTTATACATATTTAATAAAAATATGATCTTTAAAAAAAAGCATCTGCTAGAATACTATATAAAATACATTAATTCTTCTATGCGCATTATCTGAAAACAGAGCAGGAATACAGACATTTTGCTATATATATGTTGTATAGAAAGTGATACTGGGGTAACAGCTACACTGTGTAACTTGATAGAATGCATTGGTAAGACACCGGGGGTCTTACCGGCAGCAGGGGATGGAGGCCGTTGTCTCCTGGACACTGGGGTTGTGCAGCTGATAGTCTGGCAAATCTTTAATTCCACCCATCTTCTTCTGGACATTCTTCAAGCTAGCTTTGTCTTACCCTGCCTCTGCTTGTTGCTACTTTGAGAACAGCTAAAAAGCTGTTTCCAGACCATCTGAAAGTTTAGATGAATAATTCATACCAGAGGAGTAATATGTCAGACACAGTAACCTAAGTACCTACGGCTCAAGTCATTAATAAAGTGATCCAGGCCACGCATTTTTAATGATTACAATATTCCTTACAGAGCACAGTGTGGCCATACTGGCCCTTTTATACAGATACTGTACAATATATAACAGCATAGGAACTGAGTGTTATAAAAGGAGCGAGAACAAAGATTAAGCGCTAGCAACATTATTACTGTTCAAATACAATGTTATACAGCCTACAATTTGCTGCTGTATCGTGGTACCTCATCATGTGTTGTGCGTCATGTCAATTTTACTTCAATGATCTTCCATCAGACATGAATTAAAGCATAGGTACTAGGAAACAGCAGTTTAATATATATCTCATCATGGCAGCTGGAGAATCCGTCCAGGCCAACAACATATCCAGGCATCATTAATTTACCATGGCTTTGTGGTTGCCTCCGGGAGATTAAACCTTCTTTTTACTTCAATGTGCAATTTGCATTCAAAAGTTCACCCAGAGAGACACAGTCCCACCAAGAAAGGTGGGCAGAGCAGAAGCAACCTTGGTGAAAAAAATAACTATACATTTTTGGCTTTTTTGTTTATTGTTTCTTTTTCTATAAACATTATACCATTATATCAAACAAAATAATATAGTGAAACAAAAGCTCTTAAGGTTAAGGTGAATTTGAATTTTTTCCAATTAAAGCAAATGCATAAAATCCCACATCTAGTGAACATACTGTATGAGAGGGGGGCAGCCTGGTTCCAACCAACATACAATAAAGCACCTGGCCAAAGGGGTATAAGGCCAGATTGGGGCACAACAGTGCATGTGGATGAGAAGCAAGTGCTTGTTTGCATCTTTCACAGAATGCAACAGTATCCAGCTAAACATTGAAATGAGAAGAAGGGACCAGGTCACAGTTTAAGAACCTCAACACTGTAAACATCAATCATATAGTTTTCCTTTTGAAGCTACACTATCTATAGAGGTTATGAGATATCCATCATCTGAAGGTATTGTACCTCTTACAGCACAGTGCTGCTTGGGTATTGGTGATGTTCTAGCCCTTACTGGAGAAAGTCTCCTTGCTGAGGCACCAACAGGACTTCCTGCAGCAATTACTGCTTTTAGGTCTCCTGGTACTGACCAGGTCTGATCTTCCTTTGCTTCAGAATCGTTGGGTTTATCCAGGGGCGGACTGGGACCAAAAATTGGCCCGGGAAGTTCGGGTCCACCGGCCCACATTTATGTCAAAATCAACATACCGAAATAATAATGAAGTCAGCGCACGCAGAGCGCCATCATGATGAAGTATTGGTAAAAAAAATAGAGTTTTAAATTGTTAGGGTAAAACTTCTTTGTACATTGTAGGCTATAGCTACTACCAGGTTTTCAAACATATTAGGGGCGATTTAGGTATGGCAAAGTATAGGCTATGGCAGTTGCCATACCATGGCTTCATGATATAGAAGTCACAAATAATAGGCTATCCTATTGAAAATATCATAGATTTTTTCGTCTACGAAATATGTTTCTATTCGTTATTCTTTGTCTCTGCACGTCTCTGTCTGCCGCCGCTTTGTGGTCAGTGAATGCAACACGTAGAAAGAAACCATTCTCTGCACACCAAAACCAACCTCAGTAGGCCTAATAACAAACTGTAAAGTATAAACACATATCACACAGATTGTGGTCTCTCAATAGGCCTAATTAAAAAAAAAAAATTCTGAACACATCGGCTGATATTTAGCAATTCTAGAAACCATTAGCAGCACTCAGCGCCAATAGCAACCCAAAATTACAATAGGGTTTCAGAACCCCTAATTATATCTCAAAATACAGTCAACTACTTCACCCAAATACAAGTAAACGAGACTGTCCTACCTTACGTCGCCAGCAGACGTCGCAGCAGTGCACACTTCTCTGCAATCCTGTCAATAACTCCATCACTGTCTAGGGCCATCAGTATCTCTTTCTCTGTATACATTGGCATGAACCCTTCCAAGTGGTTACTGACAAAGTCAGTAGGAATTTGTAGCCCAAACCAATTACATGATAGGCATCAGTCAATAAATTGTATCGGGATAGAATCAAATAGCAACACATTGCACAGTTTTTGCATGAAGTGCAAGTTTTGTTCTCTAGCTCCATCTCTTCTTCACATGCTCCACTGTTTCCATCCTCCTCAGGCACCTCACTTGTTGTGTTGACCCTGTATCTATCCAAAGCTGACATCTTCAGTCTGTCCCACTGTGTTAGGGTGATAACAAAAATGTGTCCAGCTCTTTGGACTGAGGGCGTGTGAAGTAATCAAAGATACCAGCTGACCCCCCTGCATTCACTTCATATGCCTGCATCTTGTCTCTCTCTCTCCTTCTCTTTCCTCAGCTGTTGTTCTCTCTGCACTGGACTCTGCAACAGCATCCATTCTGTCCCTTTCTCGCTCCTCAAGCTCAGCTGCATCTGCTTTAATATGCACAAAAGAACAACAGCAATCCATTTAATTAATACCTTTAGCAAAATTTATTATAATTTGGAAGAATACTCATAAGAACATAGCTTGTTTAATTTATAAAACGGATAGTTCCGGTCCTCCTCTCTGATTGGTCAGCGATCCAGCCATGCTATATTCAACCATAGGCCGCTGTTAGGCCTTCTCACTGTTCCATAAATTATATTTTTGCACAACAACCTAATCAACATCGACCAAAGTATCAAACCCAATCAAATTCATGTGAACGAATGCTTTAAAATTTGGGATTTTGTTAGTGTGATACAATACATGCAATGTGAAATCTACACTGCGAGTGTCCAGTAGGGGGCAATACTATAGCCAAATGGCATGTCATGCTATAGTTTTACAAATAAAAATGGGCTAATACCACCATCAGCTCGGCTTGCCATGATTTTGTTTCAGTTTATATCAGGGGTAGCCAGCTAAATGGTGGAGTGAGAGAGAGACGCAACCTGGGAAATGTTTGAGCTAATGTTTTTTTTTAGTAACCCAGCTAGCTAGCTAGCTAGCATAGGACGGCTAGTCGATTTGCTAGCGGAGTTTAGCATAACTATACATAGCTGACTAGATCTCAAAAAGTGACTAACGTTACAAATATTGGTGTAGCCGTTTTATAAAAGCGATAAGGTAGGAGAGGCTGTGATATATCGTGTATATCAGGGGTGGGCAATCCTGGTCCTGGAGGGCCGGTGTCCCTCCTGGCTTTTGTTCCAACTGTGCTCTAAATTACTTAATTGTACTGATTATTACCAATTATTGGTCTAATTAAGTAATTTAGAGCAGAGTTGGAACAAAAGCCAGGAGGGACACCGGCCCTCCAGGACCAGGATTGCCCACCCCTGGTGTATAGTCACAGCCAAGGTGTTATTAGGTATGAGGTGCAGCCGAGTCTTTAATCTATTTTAATGCAACCATAAACTCTACTGCTTGTACCTGCTGTGCTCGACCTTGCCACAGCGTCATCTTCTTCAGTGGGCTCCCTAGGCCAGGGGTGCACAATTCCAGTCCTGGAGGGCCGGTGTCCCTCCTGGCTTTTGTTCCAACCTTGCCCTAAATTACTTAATTGGACCAATTATTACCAAAAACAAAAGCCAGGAGGGATCCGGCCCTCCAGGACCGGAATTGTGCACCCCTGCCCTAGGCTGAGTCGGCTGATTAATACTGGCATCCTGACGTCCCTCGCTCTCCCTACTACCAGCTGGCCGACGGAACATGTCAGTTATTTTTGTGCACTTTGCAGCATCTGCCTCGAGAGACCGTTGCCGTTTGTCTCTAATCTTTTCTGTCCCACCTTTTCTTTTTCTCTCCATTTTTTACACTGACACTCATCCACTATCAATACAAGAGGTTCAAACGAAAGACGAAATCTGGTTGACCAATCCCGTCCTAAGAAAATCCGGGCAAGTCCAGTCAGGGAGTGGCCACTCCTCGCCCCCCCTTAGATATTGCGATATTGGATCTACCCAAGAGATGACTGGTGTGGTAATGTGTGCGCGCGACAGAACGAGACTGCCAAGTTAATACCAGTGTAATTCTCAGCATGTAATGGGGGAAAAAAATATTAATAATAATTATAAATCAAACGTAGACTAGCGGCCCACGCAGGTCCAAACAGACCGGCCCACGGGGGATTCTCCCGCACTTCCCGATGGCCAGTCCGCGCCTGGGTTTATCTGCAGGCAGGCAACACATTTCAGGTTGTCATGGTATTTGTTTTGTTTTGTTTGCTTTTGCAGAAAAAAATATATAAAAAGTAGTGATAAAAAGTGTTTTTTTTACAAATCAGAAATGTACGCATGTATTGCGTTCAAGTTATTGTGAATAGATTATATATTAAATACAAAATATGAAAAAAAGGAACTAGTGAGACACAAAGACATTGGGTAATATATAGCACTCAATATTCCTGATTGTATAACTAACTGTAGTTTCAACAACAAGGATCCACAAGGTCAACCCATTATCAAAAATAAATAATTGAAATGAAAGCAAGATTACCCAAGGCTAAAAAACACAGGGCCCTATTCACAAAGTAAAATATACTTTAAAAGGATGTGCACTATTGTACTACCATTCACTGGAAAGTCTGTTTTGATTGATTACATTAATTTCATGTAACTATTTGTATTTATTTATTTATTTAAACCATGTCTACTGAAAGTCAATATTTGTTTTTTAATGTACTTTTTAATCTTTAGCGTACTAAACAGGTTATTCATGGAGTTTCAGAGGCCAATACTCATTGACAAGATATGAAGCTGTATTAAAGTATATGTGAATGTGATTGTTGTTACACAGGGCAGCCTGACAGCATGCATTAATTGAGAACAGGCAAACAAAGCATAATTAACTTGAGACAGTGGAAGCTTTGCCATGGCAGATCCTAAAATGATGACCACATTTAAATAATAAAGCAGCTAGATAACTGAATATAGATATTTAAATGAGTTAAAATAAATGGGCAAAGAGAAAAAGCTATATAATGTATTTAAATACCTGTATGAGTGACTTAGCTCAGCCTTAAACACGTGGATAGTATGCAATAAAAATAAAGTGAACAGCTGAACACTAAGGCCAAGGGTAACGTGTGACCTATTGGGATTCTGAAAGAGAGTTCATTGCACAAGTCATATTAAAAATATAGATTACTCTAGTACCGGGAAAAAAAATACTATAATTTCCTTATTTGCAAAGATGTATGCATCATATTTTGTGAATACTAAAGTAGTCTTTATATTATTAAAAATGTTGGCGTGTTAGTGTGTGATGTGGGTGGGGATGAAGTAAAAGCTTTATACCAATAGCCCTCTTAATTGGCTCTGTATTCTTTGATCCTGCTCCAACAGCTGCAGCAATATGCCTCAAGACTGCATCTGCTTCTCTCACAAGCTGTTTCTACTGGCAACCTAGACTGCACAGGAATAGTAATGATACCAAACTTACAACCCACCTTAATAGCATTGGGCTAATTGAGCACTTAACTAGCAAAATGCAGACTTATACATTTCTTAGGAAAAGAAGAGCATCGGAATCCCATAGGAAAGGGCCCCCTTCCTCTTTGTCTGATTGCTACTGCTACTTTTTGAAATGGGTTGAACCATGTCTGAATCATGGAGTCCTCCTCCCCATTTCTGGATCTATTGTCTGCACAGCTACTCCGGACATGTGAATGGTACTCAGAACATCATGAATAGGTATAACCTTCAGTAGAATTGTGGCTGTGCTGGACTGAGTGTAACATAGGAGGCTGTGTGGTCCAGTGGTTAAAGAAAAGGGCTTATAACTAGGAGGTCCCTGGTTCAAATCCCACCTCAGCCACTGACTCATTGTGTGACCCTGAGCAAGTCACTTAACCTCCTTGTGCTCTGTCTTTCGGGTGAGACGTAGTTGTAAGTGACTCTGCAGCTGATGCATAGTTCACACACCCTAGTCTCTGAAAGTCGCCTTGGATAAAGGCGTCTGCTAAATAAACAAATAATAATAATAAGTTTACAAACTGAAGACTGTACCTTTAAAACATATTTGGTATTCCCTGTTTGACTTTCTTCATGGAGATTATGCTTTAAATGGACATCAAACAATCCAATAATTCATGTTTTGATTCATTTGAATGCCACTAAAGAAACATTCAAGTTACAAAGGTGGCAACATAATGCATATAAGCATTATTTGATTAAATAGAGGCCTAATAATAATAATAATAATAATAATAATAATAATAATAATAATAATAATAATGTTGCACTCAATCACTGCTGACTCTATTGATGGCAAATAAGCAGCAATCAATATTCACCACAAAAACACTCAGACAACAAAAAAAGCAGTAAATCCTAACTGGAATATTAATTTATAACAACCAAGTATTGTACTGCCATCTACTGGTTACTTATCAGATCACTTCTTTTAAGTGCAACATGGTGAAACATCCAGTACTACAGAGGGCACCACGGAGCAGAGAACGTGCTTGATGATAACACCATTTGATATAGATGAGCTACCTCATTATTTCACAATCGCTGGTTACCCGAGACCTTCCTGGAAATGTGCAATGTGAAAAGGCAAGTGAAATACAATTGTGATGTACGGTAGTTTAATAACTAGAGCATTAAGATGCGTAGTTATCAAGAATTAAACGATTTACTTTGCCTTACGTTATCTCGGCTGTAATGTACAGTAAGGCTATTTTGAAGAAAACGTTTTTGTATTGAGCCGGTATGGTGAAATTTTCACTCAAAAAAAAAACTGGAACTGTAAAACTGAAGTCTGCTTGACTTTATAAAAAAAAAAAAAAAGTATTTCTTTGTAAAATATGTTGAAGAGAAAATAGATATTTAGATATTTGGTGGTAATGCAGCCGTAAATAAAATAAAATAAATGAAAACATTGTTTTATGCATATTAATTCGCGGGTTATATAGTATTCAGTAAACTAAAATCATTTCTGGTCTGATTTAAGTCATTAAGCATTGTATTAACGCACACTCTATGAAACTATTTTCAAAGACGTAACAGTAAATTGCTGAATTAATTCAAAATATATATATTGTTAAAAATAAAATAAAAAAAATCTAGTGTTTATTTTAAGGGAGTTAGGCCTACTAGTGTATCCCACTGTTAGGTGTTCAGTAAGATTTGCGTTTCTTTTTGTAATTGCTGTGTTTCTCCTTGTTGGTTTAGGGTCTGTCTTGAACTCAGGTGTTAAGGTGCAGGCAGCCTCAATTTCCACCAGACACAAGGGAGCTCCTTCTATTGATGCAAGCTGTATATCTGAGGCAAAAGATGGTCAGGCGAACTGCTCAATTGCTGTTGCTGTTGGCGTTGCTTTGCATTTCTGGTTTGCAGTTTCAGCCTTTTCCACAAATTTTTTAAACGTGATGTTGTTCCTGGACGCCTTTCAGGAAACGCAGCATTAAATCTGGTTGCAATTTCACTCCAGACATTTCAGCGTTGCAAAACTGCTGTGGCGTGTTTTCTACCATTTTGATACAATTTTTTATGCACTGAACGAAATAAAGTTTCTGCTCCGTCGAGTAATTCTGAGTAGGACTTCCAGCTATGACTTCTTTTATATGAATACAATAAATATAACACCTTTATATACTTGGATGATTCGATTTGCATATGTATTTAAATTGACAGATTTGATACTTTCTCTGATTAACGGTCTTTGTTAATAAAATTACTCAAATAAATACGTTTTGTTTATACTACACAAAACTTTTAGGCTAGTTGAAAATGTTTTTACACAGAATTGTGGGATCTGGAACCAACTCCCCAGTAATGTTGTTGGAGCTGACACCCTGGGATCCTTCAAGAAGCTGCTTGATGAGATTCTGGGATCAATAAGCTACTAACAACCAAACGAGCAAGATGGGCTGAATGGCCGCCTCTCGTTTGTAACCTTTCTTATGTTCTTATAACTGAGCAATGTGGTGCCAGAAACATCAACCATCTAAGGTGCAAAAATGTGCTCAGACAAGCTTTCGACAGGGTCTGTAATTTACCATTGCAGCAGATTTGTTTTAACCATGCCATATAATACCTCATTTATTTAAAATGCATAAAAAGCTTTGGGGGGGGGGGGGGGGGGGGTCTATTTAAATAATTGACTTATCTGAACGAGAGCAAGGACCAAGTTACCTCTCTTGTCTTCATAGTTCTCATGCAACTTGTATTATCATTTACTGAAACATTTTTAGTCCACTAACCATTGTTGATATGTTATAGGGCTTTTTGCATTATAACGTATTCATCATAATGCAAAAAAATACTAATTTCAAAGTGACATGTTTGTTACTACATAAATACACAACATACAGTGCTTTTAATAACAAAACAGCGAGTTTAGCTAGAATCCCACACTGCAGCTCCGTAAAATGTAGCTACATACAATAAAGTATACATTTACGCTGCTCAAGCGAACAAGAGAACAAACAATTAAATTTAAAGCTGATTGCATGCTTTGTGTGCATTACTTATTTAAGTGTAATCCTGTATTTTTACTTGACTTATGTAGTAGTGTATATGACAGAAATATCAATAACAATGTGTCAATACAACAACACTGTTATCCAAATAGCCACCCAGGTAAAGAGGAGATTGTGATAATAAGCGCTCGGGCACTATTTCGAGCAAATTAGTGATTTATTTATTTATATAATTTATTTTTTATTAAGTGTGTAACATCTTAGCATTTTAGAATTTACATCAACCGTTTTTTAGTGATTTGCACTTTTGAATATAATAATGTTGACCGTAAAGGCTTTCATTCTGTTGTAGTATTAATAAACAAAACTGTTCCCTAGGGTTGTTATTTTAAAATATGATGACATTATGACTTTCTGTCAACCGTAATGTCTTATCAGGTTCTTGGATTCCAGATGAAGACTTGAAGGATGACTCTGTCTCGAATCACAGGCCTGCTGTACTACACCACAGGAAAGTTCCTGCTGAATCTCTCTGCTGCTCGACAATTTCACCCAGCTTACTTGAGGCTATACAGCGTACAGTCCCAAAAGGCTAGAAAAAGCCCAGTAAAGGAGAATGACTCTCTGCTGGAGAACCTGGTCAACCTTGGGGTAGACATTAAAATGGTGAGGAGAAGACAACCGGGGGTCCTGAGGAAGTTGATCACCAACGAGCATGGTCTGGCGCGCTTCCTGCAGGGCAAAGGGGCGGCCAAGGAGACAGTGGCCAGCATTATTTCCCGGTACCCACGTGCCATCACCCGCTCCCATGACCACCTGGAAGAGCGTTGGAGGCTGTGGAGGAACATCTTCAAGGCCGACAGCGAGATTGTGAAGATTGTAGAGCGCTCACCAGAGTCCTTCTTCCGTTCTAGCGACAATGACAATCTGGAGAAGAACATAGCCTTCCTGAGCTCCCTGGGCTTGACCGCTAAGGATCTCCATAGGCTGCTGACCACCGCTCCCAGGACCTTTGCCAACAGCGTGGAGCTCAACCAGCAGATGGTGGAGCTCCTGCAGGACATCTGCTTCAGCCTGGGCGGCAAGCAGCCAGACCACTTTGTGAAGCAGATTATCTCAAGAAATGTTTACATTCTCATTCGCAGCACCAAACGGGTGAGAACTAACATTGAATTTCTCCAGAAGGCTTTCAACTTGACCGATGAGGAGCTTCTCAATCTGCTGCAGGGCCACGGGGCTGAGATTTTAGACCTATCCAATGAGTATGTCAAGAGAAACTTCAAGAGTGCAGAGCAGAAACTGCAGTCGCTCGGATGCACCCAGAAGGATGTCAAAAACTTCATCCTCTTCTATCCTCCATCTCTCTATGCCTCGCCTGAGACTTTAAAAAATAAAATAGATTGTTTGCTGGGTGCTAATGTTGATATCAGACAGATACTGGATAAACCAAGGGTGTTGGACTTTAGCATTGACACTGTAAGGAGCCGGATAAAGGAACTAGAGAAGGCAGGTTATGATTTTAAAAAGAATGGGATCGCTATTTTAGACTCCAGTAGAAAACGATTTGAAGCCAAGTTAGAAAGGCTGTCTGTAGTGCCTGAAGAGTAAGTTACCTTTTGAACATTGTTTTTTTTTTTTTTTTTAGCAAACGCCTTTATCCAGGGCGACTTACAGAGACTAGGGTGTGTGAACTATGCATCAGCTCCAGAGTCACTTACAACTACATATCACAAGGAGCACAAGGAGGTCAAGTGACTTGCTCAGGGTCACACAATGACTCAGTGGCTGAGGTGGGATTTGAACCGGGGACCTCCTGGTTACAAGCCCTTTTCTTTAACCACTGGACCACACAGTTGTAAAATAAACTGCAAAAACAAATTGCTTGTTCAATCATTTAAACTAATTCTGATCTTTATACTTCCTACCTGTCATGAAATGGCATTATTTGGTTTGAACCAGTATGTTTTAAGTAAAACAGGTAGTCAAGAATCTCACATAAATAGAGGGTACCCCATGGACATTAATTGATAACTGTATTTTAAAATGGGAAAGACTAAATATTAGGGCAGGGGTATCCAGTCCTGGTCCTGGAGGGCCAGTGTCCCTCCTGGTTTTTGTTCCAACTGTGTCCTTAATTAATTGGACCAATTATTACCAATTGTTCTAATTAAGTAATTTAGGGCACAGTTGGAACAAAAACCAAGAGGGACACCGGCCCTCCAGGACTAAGATTGGGCACCCCTGTATTAGGGAGATGTAACAACGGGCAACTGTCATGCAACTTTTTGAAGTAAAATAAGTAGAAAAAGCCATAGACTTTTATCCTATCCTCTTGATAATACTAAGACAATCTTTTCATTTTCAAATTAACACTTTTTACAGACAACAGTGGATGTAATTGGTAAACGTGCCACTGTGAAGAAGAAGAAGGACCCATTCTAGATATGTTCAAATATTCATTTATGTCCATGTTGGCATATTCTATCCAAAACAGCAATAAAAATATAATATCCTTATATACTGAGCATTAAAAGAAACTCACGTCTGTCAAGAGAGCAGCGCCTTCGTGCAATCGGCATGTTGGAGGCTGGACTAGGGCAGCGTACTGTGGCTCGCCGTCTTGGGTGCTCACAGCCAGCAATTTCAAACCTGGCGAGGAGGTATTACCAGACACGCTCTCTCAATGACAGGCCACGAACTGGGAGACCAAGAGTCACAACACCTGCCCAAGATCGACAGATTATTTTGCAGCATCTTCGTGATGTCCATTGTTAATCACCACAATAAAAAGTCACTGCACCTGCTCTAAAACAGGTTGTCATTTTTCGATCACATCTAGTGAATTTTATCCAAATATAAGTGATAAGTTTCTTTTGATGCCCAAATATGATAAGTTTCTTTTGATGCTCAGTATATATAAACAGGTAACTCTGGAACAGATTTCCAATGACATCTTCTTTTGTTAATGTGCAATAGATAATAACGGTCTGATTGCTTGACATTTAGTAAACAGAAGAAACTTTTCATCTGCAGCATTGTCTTTGAATTCTACTCCAAATATGAATATGAAATTATATTTATTTAAAATATAAGCAAAGAAACAAAAGCTTTGCAACAGAAGAAATCTGGTGAATGCAGGTGTAAGTTAAGAGAATAGACTTTCAAAAACAGCACTCCGACATCTGTAAGTGGCTAAGTGACGTTTTATCCAGGAGGTGGCAGTGTGGTTCTGAAATACGTGGGCTTCCACACTTCCCTTGTATGTGGTCTTTTATCCAGGAGGTGGCACTGTGGTTCTGAAATACGTGGGTTTCCACACTTCCCTTGTATGTGGTGCTTGTCTGTAGCTGATAGTTCACCTCTGTTATTCAGGCCATCTTTATATTTTTGGTCCCATAATATGTAGGTAAAACAGTAGCAGCAGAATCAGTTGTCACACTTTACCAGTTTAGTAAATGCAACTGTGATGCAGTTTTAAATGTTTGATGTATAAGGACATACAGGTGAATACTTCTTGTTTACTTTTTTGTAAACTCCGGAAAATACCCAGATAATGCATAAACCCAGTGACCTACGATAAAAATCACTTTATTTGAAGTTTAACCCATTAGTAGTGCTTGTGTAATTTGTATTATTGTTGTAATTGTCACACAGAAAGGTGTCAAATGTATTTTCCTCCGATCTCTCACAAGCTGGGAGATTCAAGCATCCTCTGAGGGACAGAAGGTGAGCACCAAACTGTTGTTCTTATCAGAGACTAACAAAAAAACTAGGTAGTCTTAATGCACTTCTTATATATCCAAGCATACTTCCTGCCAATAAGTATTATATGTATCCGTACAGGGATGCAGACACTGAATGGTAATCAAAAGTAGCCCTTCTAATATGGTGGCTTATGTAAGGCCAGACTTTATTTAATCTGTTTACTGAATTGTGACATTGTTGTTTTCAGGGCTTGTTATCGTTTCATACTCTACAGGCCTTGTTTATCTGGTTTAGCAACAGGTATCCATTTTAATTAGTTAACAATTAAATTATATATATATATAATATATTAGTGGCAGGGCAACTATCCCTGCGCAGGGAAAATATGTGCGTGTGGCAGGGAGAGAGTTAAAATCTCCCTGCCAAACTAAATTGTTAATTATTTTATTGTTTAATTATCACCCACACCTGGTAATTATTGTAAATTAGTGCCAGGTGCAGGGTTTAAAAAGGGTGCAGCGAGTTTATTCTGGGCTGCTGTGTGGATAAGCCTGACTGTGCTTGTGTGTGTTTAACAGAGCCGTAGTGAAAAGAAAGGTAGTGAAAAACTGTTTTTTGTTTGTTTGTCAGGTAAACAGCTTAGCCATCCTGCAAGAAAGTTTAGGTTCCTGACGTGTTTAGTCAGCGCTCCAAAAACTGAGTTAGTTGAGTTTTTGTTTTTGTTTATTTTGTTTATTAAAAATAGCAAGTAAGCAAGCCATTTTATAAATATTTAAAGTGCTGTGATTGGCTTAACAAGATCACATGACCGTGTGGTAAGAATTGTCTTACTGCACAGCTATGACATCATAGACTAACATACTTACCTCATCTATTAATATTACTATGCCTTAAAAGTAAAAATTATCTAAAGAGTGTTTCTGTAGGTAAAAATGTCAACATACAACTGAAACAGCATTTAAATCACCCAACAATGTTTTTTTTTTTCATCTGTCACCTATGACTTACAGAAAAATTGGCAAATATACTGGGGTATTTAGTCAGAGAACAGAACAAAGAAATCTCTGAGGTAAGCAGTAGCAGTAACACTTTATTCAAAAGCCATCTGAGAAATCACCACGCAAGTCTCACTCAGCATGTAATATATACAATTAAACTAAATATATCGCCTTATAAAACTGACCGGTGAGTATGCAATGTTTAAATTAGACACAACAGATACATCTCGCCACTACCCTCCCGATTTCAGAAACATATTTAAAACAAAATTAAAATCTCCTGCTCTCTGCTTACACAACCGTTGGCCTTTTAAACATGGTCGGGTTCAAAATAGAATTCTATTGTGCTCACCACGGACGGGAAGGACTGTGGTACTGCGCAAACTGACACGGAAGTCGTTTAGTCCGCATATCATCTAATGCTGGTTTACAATCTAGGGAAATTATGCTGGTTACCAGCCATTGGTGTGAAAACAGCCTCTGAAATTATTGGTCAGTTTCTCTTGAAGACCGCAAAACCTAAGTAGGATCATTTCCTACACAAAAAAAAAAAAAAAAAAAACTCGGAAGCTCCTCCCTCGATGGCAAATGCACCAGTTCAGTGTTTGGCTGTTCCATGAATCCTCCCTCAGATGTGGAATGTCTGCTTTCAATTCCCAAATGCTATTTCATCTCGAAAATGTTAACTGTAAATGGCAATGTTCAATGTAATGTTTATGGCAAATAAAGTACAAAATATATGTATTCAGGGACTATTTTTTTTTTCTCAGTGGAAGGATACATAATACATTTCAAATTCTTTCCTTAAAAAAGTTTGTGTAATTATTTTTATTTTCCAAAAAAAAAAATGTAGCCATTTTATAAGCGAAATAACCCACTTCAGAGTGTGCGGTAAGACAATGCTTACCGCATGCCCTGGGTGCGTTGTGAGGCACGAGGCCGCAGGAAGTCCTTACCGCACACTCTGAAGTGGGTTATTTCTTTATATATATATATATATATATATATATATATATATATATATTATATATATATATATATATATATATATATATATATATTATAATTTTACTGTATGTGAATTTCTTTGGTATGATTGGCAAAAAAAAAGATTGACCTCAAAAGTGTGTGTTAGCCCTTGTACCATAAATAGAAAAAACATTTTCAGTTTTTACAGCATCGGAAAAAATATATTCATGAAAAAGAAACGCCAACTGTTTTTCCTGGCAGCGCTGGAATGTATAGTAAAGAAGCGTCTCTTGTGCAGTGTGCTGGCTGCCAATTCTCAAAAATGTGGCACGTGACTGAAAAAAGAATTACAGAAAATGGTTGTATACTAAAAAGCAGCCTTTTCCCCAGTACAAAAAACAGTAATAGATCTTTAGGGAAAAAACAGCAAAATGAAAGACCACTGTGGGAGTATAAAGTCATTGTTTCATGCTATTTAATGTCTGACATAAAGGACAGCAGTGAGACTTCATAATCTTACATAATCTTAATGTTACATTGGAAATAAATGACTGCTGTCGGTTTATTTAATAGCCTTATGATATTAAAGAATAGAGTGTGTACTGTTTCACATTAAAAGCACATGCTCCTTTCTGCAGTGAAGGCCCTTCTCCCTGTGACACTCTGTTCATATTACTGTACACCCACAGCAAACCAGAAACATATTGTGCTTATGATAACACTTGAACTGACAGTAAATGAGGGAGCATTTTTTATGATAATTTATTGTCATGCTTTCTACTTAACTATTTCTACTGATAATATTATCTGCTATTTACTGATGTAACTGCTGTTAAAATTTTCAACTGAGCGTCCAAACAGGCTGCTGTTTAAGTGTACTTTATCGCATATTGTTGCTTGTTGTATTTAAAAAACAAATCAGCAGTTTAAAAAAGTTAACATTAAAATGAATGTCATCGTTTTTGGACAGTATATGTCATTTTATTTATTTATTTTTTTTAAACACAGTCCAGAAAATACTTTTTGTGGAATTTCATTATTTCATAAAAATCATTGCCTCTGCATTACTACTTATGCAAATATTTGGCTAGCAGACCGAGATCAAGGGTGAGGTTTACATGCTGCATGAAAATCAAGTTTCTCATTCACTGGAAACTGAAGTTCCATTACCAAAAACAAAAATGCAACTAAATAAATACCAGATTGCATTTGTAGCTTTGAAATACATTCTTAAACTTGGCCTAGGTTACTGTGTATTTCTATCGATACAATAAAATTAAAACCTGTATGTAAATCCTTTTTACGAACACAATAGAGCACTGGAACCGGCTATTCATCACATTAACGGTTAACAACCTAACAAAACATTACAATTATGCACACAAGTTAACCTAACCTAAACATGCCTGAAAAATAAACATGTTCAGATTGCCCTGTGCTAAACGGTATTAAAGGTACAGCAGGGATTCACTTCATGTTATTCCTTTACACCAAGGTGTATTAAACGCAGAAATGGGTCAACCTCAAATGTGTGCTTATATTATATTTTGTTTTATTTTACTATTTGGAGCAGTGTATGACAAGATTTTGAGGACACAGACTCCTCTTCACAGCATATTATGTGACAGTATGCATCTCCGGTTTAACATTCCCATCTCCAGATTCCTAAACTTAGCAGCCAGGATCAAGAAACTGGCAACACAACACAACTAAATAATGCATAATCAGTCAGCAATTGTTCAGGTTCTTAATTTGTCTTGAAATCACAGCTTCCTCCTACAAAACTAGATTGGCTAATGAATGACGAGGCCATCATTCCAGTTAGAGAATGTAAATGTACACGTTGTTTATTTTAGAAATGGCTTGGCAGATCAGGCTGCAGATTTATAAAGCAGGCGCGTTTCATTCACTACATCACAACACATGTTTTTAAAAGTGTATACAGTAATGTTTAATGTTACATTTCCTAACGATTCACCCTTTTTTCTAGCACCTTTATACTTGTAGTAATTATTATCTTCACTTGCATGCTAATGGCGTGCCTTGCCCTGGAGAAGATTAGACATAACCAGTCCATTTAATTATGTAGAAGTACTTGAAAAATAAAGGCTATCCACAGATGTTCATTAATATGTATCATGTTAACAATGTGCCCTTCATTTTTCCTAATCCTCTGTGTCAGGAAATGACAATACCATGTGCCCTTGAGTGATTTGTATATTACACATGTCAATCAAGAAAGTGCTTGCATTGCATATTTAAGTAGGCTTGTTAAAATATATTATTGTGCTGTTTGTTGTCTTTCAACACATGGATGCTGCTTGTGGTAAAGGGTACACAGTTAACAGCTGAAGGTTGTTGCCAATTTAACTGCTGAGATAAGAATATAGACCTTAAAGGTCACATCTAGATCCAATTTGTAGGGAATTGTGTTAAATCGATATCCCTGACAAGTAAACTCCCTTTGGGTCATTCCACGCCAGCTCAACCAGAAAAGGGACATTTCGTTGCCCGTCCGTCTCGGATTTTCCTAGAAAAATTCACCTGGGGGGGTTTCAGACACGCCGAGTTCAGAAATGAGAGCCATTATTATTTTTTTTTAAATGTCCCCTTCAACCTGTGTCCTTGCAAAGGTCAACCTAAAGTGAGAAAGGGACCTTGACCAGAAAAATCACCCTGGGTGCAATTTAGATGCTACCATCATGTGTAGCACCTTGTTCTACTCGTATTGAAAAGGGCTTTTCAGAACAAAATAGTTTTATTTGAAACTGTCTCTGCTCTTTATTCAGCTTAACCCTTTACCCTGTAGGGGATGTGGGTCCTAAAATGTAAGTATTGCTGTAAGACCCTTAGGTACCAGTCTTCCAAATTCTGTGAAAAACATTTGGTTTCAAGTCCCACCACTGGTCATTAAACCCGCTTGAAATTTGAATTTTTGCTATTTGTACCAAGTTTCATTGAAAAGCCCTATTCAATACGAGTAGAACGAGGTGCTGCACAGGGTGATTTTTCTGGTCAAGGTCCCTTTCTCACTTTAGGCTGACCTTTGCAAGGTCACAGGTCGAAGGGGAAATTAAAAAAAAATAATAATAATGGCTGTCATTGAAACCCCCCAGGTGAATTTTTCTAGGAAAATCTGAGATGGACGGGCAATGACAGTGGTTGAGTTGGCATAGAATGACCCCTTTGTTAAACATGGATACTTACACAAATATACCTGAGTTAGTTAGAAAAACTTGACATGCATAGCTTTCCAACCTGATTTCTTTTTTTTTAAATGGCTGTTTGCTTAGAAATAATTGGTCTAGTTGAGAGGAGCTAAGGAATTACAAGAAAAGCAAAATGTGTAACTCCAGAGCATTTACATTGTTTAATTTAATTACTGTATCATTTCAATGGATACCAGATAAAAGCCAGTTTGGCTAAAACATTGTATTACTCTATTAGTAACAGGAAGGCATTAAATGATATAATCCTTGTCTAAACATAGAAACCCCTTATAATGATTATGGTGTCCAAAGCGCTCCATCGTAGCCAGTTGAAAATACTTTAAATTGCATGCTTTAGCAGCTTTTTTCATTTACTAGAAAATACATGTGGCAAAATACAAGAAAAGAAGCTGCAATAAAAATCTAACAAAAAAACGAATTGTCCCAAAATACTGACCATCAGTGATTCTTAATGTTTGCAATTATCATTTTGCTAATCTTACACAACAGCCAGTATTTTCTCTGGGAATACTTGGTTATACAGGGTTGGGATTAGGTCAATTAAAAGAAACATTGCTTAGTTATGGTTTACAACAATCCTTTTCTTACTGATAATTAATAACATTTGTGACTTATTTATCTAGTATTTTCATGTTATTAACTTAAGCAAACAGAAATGCTAACCATTTATAGTGTTTAAAAAAAAAAAGGCAATTTTTAGAGGAAAAAAAATATTAATAGCCAATTTATCCATGGAACTCTGACAGATGACTTAAGAAGTGATTTCTGCGTCAGACTTCTGACTGTGGAAAATTATATTAAATTGATGGATTATACAATGACTAATTTATACTGATTTCATTAAACTTTCATCACAGTCACCTAATCCCATAAATTACTTATTAACTTCATTCACATGGCTACTCACCTATCAACACTCCAAATGATCCAGATATTAGATCAGAGTATGGATCATTTCTTTATTCGCTTTCATAAAGTTATCATGTACCCAGGTACACAGTTATCCTCAATCTTAAACTATTCTCATTTACTGGGAATAAAGGAAAGTTTTGCTCTTTTTCTTATGAACTTCCCCAGTCCAGCCGAGCAGACAGAACAATGTGAATGTCTCTCCTCTGTAGCCTGATCATATTGAACGTAAAACACTGATAACACTAACAGAACTTAACACTTCTGAATTAGGCAGTTATTACACCTGCACTCCAATTACCGTACTATAAAATACTGCTAATTTAATTTACTGGATTTGCTAGAGAGTACTGTACTGGCCAACTCATGAAGTGTCCCCTATAATTGGTTTATGTTTTTTTTTCTGAGGATAAGTAGCTATGAGCTATCTTTCTTATTTCTACTGACAAAAATATAAATTTCTCCAATGGCAATCTTAAGCAGGGATTTGAAAGAAACTGTTTTTTTCAAAGATGTCTGCTGAAAATAAACCAAATAATATGAATGGCTTATTAAGATCTCACAGTGCAATCAGAAGCAATGCTCTGCAGTAGTTGGCCAGAGAAGAAGTGAGGCAATTTAGACCAGACTGTTGGATCAAACAGCAGGCCTGTGAGATTTGTAAAGTCTTTGGGGGAACCCAACACAAAAGATTGCCTTGAGTTAGTTACACTTGGATGGGCAGAGCTGTCCATCCTTTATTTTTAAGTCATGCTACAGGAAATCAACTCTCACCCCTTATCTCCATTGCTTGTGCCTTTTGCAAGATAGCACCGCTCAGCAGGGCAGAAATTTAAACCAGAGAAAAAGAAGGAGAAATAAATAAGATTGTGAGGGCAGTTCTCAAAAGCTTGACTGTCTGACCTCGAAGGAAATGTAGTTTAACAGTTATCTGCAAGTCTAAAGAGATTTGTGTTTAATGTGGCATGCCCATATGGACAGCTGTGTAATGTAAAAGCGCATTTGTGTGCTCAGCGCCTTGAACGAGTAGCTTGTTTGATCTTTTTAAAATATATTTTAGAAAGTTAAACAGATTTAATTGGTTTGCTAAAAAAAAAGTTTTTATTTGAGCATAAACATAATTTTATTCACAACCCTTAATCAGATCACTCTTTTTATAGCCACTCATACCAAAGAGAGGCCCGAAACAGTATAATAAAGTCAGAAAGAACTTAGGCGGCTGAAGCTGCCTAGCCCCTTTCAAAAACTGCCCGCCAGGAAGTGAGCTCCTGGGGAGACTGAGTCAATCTTAACATGGCAAGCTGAACTAGCTGTTAGATAGATCTTTAATGTGGAGGGGGATTTCCCCTCGTCAAATAGGTCCTGCAAAAATTGAAGTATTACTGCCATGGGACAAGTTGTGGGGTTGAACTCACGAGGCAGACACCACGTCGGAAAGACACCCCACTTGTACCCATACTGGGAATGCATGGACGCTGCTCTGGCATTTTGTAGGGTATCAATAACCCTGCTGGACAGACCCAGATGACTTAAATGCAACCGTTCAGGGGCCAGACCCAGAGCTGCAGGTCCCCCGTGCCTGACTGAGCAGGTAGTGGCGTGTTGGCAGTCTCCACGACTAGCAGCTAAGGGTTGGGCCAAAATGGGTCTACTAGGAGCACCTTGGTCCGGTCCTGCCTGATTTTCTCCAGACACATGGCGAGCGGGTCCCCACCTCCTATTATGGAGAACCAGAGGGGACAGTGAGTTGGTTCCTAGAAGGCAAAGAGGTCTATCTCTGCTCTCACAAACCTCTCCCATATGAGGCTCACCACCTTGGGGTGAAGCCTCCACTCTGAGCTGCTGGGGACTCCCCTTGAGATGAGGTCTGCCGCCCAGTTTGTCACCCTGGGCAGATGCATTGCCCGCAGTGAGAGGAGGTTCTTGTGCGCCCACAGCAAAAGCTTGCAGGCCACATGATGGAGACTGGCCGACCTGAGGCTGGCCTGGGGGTTGATGTAAGCCACCACTATTATGCTGTCTGTACAGATATGCACATGTCTCCCTCAAACCTCTTGTGGTGGTGGTGGTGGTGGTGGTGGGGGGGGCACCGTGCTTGAACTGCAGCGATCAACCGGTCTGAACTATAGTAAGCACCCAGATTTCTGTGGTGCACTGATGCCAATAGTCCAGATGGCTCCCAGAGAAGGGGCCCTGGGCCTGTGGCAGCAAATTCCTAGGACAGCTGCTTAGCCTGTGGCTTGGCCAGTGGCTTCTTTCTCTGTGCAGGACGACGGAACCTATTAAAGCCTCCACGGTGAGCAGCCACGCATGTGGTACAGGTCTTTGAGGCTACTAGGACCTAGGGCACCAGTTTGCCGCTGGTTTACAAACTGAAGTTGGTCGCTTGGGAAGCAGGCGAACCAGCTCCTTAGTGGACTCCCACGCGTGGTGTGAGCGCTGTAGCATCTTGTCCAATGCGTGACCAAACGTATGCCCTGGAGTGATCAGGGTGTCCAACAGTTATGCTTTGTCCCCATCAGGCACACGTGCTTGGGGAAGCCAAAGCTGCCTGCAAGCAGCTACCAGCGCATCCAGGTTTCTACCTACAGCCTGTCCGTTGAGCTTGAACACACAGAGCAGGTTTTTGTTAACCAGACGGTAGCTCATCCAGGTGTTGTGGTGAAGGCCTGTGGTTCTCAGAGAGGGACCGTAGCAAATGCGACTGGTAGGATGCTATTGTAGTTCCCTACCTGTGTGGCGAAGGACCCGGCTGAATAGGCTCTTTTGAGGATCACCTCAGAAACCCAGCACTGCTTGTTAGGGCAGGCAGCTTCATTGGATAGGAGCGTCAAATTAGGTGCCTGGACCAAGGCAGCAATGAAAGCCTCAACAGGCAGAAAATGGGCCAGCTTTTCCTCATCATGCACCCTACACAGGGCGTCCATCAACCTGGAAACAGCAGGCGGTAGAAGCAACCATGTACTTATCTGAACAAGGCACTCTGATCAGGTCAGGAAAAATGGCACTGTACTCTGTGAGCGCAGTCATTTGGTGCCATGACTGCGTCACAGGCTCAAAGAGCAGCTTTGATATACAATTTTCAGAATTTGGATCTTTAGCAGGTAAATACCCATTCGGTAATGGTTACATTTTGTACTTGAAAAGGAACTTTAAAAAAAATAATAATAATATAAAGCCCATATTTCATGCCTTTTCTTTGTGTCAGGTTTGAAACGTATGCAGTGTGACGGGGTAGAGGAAAAGCCCTGCACATAATTAGAGGGGGCAGGGCAAAGCACTGCATATAAATAAAATGTATAGTTTGGTGTTTATTGGTGACGGGAGAATGTATTATTATTTGAACAAATGTATTGTTTGGAAATGGGTGAATTTGTGTGTATTTAAAAGAATGGTTTGTGGATTGTTTTAGTTAGGATTTGGATGCATTTTGTATTGATTTAAAAAAAAAAACGTGTGGCAGCGTGGATGGGGTTAAAAGCCCATCCACTAAACTCATGCAGAATGCGACACATCTCCAAACTGATTCATTTATTGTTAATCTGGAGATGGTAACTTGTATAAAAACCCTGCAGCTTCTGTGCTCAGGGTGGGTGTTCAGAGGAGATAATGAGAGTGAGCAGAGAAGGTCTAAAATGAAAGTAAAAAGAAAAGAAAAAGATAACAATTGCTACTTGTGCTGGGAAGCACCAGCACTATACTTGTTAGAATTATTATTTGTCTGTTTGTTTTGGCACTCAAGCCATTTTGTTTGTGTCTTTATTTAAAACCTTTTGTTTATTAATTAATAAATGCACCGCAGCGCTTCCCTACCCCAGTGTACTTCCTGGCCTGACGTCACCACCCTCAGCTACTCTGTGACATGCAGATATTTGGAGGATGAAAAGCAAAAATAAGTGCATATTCAAATTAAGGAAATGGTGGACTAAATTACTTCAGGAAGTATGATGTAGAGTGTCCTATTAAAAAACGTGTGGTCCAGTGGTTAAAGAAAAGGGCTTGTAACCAGGTGGTCCCCAGTTCAAATCCCACCTCAGCCACTGACTCATTGTGTGACCCTGAGCAAGTCACTTAACCTCCTTGTGCTCCGTCTTTCGTGTGAGACCTAATTGTAAGTGACTCTGCAGCTGATGCATAGTTCACACACTCTAGTCTCTGTAAGTCGCCTTGGATAAAGGCATCTGCTAAATAAACAAACAAATCTTTATTTTTCACAGTAGCACTAAAGTTAATGAAGCCATGTTCCAAATCACAGCTCCCCTAACAAGCTCTATGTTGCAAAGGCTGGAAGTATAACAAATAATTAATGTTTATGAATATCACAAGACTCTGCATTCACAGTAGCCAAAATTTTTCTATGAATGTAAATATTTGTAAACATTGAATTACCTAATGGTGCTATGGCAGTAAAGAGCAGCTTTTTGTTATTAGAATTGCAGCAAAGGCAATCACAAGGGCTATTGTTTTCTTAATGCGAATGTCAGTTGCTCCTGATTTTCACTCTTTCTTAATTGGTCAGCACTAACAGAATTCTGCCAGTGCTCAGCTCAAACCCCCTTCAAAATCACAACATGAAGGGGACGGCCACAATCCAGTGTAATCGTTTTACTGCGTTTCCTCAAAATCGGGCCTTTCATTTTTTTTAAAAAGTGAATGCACAAAGAGAAGGCTGTAGCATTGATAAGTGACTAAAGGGGCAAATATATTTAATGGATTGTGTAGAAAGGATACAACTACAAACAATGTTTAATTTCAATGACTCCACAAAAGGGAAAACAAATATTTTAATGTTAAAATAAAAAGTTATTTTCAGTTTTCTTACAGTTGCTTCAATCTGTATGCATGCACGGGAAGGTACATATCCTTCATCCAAGGGCACAACAGTATATATATATATATATATATATATATATATATATTTTTTCTTTTACCTCAGCTGTAGCTCCCATTTTGAATCCAATAATGAGAACTGAGCAGCATACATGTGCTGGATGTTGGATTCTGTGTATAATGGATTTTGAAAACTGATGTCTGCCATCAAACAAACCCTGGCAGTCAACAGAAGCAGATCTCTCCAACTATTCTTTCAGTCCAAATACAAAGACAGCTGAGGTTCAGCATTGTAAATAAACCACCTTTCAATTGTTATGTGCCCAGGGTAGTTTGGGGTATTGGAAGGAATACATATGAGAGAATCACCAAAGACTTCTGCTCATAAATCAGTAATGTTTTATTTTGATAATGTAGCAGCTTCTCAATATTTCGGTGTATTCTTCCTGAAATCATCCCACTGTCTCTTCTTGCAGCTCATCAGAAAAGCACTCCTGAGCATTATGGAACGGAATGTTTTGGGAGTTCCACACCAATATCAAATTCTATAAGTATGCCAATGTAGAATTGGACGAGCCAGTGCAGAGGCTCCTATCAGATTCACACATTTTCAATCTAAATAACACTGCAACCTACCAGAGTTCACTTTTTCTGATGCAGAGAAAAAAGCTGTTGTAGGTTTTCGTACGCCAGTCTTTTGTGGGCCCTGTAACCATTAGTGGTTTAATTTAAAAGTTAGGGGAGAGTACTGGGTATTTTCCCTATGAATTATGCATTCTGGAGGTTGAACATGCAGAATCTTTGAGGGATATCATATTTTAGAACCGCATACACTATATATACCAGAATCTCATGGTAATCACACATATTACTGACAGAACACATAATTACTTATAATAAGTGTAAATATAGTTATTCAATTAGTTTATGAATAACTAACTTCAATTAAAGAAAGTAATCAGACTTTAATAAAGGTACTTATTATAAATGCACCGAATACAGGTTTACAATTTTAAAAAATATAAATGTATACTATTTAGCATACCCACAGTACAGTCCAGAGAATATTGCCAGGAACCATATTTAACATGTAATAGTACAACCCATCTATTGGTAAATTATTTTCAAATGAACAATTTATATATATATATAGGATGGCAGACGCTGAATAATAACCACAACATTGAACAAAACAATGTGTTTATTTACACAAAACAGGGCCCCCACTGGTCTGAGAGATTCAACACAAAAGTTCAGGTAAGGATGCAGTCTGCATCACAAATACAAACAATCCACAGGAATGAAAAAATTGGGAAAATTAATAATGACACGAAGGGGAAAAACCCTGTCCAGGCAAACAAATCCCAAAGGGCGTGGCAGGTCCAGCCGTTCTTCAGTTCTGTGTCGTTGTCGTGTATCAGTCCAGTCTAGCAAACTAGTCACATCCATTTCAGCAAAACCAAAGTTCACAGATAAACAAAGTTCGGTATAAAACAAGCAATGTCAAAGACATCTCAAACACTTGCTTCGGGTCAAGATCAGACAACTCAGGTATCCCAATTGTGGCTCTTTTATAGAGCACTCAATGAGAAACCAATTGGTTTTTCGGATAGGCTATAGATGCTGGCCAATGAGGCACTGATTAACCTTTCCTAACAGCACCTGCAGCCTATAACCACAAATAACTCATAGTTATCATGGCAGGCTGGTTCCAAGCCCACCACAAATTCCCCCAGTGGTCTGTTATGATCCCTTCGGGCTGGATCCCAGCTTGCCATGAGCGCCCCCTGTTACGATCCCAGCCTGCCATGAGCACCCCTTGTCGGAGTAGCAGTGAGCTGGCTCACAATATATATATATATATATATACAGTGCCTTGCAAAAGTATTCAGACCTCTCATACTACTGAATTACAAATGGTACATTGAAATTTCGTTCTGTTTGATATTTTATTTTAAAACACTGAAACTCAAATCAATTATTGTAAGGTGACATTGGTTTTATGTTGGGAAATATTTAAAAAAAAAATAAAAAAACTGAAATATCTTGCTTGCATAAGTATTCAACCCCTGTGCTGTGGAAGCTCCCACCGATGAAAGAAATTGCCCTAACGAGGACACAATTACCTTACCATTGGCCTCCACCTGTGAACCATTAAAGTTGCTGTCACATTTTCTGGATAAAAACCCCACTGTTGAAGGATCATTGGTCAGGCTGTGAATCTGAAGGAAAATGAAGACCAAAGAGCATTCTACAGAAGTTAGAGATAAAGTAATACAAATGCATAGATTAGGGAAAGGGTACAAAATAATATCCAAGTGTTTGGATATCCTAGTGAGCACAGCTGGATCAATAATCAGGAAGTGGAAGCTGCATCACACCACCCAGGCACTGCCAAGAAAAGGCCGTCCCTCAAAACTCAGCGCTCAAACAAGAAGGAGACTTGTGAGAGAAGCCACAGAGAGGCCAACAATCACTTGAAGGAGCTACAAAGTTCAGTGGCTGGGAGTGGAGTAATAGTGCACCAGTCAACCATATCAAGAGCTCTGCATAACACTGGCCTGTATGGGAGGATGGCAAGAAAGAAGCCATTACTCAAAAAGTACCATCTGAAAGCACGTCTGGAGTTTGACAGAAAGCATGAGAGTGACCCAACTGCGATGTGGGAAAAGGTTTTGTGGTCAGATGAGACCAAGATAGAGCTTTGTGGCCAAAACTCAAAGCGCTATGTGTGGCGCAAACCTAACACTGCCCATGCCTCAAGACACACCATCCCTACAGTGAAGTATGGTGGTGGCAGCATCATGCTGTGGGGATTCTTCTCATCAGCAGGGACTGGGCATCTTGTTAAAATTGAAGGAAGAATGGATGGAGCAAAATACAGGGAAATACTGCAAGAGAACCTTCTTCAGTCTGCTAAAAAACTGAAGCTTGGGAGGAAATTCACCTTTCAGCAGGACAATGATCCCAAGCACAAGGCCAAAGCAACATTGGAGTGGCTCGGGAACAAAAATGTGAATGTCCTACAGTGGCCCAGTCAAAGTCCTGATCTCAATCCCATTGAGAATCTGTGGCACTATTTGAAAATTGCGGTCCACAAGCGTCGTCCAACCAACCTGAACAACCTGGAGCAAATCTGCCAAGAAGAATGGGCCAAAATCACTCCGACACTGTGTGCAAAGCTGGTACATACTTACCCCAAAAGACTTAAAGCTGTTATTGCAGCGAAAGGTGGCTCTACCAAATATTAATGTGTGGGGGTTGAATACTTATGCAAGCAAGATATTTCAGTTTTTTATTTTTCTTAAAAATATTTCCCAACATAAAACCAGTGTCACCTTACAATAATTGATTTTGAGTTTCTGTGTTTTAAAATAAAATATCAAACAGAATGAAATTTCAATGTACCATTTGTAATTCAGTAATATGAGAGAATTGGTCAGGGGTCTGAATACTTTTCCAAGGCACTGTATATATATATAATTTTTCTGTTTAACTTTTCCAAAGACACAGCTAACGTTACTGTTTTCTTTCTAGCAAATGAATAGCTGCTCAATCGGCTACAGGAACACTTTATTCATGTTGTCTATCGAGCTCTAATCCAAGAAGCCTCAGTACATCATAGTATGAGCAGATCTAAGGGTGATTCACTGAGTCTTTTCAAGACCTGTTGCTTCAAGCAAAAGCTCCCTGTGAAACCAAAGACGCCTCTCAGTCTCCCACTGCTCACTGTATAGAAAACACCCAAATAGTGAACGTTAAGGGAGTGTTTGTTGTGAAACAAGGCAACAGCAAGACATGTACTGTAACAAGGCATTTCAGTAGCATACAACAAGTATACCCCCTCTCAAAGATATACTGTAACAAGGCATTTCAGTAGCATACAACAAGCATGCCACCTCTCAAAGATATACTGTAACAACAAGGCGTTTCAGTAGCATACAGAAAAATATTATTACTAATTTTACAAGGAAAGTGAAAAAAAAAAAACTGGAAGGTTCTGGTGTGTAAACCACAGTGATGCCATGTGTTAATACATTTATACTATCTCAGTTTGCTATGAAATGAATTATTGCGTTTTGTGAATTGATTTTTCTCAACAAAATCAGCTGTGTTTCAGCTGGTTTCAATCAGATTCGAGCCTCCTGGGGACATACTAGCTATTGCAGAGGACACTGGCTGTACTTGAGTGAATGTGGAAATAATGTCTAAAAATAAAACAAAATGATAAGGGACTGAGGTGAGAAAATGTTATTAAAAAGATTGGTTATCCCTATAAGCACTAACAAGAAAATACACCTGTTACTAAAAATACACACATCAAGTTATTTGATTTAGTTAGCTACAGTAATGTATATGATATATGTAAACTTCAAGTGAGTTTGAAATAACGTCCGCAGTGTTTTCACCTTGTTATTTAGAAAATACAGTTTGAGGAAAAAACTAACAATTAAAAATTGATTGTTTTATTCATATTATACACAGTATTTAAACTGCAAAATTAAATGTCAATCCATGTTTGTCTAATAATTGTTTTTTAAGGGAAAGAAAGAAAGAAAGAAAGAAAGAAAGAAAGAAAGAAAGAAAGTATGCTTATTAAAACGTCTAATATTCTCAGAAATATCATAGGAAGGGGTGAACTACCACTTTTTAGACAACAGGGTTTGCAGACCAAGATCAGCACCAGATTTTGGAATAAAGACGGATACTGCTTTTTAACAACAAGAAACCTTCTTCAATATTTTAATTTTAGATGATGAACATTTTGGTAAATTAACATTTTCAAAGGAAACCATAATGAGAGCTTATAGTAATTAAAGAAAATCACAATTTAGATTTAGAAACCTACAAATCCCTGTATTTGGATTTGTTTTTGCAAGGCTTGCTGCTGTGGCATTTAAAATTGCACTGAGCGCCCTTACGCACACAGAGGCACGGCGTTGTTTGACAAGAATGAATCCTTGCATAGCCCAAAAATCAGTTGCTGCTGTATGTAGACAACATTTGTTTTCTTTGGGTACTTCGTCCAAATTAGGAATGAACTATTGGTCAATTGAAATACATTCCGACTGTGAAGGCGCTCCAGCAGACCGAAGACCAAAGAAGCTGTCTCTTCTTTTATGTTTGGTTCTTTACTCGTTTGGTATTTTCCATTTTGCAATTTGAGAAAAATAATTTGCTCAAAGACCGAAATAAACTTTCATTTCGTTCTTTGATCATTTTTAAATGCTCAAATCGCGAAATGGTTATTTTTGTCAGTGATTGACCGAATCCTGACTGAGTGTAACATATACACTCCTTCACACACAATTTTTCAACACATGGTTGTGCATTCATCACTAAACCTCACAGATTTTGTAAACATATTTCTGTTAATAGTGATATTAGTTTTTTTTGTTTTTTTAAATAAATCTGTACTCCCTTTGCAGTTGAGTTATTTTATGGTTGACTATATTTGCTACAGGGAATGAGGAACAGGAGAAACAATTTGCAATAATGAAAGTCTTTTTTTCACATTCTAGCTGTTATATTTTAGCTTGAGGAAATAATCACAGTAAACTAAGAGAAAGCAGTAAGGAATCAATCTCATAGTGTAATTTCCAAGAGAAGATATTATTTTTTCATGTAATTATTGTAATGGTAGCCTGTGGCAAAGTGGTTAGCAGTGTGCAGGTGCAGGTGATCAATAAACAGACAGACAATTATAATCCAGGTGCAATGTTGTTTAATGGTTTTTTAAATCCAATGTCCTGATGGCAAAACAACAGTAAATAATAACAATGGTAATGAAGCAGTACAGCGGCATGTATTGCTTATTTGTAATCTGTGGGTTGGCCCCGAAATAATAACAGTCCTGTTTTTATGTTCACCCACACGTAACACACACACACACACACCAGTCCACAGTGCGTGCTCTAGTGCTCATGGTAAATACAGTTCTTTAGTGTTAAACAAAAGTGCAGTGTTGTTGATCTGGGTTTAATGCTGGCCTTTGGAGACAGCTCCGGATCGTGTTAGCCGTTCAAATAATTACAAACAGTATTATTAATGACAAACAAAAACACTCACGTTTCACAATACAGGTTATCCTTCTGGTCCTTTAATATAACCATTCACAAAGGAACAGATCACATCACTATGTCCCCATTTTTATAACGTCACCCATGACCCCTTGGTCAACGAGCGCATCCGCTCCTCCAATCCGCGGATGCCATGCCATTTCCCATCCGGGTCATTGAGTTCGTACACCGTAGCTTTGCCCCCTTTCTAGATGGCCGACTTCCACCTAACCCTGGGAATAAACTGTCGTGCTATTTAGTCCAGGGCATTCTGTTCCCTTTATGCAGCTGTGTGACAAAGTGGCTGAGTGAGAACAGGTGCAGAAGTGATGCAGTGAGGTAATTAAACAGACAGAGCCTTGTAATCCAGTTTGGAAAAGTGAGGTTTATTTTTTATTCCAGGTCTGGTGGCCAAACAATAATTCTCCCAGCAATACACAACAATGTGTACTGCATGGGGTAAACAATAACGGGATTGCAGTCCTAACTAATAAACACAATATCTGACCCACAATAATACATACACGGTCACCAATCCTGGGTGCGTGCAGTAGTGCTCGTGGTGTGATACAGGTTAATTAGTGACTGTTGGTGAAGTGCCGTTCCGGCTTAGTGCTGGCGACAGCTCCGGAACTGTGCTAGCTGTCTGGTAACATGCAAGACAAAACAAACAAAACACTCACTGTACTTTTCTGATTAGGAACTGGTCTCTCAGTTTATTTACACAAACCATAAACGAAGGAACAGATTGCGATTCTCCGCCGCCTTTTATACCATCACACATGACCCCTTAGTAAACGAGTGCAACCGCCTCTCCAAATCTGTGGCTGCCACGTCGTTTCCCTTCCGGGTCAATGCGTTCTTGCAATGGTGTCTCGCCTTCATCCAGACTGTCCGACTTCCCGACCCTGGGAAAGAACTGTCAGACCAGCGCATCCAAAGAATTCTGTTCTTGCTGCTTAGCGCCCTCACAGGATGGGAGGGAGATTTACAACCAAGAATCAATGTATTTCTGTCACAAGCTGCCTCGAAGGTTGGGAGGGAGATCTAACACCAAGAATCATTCGATCTCTGTCACATAGCCACATTTCAAATTACATCTGAAATTGGGCCTGAATTCAGTCTCAGTTGTGGGGTTTTGTGTCTGCAGGCATTGTGAATAGATCTGTATGGGGCAAGCCTTAAACAAATTAGAGCTGTTTGTACAATAAGTGATTGCATGTGCAGTATGTTTTAAGCCATTGCTGTTTGAGATTTACACAAGTGAATTAAAATGTGATTCAGGAGGTGGATTTTAACCTGGTCCAGTCCAACATAATTGACCAAGATTATGTGCTGTTAACTTTATTTTGATTGAAAATGAAATCATTCCATTAGTTTTCTCCGCTGAAATTTCATAAATAACTTTATCAACTGCAAGAGATGCATGAAAATATTTTTTTAGAGCCACAGTACAGTATATAGTTATGTTATCTAAATCCTGATGTAATTGTATTTTTTTAAATTGACAGTAATCACACCCTGTGTTATCATCTACTGCACTTTCCTGTTTTTCTACTTACTGGTGCTCTTGTATTTTTTTCTTCACTTGCTCTTGCAGTCCCTCTTGCTCTTTCTTTTCCATCCTTCTCTTCATCTCCTTTTCCCGACGTTTTCGCTCCACTTCCAAGCGGCGCCACTCAGCCTGCTGCACTCGCTTCAGGTCCTGCTTTTCTCTGGCTTGTCTCCAGTTCTCCTCTGCGTTCTGGGAGAAGCAAGTCCAGAGTAAACAAACGTGAAAGCTAAACAAGCTTGTCTTTGGCATTTCACTTTTTAAAACATGTATATGTTTATATGGTTATTTTAAATATAACCTTTTAGTATATTTGCCTATATTGGGACACCAACAGATGAAGCGATTTTTAATAAACAGAGTATAAGTCTGCTAGGTTAGGTAGTACCAAAAATGAGAACAGCATGATATGATGTATAAAATATTATAATCTATCCATCACAAGTTCAGTTTGGCCATTGGTATGTTGTACATTTTTAGGTAATGTTTGAATTTTATGGCTTTATCGTGTGAAATATGTTTTTTCACAACAGGAACACAAAACAAAAAGCTACTGATTCTGTTTTATTTGGTTCCATTTTATTTAAGCTGATCCTTTCACAAATCTGACAACCTATGCACGCTGGCTGTGGATACTCAAACAAAAACGAAGGGCTGTTTTTTAAATACTGCAGCATGGGAAAAGGGACACTGTACCGAAGGAGATCATATTTACACAGGTTTCAAGGGATGCTGGCAACTTGGATTTCATGAATCCACAACCAAGCTGCACAAAACACTCCAGAAAAAATAATAAATGAATCATTGCTCCAGTAAGAGCTGCAATTTTTTACAGAAACAAGACCAACAAAAACGCATTGCTGGATATAAAAGATATGTGTGTGTGGATTGAAATACTGTGTCAGAATGAAGAGACAGATTTAAATCTGTTATTGCTCAATCAATGCAGACAACCTGTAAAGGTTAAGTACAAAATTATATAAAAACGCTTAGGTTAAAAACTTCTGCACGGACAAGGGGCAGTGTGTCCGTGTCTCAAATTGGGACTTCAATATACAGTACATATAACTCTCTATCAATTGACCAATTGGGTACTTCGTTAAAATTCGCTCCAACTTATTTCCTTTGGCATTAATTATCATCATATGAAAAGCCGGATATTCCAACCTGCTGGGTAGAGGTATCAATGTTTTATTGAAACATCTGGTGTGCTGCTTTTTCATTTTTTTTTAAGACTTTTGTATGGGTGTTTTACAAATCTGTTGCTTCGATTATGTAACAGCTGCTATGGAAAAAGTATTTCCACAGTGTTAGTACATTAAGGTTAGTATCTGGGAATTACGCATATGCACAAATATTACTAATTGAACATTATTTATAACTTTTTATCCTATAAATCAGACACTATATACAGCAGTGAAATGCTTTTCTGGAATGATGTATTGACTTTTTTAAGGTCTGTCACAGGTGGCTGCTGGTGGACATCAGACCAGGAAGTTGACACAGGCACTGCGGGTTGAGATGCAAATGCGCTCTTATTTATTAAACAAAATAACAAATACAAAAAACACACAAAACAAAACGGCACGGTGGTCAAACTAAACACCACAAAAAGTAAAACAAGTAACGTGCTGGTCTAAATCCAGCACGAGTAGCAATTGTTTTAGTTATTTCTCTTACTTTCTCACCGTCTCTTTCTCCTCTACTCGACCAAAAACCAACCCCGGTCAGCAAAAGCTGCTGGTTTATATAGTGGTCGAGGGATTAACTGGTTATCAATTACCTCGTTTATCCCTCGACCACATTCTGCACAGGTTCTCTCATAAGAGTGGTCGACAGCCAATTTGTCAATAAATTAGTAGCTGCCAACCACGTATTCTCACGGGATGTATTTTGGCAGAGACAAATCCCTGCAAACATCGTCCCTGCCAACTACATTTAACTATAATAATAATAATAATAATAATAATAATAACTAGAGTTGCCAGCAACTTTACGGCTTCCAGTACCAGTACCAGACACTTTAGCAAATAGTGCAGAATGCATACATGGGTTACTTTATGTGTTCCATAGTAACCATGACCCTATCTGCACTCTCTCAGGAGTTATAAGCCAGTTTTACATTTTACCTTTAGGAGAGGTCAAAGGTCATGGGCAATGACATTTTTTTGATACAGCATACATGAGTTACTATATGTGTTCCATATGTAGCGTCAGAGAGAGTCATAATATCATTCTGTGTATGAAAATAACAGAATTGACATACACAGAGGGGGATTTTAAGCCATTCTCTGTGTCTACTTGGTTTCTGACAAAGAATGCTTTTAAAAAGAGTCGTGAACTAAATACTGGACAAATAGCTTATCTTCACGATCGTTGAATGACTCCTTTGGCGCTACAAGCCAGACAGTTCTGGGTGCATTGACACCTAGGACAGAAAACAGTCCATCTCATAAATCCAGCCGACAGGGGGCAGAATAGCAGACCAATTGAGAACAAGGGGCCACTTCGGAATGAGAACAACCAATGGGAAATACTCCACGTGGACTTGGGTACAGCCCAAAATAATCAAACTGACCAATCACAGGTTGGAAGTGAGAATCATAAACGTAGCCGCGCGACTTTCAAAGGATGTGCTGCCCATGCACGCTCTCCACAAACGAAGAGTTTTTCCACACAAAGCAAGTTCCCCACAGAAGGAACAGCGCTCCAGGCAAGACAGAGAGCTCCCCACACTGAGAGCTTCCCATACGTGCTGCCCATGAGCTCCCCACACTGAGATCTTCCCATACATGCTGCCCATGAGCTCCCCAGACTGAGAGCTTCCCATATGTGCTGCCCATGAGCTCCCCTCACTGAGATCTTCCCATACATGCTGCCCATGAGCTCCCCACACTGAGATCTTCCCACACGTGCTGCCCATGAGCTCCCCACACTGAGAGCTTCCCATACGTGCTGCCCATGAGCTCCCCACACTGAGAGCTTCCCATACGTGCTGCCCATGAGCTCCCCACACTCGAAGTGTGCCCCACAGAAAGGACAGTGCTCCAGGCAAGAGAGAGCGCTCTCCACACAAGGAACAAGTCTGACAACCAGAAGGAGTGCTGAGGGAGAAATGGAAGCTGAACTGTTCTGAAGAAAGTTACTGAAGTCATGGGAGCATAATTGCTCAAATTCACGGAAGGCAAGGAAGAACCAATGTTCTGCAGAATGGCTAAAATCATCTTTTGAGGAAGGGCCCTGCCATCTGTCCTACGAGAGACTGAATCAGTAAACGGGATACTGCATTAATCAGAAAGTGGGTCTTTGTTTCCACGTAGATGCACGAAGCGAACTGAAGCGAAGCCATCAGTTATGCTTTTGGAAGATCCAGAGAGAATTGCAACAAGAACACTTCTACAAACGCATTATCTGAACTGAGTTACGTCTGATCAACGGAACTATTCCCAGTTAGAAAACTGTCGACAAAAAAGATAATGTTGCAAGACTTGGAGATCAACAAGCTGATCTCCATTTGAAAATAACTATTTGTTTATTGCGAGCCTACGCAATACAATGAGTACAGCAAAGTACCGTCTTCTTTCATTGGAATTTCAGATCCATAGAGCTGCAGTGTTCATCTACAAAGAGTGACTTCTTTATATGGAAATTGATAAGCATTCAACATATCTAATATTAAATACTTTATGACTGGAGAAAGTAGCTGTAGAAAATGCTATCAAGTTAGTGGATAAACTGTTCTAGAAATAGAATATAACTTCCTGTTTTAGAGTGTATATTTTGTTTGTTGAAATGTACATCTCAAAGGAGTTGCCTCATAACTGCAGAGAATTTGATCATTGCCCCATTTCTGAGTTAATTTCAATATATAATCAACTGAGGTTGATAACATATTATTAGTTTAGTACATCACGTCTAAACTAAATTAACACAGTAAAACTAATTTGCTAAATTATGTACTGGAATGTTGGATTCCGTTCTGAATGGGAAGTTGAATTAATTCTTGTGCATATTGACATGATCGATTACAACGAGAAACGGGTATTGAAAATACTAATGCAAAGTAGACACTGTGTGATAAGCCATATTTAATATTAGTCTTTTAACCATGTATGCTAATGATGTTATGGTGGTTGTAATCGTTTGACTATGCAATCAATGTATACTATTCACGCATATCTCTAACCAATAGCCTTTCCGTAATATTAGATTAGTTGTGCACCTCTGTTTATTCTTAAATAAACTATTGTTTTATATTTCTGATGTTGTGTGAATGTCAGTTATTGTCCAAGGAAATCCGAGTTCTCCAGAACTTAAATATGGTATGTCTCATTTCTTATATTTTGACGTTCTTAAACAGGGCGACTAGAGACTAATTTATATTTAAATAAATTGTATACCTAATTCACTACACATCGTAACCATTACCCTATCTGCACTCTCTCAGGAGTTATAAGCCAGTTTTACATTTGACCTTTAGGAGATGTCAAAGGACATTTTTTGATAGAGCATACATGGGTTACTATTTGTGTTCCATAGTAACCATGGCCCGATCTGAACTCTACAAGGAGTTATTAGCCAGTTTTGTAAGTTGATGATGTCATTCATCGTGGCCGCCATGTTTCTTTTATTGTAGCAACTTCCCTTGAACAACATTTAAAGACAACCACACTAGGATCATCTGTGCCATTTTTTGGTTCAATCAGACTAGTAGTTTGGGAGAAGATCTTTGTAGTGTGTGATTATGGCGTCTGTACCATGTGATTATGATGTCATACAGCATGGCCGCCATACCGCACAACCTATCAGCTTCTTATGAACACCAGTTATCCCTCAACAACTATACCAACTTTCAGCACATTTTTATATTTAGGCAAAATGTTTTTTTTCAATCCAATATGGCAGCCAAACCATGTGACCTACGACATATGTTCAATTAACATTTACCAACTTCCCATTAGCATCTACCATCCTATCGATTTTCATTGGGCCTGGAAGCCTAATAATACACAATAACAATAATACAAAACAACACAAATAAACATAGGGGCGGGCTTACCCCGTAACAATGGCTTAATGGTTAAAGGGCATGGTTTTAAATTACAGTTTCAGGTGAGCCTTTTTATACATATTAATTTCAAAACTCACTTAATAATGTTTCCAACAGGACTAAACAGAGAACCAAACCGACATATCCATCTTTTTGATGGTACAGTCTAAATGCAGTGGGTTTTTTTGTTCTTTTTTCTGCCAAAATCGGTTCAATTTTAGTCTGTTTTTGTTTGTCAGTGGGTCTTTCTGCTAGGAGAAACTATGATACTACATTCTGAAATTAAAAAGAGCAATTAAGACAAGTAAGAAAAGTCCAATACCTTAAAAGTAAAGGTTCCCTTGTTTCCCATACTACAGTATCTGTATCAGTGCTCTGTGTACCTGCTCTGGTCTCAAAGCAAATAGCAAAAAAAAAAAAACTTATCCTGGATCAAACAAAGCTGTAAAAGCAACATCACTGACTCACGCCTTTGTTCTGAAGATATTGAGTGCTGAGAGGAGGCTAGTCTCTTTTCTTCCCGCTGGAGCTCAGCTGGGCACTCTGGGAGATCTACAGGCTTTTCCAAGTCTCAGGATCAGCAGGAAACACTTTCTCTGGGGCTTTCCGGAAAGATTCACTCTGTTGTTTTGCTCTGGGCTTGCCTGAAACAGCACAACACATGATATAAAGTGAAATACATTTTGAATTACATAAGAGATCCAACTTCTGTGTTCAACTCACTCTGGGTATCGTACTGGTACATCTCATACATACTATGATAGTTATGCAGTTTGCTTTTTGAAACACATTTATAAATCATAAAGCTATGTTGGTTCTTATCTACTATTTATAGGATAAGTTGATAGAGAAGGTAACCCACAAATGCCTTTACCCCAAGTGTCAACATTGGTATAATCCATAGGATGTGTGTTCCTGTGAGTGTGTGGGGAGGTGGTGCTTTGCTAATTCTCGTCTGCTCTGCAGATCATGTGTTCATTATGAAAGAAGAAAGGGGTACTCTTTGTAAACTAGTATTTCTGCGTAATGCTGATGGAGGACGAAGTTCCTAGATTCACATTAGAGAGTGACATGGGATTGAATATAAACAATGTACTGTATATTTCCTTTCAATAATTTTGAATTATGAAGAGAAAATCATACAAATGTTAGAATTAAATAAAACCAGAAATAGCAAATCAACAATAACAACAACAAAAAAAGTCTTTAGAAAAACTAACTGTATGGTGATAAAGCAGTAAACGTAAAAATGATGGGGTGATGCAATAAACGTGGCCACCACTGTGTAAGCAAACAAACAAATAAATACATAAAAGTGGTACATACAATCAAGTAAGCCTCATCTCAGTCTTGTCTTATTAAACTTCAAAACACGCGGTGCTAGATGTGCTTCCTGTGTATCATGAAAATTGGCATGTAGAAATACGCATTTTGTTCTAGTGCCTAGCCTTATTCAATGACAATGCTCAGAAACTGATTTGATTGCCCCACGGCTTATTACTGCCGTGAGACATCCTGGAAGAGAGATTGCATCATTGGTGCTGAGGCACTGACATTAGATCAGTCTGGCACGTTAGGGGTTATAAAAGAAAAGACCACCAATGTAAGTGTACAACAGAGAACAGGCAACAAGACAAACTTGTTTCTTTTTTGTGGAAAGTAACTGTAATATTATTATTCAGATTAAAAATCGAACGGGTTATATTACCTCCTTACTGACAAAAGTCATATTATTACAGTAATGTGTTACTTAAGTAGTGAGTAATATCAACTCTGCAAATAACATTACATCAGCCCCTGTTGTCAACTGCTTGATGTCATAAAGTTGTGCAAAAACATATCTAAAACCAGAGACTGCATAGACCTCTTCATTTAGTCTGTGTAGAAAGTCTTCTTCAGCTTTCTGATTTCTGTTTTAATGATCATGAAACTTTGCCAAAGTTTAGGATTAACGGCAGTGTTCTAGTTTGCATGGGTTATAAAGTCAGACAATAAGAACCAGTCAGGATTTATGGAGGAGCCACATGAAAGCTTGCGGCAAAGGGTTGTCACACTTTTATAAGTCTGACATAACACCAAAGGTATATGTAGACCAGAGCATACGATTAAATTAAATAAAACACTGCATTGTTTCTCCATGGATTCTGGGACTTAAATCTGGGAATGTATTCAGTGTCACCTAATTCACAATGCACGTGAAAATTAAAACACAAACCTTTTAAGTTTAAAAAAACACATCATTGCTTTACAGTGACGTAAGCGCTATTTATATATTTAAGTAAATTGTATTCCAGACCAAGAGATATATGTTTTGAATTTGAGCTTAGCCCACAAATGCTATATTCTGTACTTTACATTACTGACAATAATATTTTATAGCCCAAATAGGCTATCTGTATATATATCTTTTTGACTAGGCTACCAACAGAACGGTAGCCCCATCCTCTTGCTCTGGGACTGATTCATAAAAAAAAAGGAAAAACAGAAATAGCATGGTGGTAAGGGAAACCTAAGATATGAAATTCTCTGGTTTAAGCAAAGATTATAGGCAAAGGCACAGTATCTGTTGTTACACAATATCATCTGCCTGCAGTAAACTGAATGTAATATGCCTTCCAACAATGCATGCTTCCTTCTTTGTGCTTGTAGTTTTGGCACCTCCATTTGCAGTACTGTTTTTCGCGCCTTCTCTTCTTTCTTACTCTGATAATGTAAATTAAAAAAAAAAGGTTTTAATGCCTAGTTATATGTTGTTTTCTATTCGCAGATATCAATGTCTAAGGAGCTGTGTGACCAAGAGAAAAGGGATTTGAGCTCCCAACCAGAAAGGGCGCTATGTAAGGTTGGTGGTATGCTTCCGCATAGACGGGCTTACTTGAAGGTATGCGGAAACCGGAGTTCGGCCATCTTGGGGTAAGCGCGTAGCTGCAATTGCTCTGAATGACTCCACTGTGATCAGCTGCGGGGCAGGCAGCGATTGGACAGACCAGTGCACCTGGCTGATCGCAGGGAGGAGTTTGGTAGTACAAAGGGGACACAGCTACGTGAGTACATCCCTCACGCTGACACGTGATCAGGAAGCCGGGGCTTGTGTTTTGTTATTGTTTCGTGTTTTGCCATAGTTGTGGAGGATTGGGGAGCCAGAGAGCTGCAGCCAGACAGCCAGCATCACCACCCAGAGCACGACTCACCACTGCATGGACACACACAACCCTGCCCAGCAGCAGCCAGGTTATGGCACACGGAGCACTTTCGCGTACACAACTGCAGTACAACATTGTATTGTTGTTTTATTTTTGGGACTGTAACCCGCCGTATAGCCCGCCGATACCATAGCTGGTAGAGTGGCAGATTTATTGTTTAAAGAATTAATAAATACAGACTGTTTCTGGGATATCTAAGTCTGGTCATTGGCTTTATTCAGCACACCACTCGCCTCACCTCACTTCAAACTGTTAATGGGCTTTATAGCAATGTACACCACTTTCATGATTTAATTATTTGATTGGCTAATTATTATTATTATTATTAATATTTATTTCTTAGCAGACGCCCTTATCCAAGGCGACTTACAATTGTTACAAGATATCACATTATACATTATTTCACATTTCAATTGTCTATGAATTGAAATTGACACATTGAAATCAGGCCCTGAAAGCAATGCTTGTATCCAAATCGACTAATCGACGTCCGAAGGACAAAAACACAAACTCAAAAAGCTTTTGCTGTATGGAAGTTAATACAAAATATGGCACACAGTGCACCATCTAGGCGCACTGCTAATAACATAACTGGGTCAAAATTATACATTTTATTTCCTTTGTAAGATGCAAAAAATGCATAAACTCTCTTGAAATTAAGCCTGTTGTATATCATAATATCATTTTAGCCCTGAATCAGAGCCAAGTGTCTTTTTCAGGAAATGATATAATTGCACCTCAATTTGATTGCTGCAGACACAAGGATAAATGACTGGCCAGGCATTCTTTGGTATGAACGGGTTTAGTTTCAACCAACAAAGATTAGATCATGAATGAAACTGAGGCCTGGGAGAAAATCATTAATTGCAAAGCCTCTAGTTAACAACAGTTAAAGCATCTGTTTTCTGTTTTGAAACAACATTGTGGTAATTCTGGGGTGTATTTTGATTATAAAAGAATGGACATAAAATGATAAACACCTGAGGTGCATGTTTGTGTAAATAACTGATTTGTTTAAAAATATGTATCTCTATGTTGCAAGTCTGTTGGCAGGTGCTTCCATATCCAAGACTTCATAGCGTTTCATGGAAAACACCCTGAAGGCTTTAGAGGCAAATGACAAGCAAGTCCTTCAAGATCAATTTAAAACCATTGCAGCCAACAAGAATGGAGCGCTTTTTTTTCATACCGTCTCATACTATACTTTTCTAGATTTTGGAAATGCGCGTTCAAAGTGTGGAACACCTGGAGGAGCAGGCCAGTGTCAGTTTGGTATGATTGACATTGTTCCATGGGTTAAAATGCATCAAATTCAAAAGACAAATTGAATAATCACTTTCCTTATCTATTGTAATCCTGTTTATCGCACAGCTTCAAAACATATTATGCGGCGCCAATAAAACTCATAGTATGATTAAAAAAAAATAAAAAATCTCATTACAGCTTAATGTGTTTTTACTGTACTTTTTTTTTTTATAAATATAAATTATCAGTGCACTATAGTTGAGATATACACAGCTCCAGAATGTCACTGATAAAGCCATTGAAATGTCAGCACCAAGCACAACTCTCAGTGTAGCTTAGTCAGTAAAAATTACCTTACGGTTTTAATGACCATAACATCAAATCCCGCTGTTGGAAAGTATTTTAATACAAAGGTACTTCTCTTACTATAATTACTATAACTAGGCTTGCTACTTTTCGATTGTAATAGGGCAGCAGTGTGGAGTAGTGGTTAGGGCTCTGGACTCTTGACCGGAGGGTTGTGGGTTCAATCCCTGGTGGGGGACACTGCTGCTGTACCCTTGAGCAAGGTACTTTACCTAGATTGCTCCAGTAAAAAAAAAAAAACCCAACTGTATAAATGGGTAATTGTATGTAAAAATAATGTGATATCTTGTAACAATTGTAAGTCGCCCTGGATAAGGGCGTCTGCTAAGAAATTAATAATAATAATAATAATAATAATAATCAGTAAAGCTCGTTAAATGTCGAATTCCCCAAAAATATGAATTTGGCTGATATAAATTTACATAGGGTAAACGTCGGTAAAACCACTCGCTATTATTTATTTTCTTACCAAAAATAATCATTTAGAAATCATCTCTAGTTTGTGTAGTTTTTATACTTGCTGTCTGTCCCGCCTCCATTCCGCTCTGAATGGCTAGATGTTGCTGTCAGTCAACTAAGTGGTCTAATAAGCTACTGTAGTTTCACTGTCAATCATTTCATCCTGTTCTGACAGATCTCATGACTGTCAATCATCAAGACCTACACCGACTGCGCACTTTCATTTGCCAGCTACAGCGCCTGTCATTCAAAGCGCCTATTTTTAAATTAGCAGATTAAGGTGTAGGCTTTTGCTATAGGTATACAGTGACTGTTTCTAGTGTGATTTGAAAATGGGGCGCACGAGGAAAACACTTAATGAATATTGTGCACAATACCTTGACAGATGGCTGAAGTCTCTGTGGCAGGACAAAGCGGGCCCATCTGCCGAGTCCAGCTGTGTTGGGGGAGCTCAGACTCTGAATAATAAGTGCAAGTTAGTTCTGTTCAACTATCTAATGTTTTGTTCCAAGCATATTATTTTTACTTGTAAATTCATGCTATAATCTGTGTAATACACTTTTATATGCTGCGGTTTCTGCGGTTTATTTGTTTGTTTTTTTTAAAGCATAAAGGTCGATTTCACCCATTCTCTGCTTGAATGGAAAAATAAAGATGGAAAAAAATGGTAATTCAATATTAATCGTCAATTCGGCCAAAAAATAAAAACCGAATAGTAGCAAGCCCAGTTATAACCTCTCGTTGAAAATTGAATTGCTTTGGAGTTCTGAATATTATTTCTTTTACCAGACATATTTTGTTTTACCGAAAGCTGCCTGTTCGTCGCCGCCCGTGGATTCCTGTTGATCATCTCCTGGGGGTCCGTTGCTGCTGACCCCCGGAGATATGTTGTTGCCGCTGCTAGCGCGGCCTCTGGAGGGGGGCCTCGCACCGCTGTCAGCATTTCCGCTGCTAGTGTGGCCACTGTCAGAGGGCCTCACACCGTGGCCACCAGAACTGCCACCAGAGCTGCTGTTGCCGCCTCCGCAGGTAGGAGGCATGCTATTGCCGCCTCCACAGGCTGGTTCCCATTGCCTGTTGTCCTTTGCTGCTGACCCCTGGGGATTTGTTGTCGCCTCTGTTCCTGTGCGAGGACAATGACAGGGACTTTTAAGGGGGAAGGTGGTTGTTAAGGCCATATGTGCTATGCACAAGAGGGGGGGGGGGAGGGGGGGGGTTGTGTGCGGGGTACACCCCGCCCCTGTGTTTATTTGTATTAATATTATGGAACTTTCATGAAAGTGGTGGCATGATGTTGTGTACAGCATGTAATGTTCATGTGGATTACAATCGAAAAGAAAAGCAAGCTGCAGTAAACATGTTGAAAGTGCTTCACATAAAACATTAGCTGTTTTCTGTAAAGACAGAAGAACAAATGCATCGGACTTACTTTACAAGTCCGATGCATTTACAACATGCTGTTTCAGAGTCATGAAAAACTCTGACTGTAACTTTTGTACTCTAAAGAAAAACTTGTCAGTAGTCAAAAGCAATAGTCTTTATGTTTTTGGTTTTGGTGTACTATTTAAAAGCTCTGTGTATGTTGATAGCTAAAACTAATTTCTTTGGTGACCTTTCTGCAAATTCTTGTTTTTTGCCACACCTCGCCCATGAAATTTACTAAAAATTACCCTGCCAAAATCTTAGCCTTAATAATGGCCCATTAGAAATACATACCTTGACACTATTTGTGTACTGCATTAGCTGCTGCAAAAGTTGATCTTCATCCGTCAGCTGTTGGGGAGGGTTAACTTCGGTAGCTGTCTGCACCCAAGAGGGGCTGGAATTCTGCTTCATATCCTGTTTTGTTCCCATCTGAGCTGGAGCCCTTTCATTGCCTTCGCTGGAGGTCTGCAGCTTATCAGCTGTGGGTATCTGCAAATCAGCTCTGCAAATCTGTTTATCAGGCTGGAGGCTGTTCGTATTGCTTTAAAGCAAATTACAAAGGAATGACTCCATTTTAATGAGCCAGGGTTGTCTTGACTTATGCCCTTGTTATTTGTTAGATCTTTATTTCTCAAGATCTTGAAATAATCTGGAAAGAGGAAACCTCTGGCTGGGCCTGACCTGCGAGTTTGAAATGGCCTCGAGGGGCTGCAGGAATGTTAACTTGGATTTGCAAAGGAGACTGTAACTCATGACTTGGTATAATTCAAATAAGGTAACATATACAAGGTAAAGTTAATTTTCTTAGAAATTCAGCTTATGTTCCCAGGTCATTGCCAGAACCAGCAGGTGCCCGGTCCTCTTGTGGGGACTTGAATGATGTTTCCGCTTCTGCAACTGACAGAGTTTAGACTTCAAACTTCCAAGTTTGTTTTTTCTTTTTCTTTTTTTTTTACACTTAACAGTATATCCTGTTGTTGCAAAATGGAGGTGAAAGTTAATTCTGCTGACATTATATCAATTGAATACATACTGTATATATGTAGAGACTGAACTTTTGTCCAAACTATTAAGCATACATAAGTCTAAGTGCTTAGTGTGCAAGTATTTTATGCTTTTGAAAAGCACTTTTTACACTAGACCATGTCTACATGTCTAAAAGCATGAATTACACTGGTCTAAGTCCATAGTCACCTTTGAAAATGTGCTCCTTTTTTGGCTTGGGGTCAGCTATATATTCTCTTCAACTGCCTTCAAGAGGCACTGTGGAGAAACTAAGGGTAAGTAAGACTTTCTAAGCAGCAACACGGTTCACAAAAAGTGGGGCATTGAACAGACAAGAAGAAGCATTACCAAACATATTGTACAGTTTAGGATAAACATAATATCATTATTGCCATACCCTATTATTAATCAACTGAACAGATACAGTTCCCCTGATTATGTTTGTAGTAATTGGCACAAACCATTTAGCCACTACATTTTTAAAAATGGGATCACTTAATGAGCAAAGCCACCAGATTTGTATTAGAATGTCACCCTCAAACCTGCCACTACCAGTTACTGGCTGCTTTAAAATGGATGTCACTAAAGGAAGCTTGGTGGTCCAGTGGTTAAAGAAAGGGGCTTGTTAGGAGCAGGTTCCAGGTTCAATCCCAGCTCAGTCACTGACTCATTGTGTGTGACCCTGAGCAAGTCACTTAACCTCCTTGTGCTCAGTCCTTCGGATGAGGTCCTATTGTAAGTGTCACAACAACCTCTTAGTGGGGAACCTCGCATAGCATCACTTTGCTCTATTTTCAGATATACAGACATTAAACTTGTGCCAAGTTACTACTGTGAAATCCTTTACATTAAAAAGCTATAAAAGGCTTATGTACAATACATTATATATTAAACCAATACTGTTATAATAGTAAGTGTCGTAGTGTACTTTATTCTATAAAATAACACTATGTATATACAAAAGTATGGTTCTATATTAGTTATTGTAGTCTCTGCTAAAATACAGCCCTACAGTGTATAATTTAATAAAGTGCTATATTTTGTACTGTTGTGTGTACTACTATACAACCCTACAATATACTATAGTACAAACTATAGTATATACTACACTGTATAATACAGTACAGTACTATATTACACACTGTAGTATATACTATAGTGCAGTACTATAGTACACACTAATAGCTGCTGTAATACAACAGTTTTGCA